>NC_136711.1:1452039-1705307 GCF_947650265.1 Symphodus melops | reverse complement strand
GAGGAGCATCTTCACTGAAGTTAAACAGAACGTTTCAGAAGATAACATTGACATGCTGCATGCGGCGGCTGTGGCTCAGTGGGTCGAGTCGATCGTCTTTCAACCAGAAGGTCCCGCAGCAACATGTCAGAAAACTAGGAAAAAAAATACGAGCTCAAGTTCATTTACCATTTCAGACAACTAATGGTGTTTGCCACGAGGTGTTAGCATCAAGCTAACGAACTAAGATCCATCTGTTAAAAGTGCGAGCTCCCCAGAGATTTACGCCCTACTGTCATGTCATTAAATGACCATGTGACCTGATGAGCTCTTGGTATGACAGTCTTTGTACTGGACAGCTTCTTAAAGCTTCCTATCACTCAGACGGATCCATCAAACTTTGGATCCTAATTGGTTTCATCTAAAGAGAGAGAGAGAGCCTCATGGAAGTCGACACCACCTTTGAAATGTATGGGATAGAACAGGAGAGCTTTCATTCAAAGGGAAAGTGGGTTTTTTTTTTTTTTTTTGGGATGCATTATTGAAGAGGTGATTTCTCCGAGCCAGGCCGGGAAAGATCCTCCTGATGTGATTCCTCCTGCAGCAGCCTCAGCTTCACTCGTCACACACGTTTCTGATGTGACATTTTATTTAGAGTACATCCATCCCAGAATGCAACACATCACACATTAGATTGGACACAGCAATGAATACAGAAACTATTTTTTACACTCCCAGCAGAAAATCATGGGAATCAGCTCCAGACCATTGTTTTTAATAGCACCCTGTTTTTTTTTTTTTTAACGAATATTAATTATTCACAGCTTTCTATGCATAGCTGAGTGTTTCATTTTTACAGCAGCATCTCGTGCGCTTTCATGGAGCTCATTTGAATGTTTTCTTTTTTTATGCTTTTTTTCCCCTCCTTGTAGTGGTTTGTTGTTCATTTACATTTTAGTGTTTCGCAGTAAAACCTCTCCAGCTGGCCTCTCTGCAGCGCCTCTCTGCAGGCCAGTTTGAGCATCAAGTGCCTCATTTTTGCACAAAACATCTAAATTTAGAGTGATATAAATGTTCTTTCTGAGCTGCATCGTTCCGGTCTGAGGAGTTTAACTGCCGACCACGAGACCACGCTCGCCGCCTCGACCTTCACAAAACAACTTCTCAAAGTCTTTCTTAATAGTTTGACATTTTAGGATGCAGCTAAATGCGACGTGCGCTCAAAAACTACAGAGCTTTATCATTCCTATGCAACGTCTGACTAACCCAGACTGTTGTTTACTGCATATATCACGCTGTGAGAAATATAATTCTGCATTCCTTTTTACTATTCGGTCAAAAGCTCCATCAAAATTCCATCAACTATCCCGCTGACAGACGTTCTTGTCAATCTGAGAGACACAATCCATCACTGCACAGTCTGAGGGGGCATTTTTCTCAAGAGAGATTGCTTCTTCCTTCCATACAGACAAACTTACGGGGAAGCAGCATCAGCTCTCAGACAAATTAGAGGCAAAAAGAAAAAGAAGAAAAAGGCATTTGTGATCAAACTCGCCGTCTCTCACTCACAAAGTGAAGATCACCTCGACCGAGCAGGTTGTATGTTTGAGGCAGATTCTTGATGATTATTTTTGTCCGTGGGATTAACGAGGGGGTCGATACATTTCGGGTCAGATTGAATTTACAAACAAACAAACAAACAAACAAACAACAGGAAGTGGTTAACGTGAGTAAAACTTCAGGACTTGAGTCAGATACTCCAAATGTTTCTCCAATACAAGTAAAAGTTGTTCACTCAAATATTGAAGTATGTGCTGCTCGATAGGAAAAGACTGACTGCCTAAGTGGAGTTTTACAATCCCCCTTTGCAGATGTTCTGGTAGATGTGTTTTGATTTTGCTTCATGAATTTATTGAGTGGAGAGGGAGCCATAGGAACTTTACTTTTTTACTTGTTTTGGGTTGTTTATTTTCCGATCAAACACGGAGCGAGGGAGACCACCATTTTGAGGATGATGATGTTGACAGCACATGATTTTCGACCTGAGCGCTCGATGGGGACGCACAAACAAGGCGGAGCACTTGGAAATCAAAGACGCTGGGCGCTGCGAGGTTTCCTGCAGAAGTGCTGCAAAAGAACAAAAAGACTGACTTTCAGATAAAGAGCAAGGTGGACATGTGACCATACTCCACGAGTTACTGAAGAGTAAGCTTTGCGTTTGTTTTTTACAGTAACTCATAAGAACACGTTAGTGGATGTGATGGATCCAGAGTCCTGTTTCATATCAGGGAAATAATGGTGACGTGTTCCTTTAATAAAAAATAAGCCCTCTGTCTGTGTGTCTGGCATGAAACAGATAGTTTGCATGTGTGTGTGTGTGTGTGTGTGTGTGTGTGTGTGTGTGTGTGTGTGTGTGTGTGTGTGTGTGTGGAGTGCAGAGGCAGAGAAAGGCCCATAAATTGTGTTTTCTAATTAAATCTTTGTGTCGCTCACTTTCAGGGAATCGGTACTTTCACGGATGATTACAAAGCTAAACGCCTCCGACTGATTTCTAAATTCATTTGTAGAACGCAGACGTAGATTTGACTTTTCCTCTTTGTGTGAACAGTTTGTAGATAATCTTAAATAGAGCTGTCAAAGCTAAACAAGCAGAAAAATGTCGACTGCTTTCCCCCCGATGACATTAGCAGTGAGTACACACGTCTCACCGGTTTCCCTCGCTCGCACTGAGAAACTTCTGCTCTGGGGTAAATCTACCAGCTTTAAATGAAACACTGAAAAGGCCATGATGACAAGAAAAAGGCAATTTAAACCTTTTTGACGGATTCAATTGAGCACTCTTAAGATATTCAAAAGGGGAAAACAGCTGCAGCAGGCGGAGAATAGAAATGACCTGACTCTGACTCGAAGGTGTTTATTTGTATTCTAAGCCTCTGCTGCGGCCCCACGCTGACCTCCATTATTAAAAAGTCCAAACAGCAGAATAGTCACCGTCAAATGCCAACTCGTGAAGCAGGTGAAAAAAATGAGCTGAAAAAACTTGAATATTTTGGTGAAATGAATCCACATCTTTAAAAGCATAAGGCCATGATGACCAGACTGAGACTGATTCTGTGCTTTACAATCAAACAGGAAGACTCTGACTGACTGGAAATGAGAAAAGCAAACATTAGCAGGAAATTGAAGCATGCAACATGGTATCTTTATAAGCCACCTTGGAGTCGAGCAGATTATATCACACAGTTACAGTAGGTCCTGACGGAGTCTGCAGATGTGTGTTGGCTCTTTGCAAGTCAGAAGCACTCAGACTAAATACTGAGGAGAGGGGAAGGCGATGAGATGCAAATGAGAAAATGAGAAAAAATGAAAAATAAAGAAAATAAATGAGAGAAAAATATTGTTTGAGAGGAAAAGTGTTCATACCAATAGAAAAAAAAAAAAACATCTGAGACGTGAGTGCAGGAAGTGGAAGGTATGAAACAAGATGAGACAAAAGTAAAACAGGAAATAATCCATAACAACCTCAGACTTCACATGAAACTCACGACTCTTAATGATCTCAAAGCAATCAGTTCTGACTCTTGATTTTTATCCGTTCCTTCAGACGTTACAAAATAAGTTTTATTCTCCAAAGAGCCGTGTTGCCTCCTCCTCCACAGCCCCTCTGTGTCTTGGAAATGTGAACACGTTGTACTTTAAAATTGCAACCTTTGAAGTCTTACCGGCGCCCGTGCCTCCACTCACCGGGATGACGGCGTGCAGCGTGTGCCTAACGCTGACCCTTGTTATTCAAAGCTGCGCTCCCATTGTCTTTGTGTATATTTGTTTTAGTTTAAGCAGGATGCGCCTCACAAACCCTCGGCGCTCCCAGAGTCAACACCAGTGATTGTTGAGGGGTTTAAGCAACCCTCCAAGCAATTTGTTGCCTGAAATGAATTAATCTAATGAATTGGCTTGAGTCAATTAGATGGAAGGCTGCAATTCTTTGTCTTTCTTATTTGGTGCAGCGGGCTAAGTGCACGCCCTGTCAGAGGATACCATTACCCCGTCGTCAGGGGAGACGCAGGAAATAAATAAAAGTAAGAGCCCCCTGTGCTTCCCCTGCACAGCTGCTGTTTATCGTTGTGTTTGTGAGCATCTGTTGTTATGGTGATGGATGGTAATATGTGGCGAGGACCGAGGGATGGTGCTGGTTAGCGGCGTTATTGGCCCTCTTATACAGAGTGCCGGTCATTAACAGGTGATAATGCACATTTACTGACAGATAAACACAAGCACGTGTGCACTGTAGTGGAGCGTTTTCAACCAATAAAAATCGCTCAATAATTATAATAAAACTTTATACAGGGCGAGCAGCTCAAAGTGCTTTACAGTAAAATGAAGAATCATGAGAATGAATCAAAACAGACGAATACAAACAAGTGTAAATACTGAGCAATAAAAGCAATCAAGGGAAAATCAAAGGAGTGATGAACCAGAAGAACAGTTTGGCAATGTTGTCCAACAGCAGTATTAACTTAAAAACTGTCCAGAATTAAAAATGTGCACAGGCCTGTTCACTGTTAAAGTTAGACTCTGTGTCAATCTTTTTTTTTCCCCCTCAAGTTGAAAATCTTTGAACTTTTCAGAAAGTCGTTTTTGACTCAATGTAGAATACAATATTCTACGGATCGTGTCTCCTACCCATCTTAATGTGACGGAACAGCTCCATCACTGAGTGCAGGAGCACGCACACACACACACACACACACACACACACACACACACACACACACACACACACACATTCACATCCCTTCATAGCGCTCTTACCGTGTGTCGCGTTGGGCATGCGCTCCGCTGAGTCCCGTTTGTGTGCCAAACAGAGGCGGCGGATTTAATAGGTAAATAATCGGACGTGGCGCGTCATGTCAAGTAGTCACATGACGTAATTGATAAATGAAATGTTTGTTTTTAAATGATCTCCACAGATAACTTGCTGTGGTATTAATAATGTGTGATGAGTAATCCACAGGGAGGTAAAAGGTTAAAACCCGTTTATTCATCACAAAATGTGTTTCGTTTCAAAATGTGATGTAATTCATAACGCCCAGTGGGAGGGGCTTGTTGTCATAGAAGATGGCAGCTTGTTGACCTTGAAGCAGTCCAGTCCTGCTTGTTGGAAATACTTGAGTTTTGTTTTTGTTTGCTCGCTTGTTTAAAGTGTAAATAATATTTTTTCTGTTTATGCATTTTTGTAAATATCGAGTCAGTGCGCTTTGGGAGGCAGGTTAAAATAAAAACAACAATCGCATTCTGTGACTACGTCTGTGTTTGTGCAATTTTGGGGTGTTTGATAAGAGAACTAAGTCACACTTAAATATAAACAGCAACGGATGATGGCGCAGTGTCGGTCATACAGCCGATGATGTCACAGTCATCCTGAGCTGTTGCTCTTATTTTTGTGAATTTAAAATGCGGCTGCATTGGATCTGTGAGGCCTCGCCGTGACCTCACAGGTGAGGTCGGGAGACGGGACCTTTGCAGCACCATTACCAGCCCTGACATGCAGCTCAGCTAGTATGAGGGCTGATAGCAGCAGATAAGCTCCTCCCCTTCTCCCTCGTCCATTTATCCACATTTATCCCAGAACACGAAAGGTTAGTCTAACTGGAGAGTAAGTGAGTCATCCAGGATCCCACGAGGATTAAGTGCTCTATGCAAATATACGTCCTGAGTGATTAAAGAGATTTAAAGGTCCCGATGGGAGTATCCAGATACAACCTGCTTCAGTGAGGTAATTTGGTCCTGATTCTTCATTCGTCCACCCTGAACAGGGCGGGATTTCTTTTTAGGGCCCAAACTGTAAAATCATCACTGATTACAACGAAGAACTCGTCAGTGTCCCAGACTGCACAACCTGCAAAGAAGACGACCGGCTGTTTCTTTGCCACTGTGTCACCTTTACTCCTGCTCTCCAAAAACATCAGAAGAATCAACCATTTACTCTCCCAGGATGCATTGCAGGAGCCTTTCCATGCTTCTGTCCTGAGACTGCTGCGACATGCACCGTCCAACATCTGCAGCTCATCTCTGAACTTTTCAAGTTCTTCCACCCTGCACACCTTTGTTTTTGTAACTGTGCTGTAAAGTGCTCCGAGCTGGAGCTATGTGTGGAATCTGCATTAAAACAACTGGTGTTGGAGAATACTGAACTATATTCATGCTCTGTTGTTTTCTCTTGAATAAAAAGCGTCAGTCACGGTTTAGATTGTTCCAAATCATGTTTCCTGATCAATTTGACAGAAGGAGCTTGGCGTGATGGGATAAGTCGGGGAAGGAACGAGGAAGACAAACATGTAAAAGATGCATTCATGTCGGGTGAACATGCAGGGAGTCATTCTCAGTGTGAGGTGGCCAGCAGCCACAGTCCCCCCCCCAAACACAGGACTGTGTCTGCTGTGTGTCTCTGCTGGAAGCGGCGCTGACAGTGGGAGATGCTGGTGCAGTCGTGCATCTCCGCAGTCCACTGCTGCTGCAAGGCAGCTTTCACTGTGATGAACAGCTGATGACACAGCAGCAGCTGAGAGGCTGGAAGCTGGGGGGGGGGGGGGGGGGGGGGGGGGAGAACAAGGGCTTATGGGGGGGGGGGGGGGGGGGGGCGTATGATGAATGGGCCTGGCACCAGAGTTAAAAAGGAGAAGAAGAAGGCTATGAATACATATTTGTGTGTGTGTGTGTGTGTGTGTGTGTGTGTGTGTGTGAGAGAGAGAGAGAAAATGTCTCAGGATTGTGGCTTAACAGAAGCACTTGTTGCCTACAAGACATTTTTACACACTCAAGAGAAACTCAACAGTTAATAAGCGAAGGTTAATTAACGTTGGTGTTGAAGTTATGGGTAATGAACTTGTGAGAAACCAGCAACAGTGAGCTGGATTCTTAAACGTCTCCAACTGGAGGAATGCCAGAGCTACTCAACCCAGCCACACGGACATGCTCTCTCTCTCTCTCTCTCTCTCTCAGCACTGGCTGTGCAGGAGGAGTCCAGGAGAGAGTTTCAGGAGGTGCAGTGAATCATTTTCATCCCTCGCTGCATGAAACAAGCTTTTCTGTGAAACGCCTGCTTCGATAACCTGATAATGTGAGCGCGTGGAAGATGTTGCTCGTGCATGCTGAATGCATACGCAGCACACGGGTAGACATTTCAGTCAGCAGGCTTCTTCTACCTCAAGTCAAGAAAGGAATCAAGAACACAAAGCCAGGGAGATTTATTTTTTTATGCATTTTTTTAAGTCTCCACACATTTCCACACGGTCCCTAAGAAACATAATCCAGAAACATACAGGCCTCCTCTCCCTCTCTCTCTCTCTCTCTCTCTCTCCTGTCGTCTCATATAGACTGTCAGTCTCTGACAGAAGTATCTCATCTCGCTCAAATGTGATACAAGAACCAAAGAGAGCCGTAATAATGTCAGCCCGAAATCTGATAGAAAAAAAAATTAGGGTGCGGAAAACAAATAACTCGAATATGGCCTCGAATATGTGAAGCGATATTGGAAAATGTCAATGCACATGTGGATATAGAGGAATATTTACTCCTGTGCCCTTCTTCCCCCGAGGGTGTGTGTGTGTGTGTGTGTGTGTGTGTGTGTGTGCTCGTCCTATGTGAGTAATAATGATGGTAATTACCATAAAATAGACTAAACCTGACTCTGACTGATATGGCAATCCCAACATGAGAAGGCCAGCGGCTGCGTGATTCATTCACCAAAATGATCAAGTCGACAAATATGAATGTTTTTTTATATGATTTTCTTTCGATCACTTGCAGCCTGAGCCGCAGATCGCCTGCAGCAGCTGTGATAAGGATGGAGGAAAATTCAATTTTGTGTGTGTGTGTGTGTGTGTGTGTGTGTGTGTGTGTGTGTGTGTGTGAGAAGCTATCATCAGCCGAGTGTGACGTGGGATCAATATTCAGTTGAGGGAGTTCAGAGGTCAGGCTCCAGAGAAAAACACGACTCTGATGTGGACCTTTGGAGCTGCATTGATCGTTGAAGTAAATTTCTCACTGAGGCGTTTTTTTTTTTTTTTTTCTTAATGTCACACACTGAACAGAATCAACAACTTTCAACCCATTCTCAGACATCTGACCTGACAAATTCAATTAAAGGACAAAAAGAGCTGAAAACAAAAGAAACACATTAAGTGTTTAAAATCTACATAAAGAAAGATGGTCGATAGTTTGGCCTTTTTTTCTGTTTTCCTGTCGAACTTCCTGTCCAGGTTGACCTTCTCCGTCCAGCTTCATGTATGTCAAGACGCCATGAAGACCAACAAGGCGTCTGGCAGCGAACAGCATTTACCAACATCTCCTCCACTCTCTGCTTCTCTGTCTTAGATGGGATTCTGTAGAAGTTCAACCCGGCCTGAAATCAAACGTGAAGCTGACACCTGAGACCCGAGACAGACGGGCGTCACATTGCTGTGTGTGACATCACGTCCAAGCTGTAAATATTTGTATGTCGACGTCTTGTTTTTGAGTCATGAGTTGCTCGCCGCTCTTAACCTTCTCCACAGTCTGAGTTTGTAATACATGATTGTGATTGGTCCTGAACGTGTGACATGAACATGCTCATGGACACTCTGGGGTATTTTATCTAAGTGGTAACCAGCTTCATGTCACTGCTCAGCACATTTATTATATGAGGGTTATTGAACGCTGACTTCAGACGGCGTGTCTGGCTGATTGTGGAGATCTCTTCATGGGCGCGTGGTTACAGTTCATTCAGAGTTACAGCCCGTTTTCATCTGTGGCTCGTTGACTGGCTGCTGAGAAGAAATCCACCGAGTGCCATCTGGAGGATCTGTTCCTCCTACATCTCCAAACACAGAAGTTAAAGAACGCTGCTTTGGATTCCTCTGATGTTCTGAGCTGTTGGGTTGATCACAATCACCTTGAAGTGTTCAGCCAGGCCCTATCCAATCCAATCTTTTAACCCCGGTTCAGCTGGAGCCCACGGGCTTTATCGCCAATGATAACATGCTGGCACTTGGTGGTTCTTTGTTGAGATTTTATCCTCTCTCCTCCTCGCGCTCTCTTCCACTTTATGATCTAAAATTGATGCCAAATCCCCAGCCATCGCTGGTGGATGCCGGGAGACTTTGAAGTGGGAGAAGTTTGACAAACGGCCCGAGGCGAGTGTTTCATGAGGCTATAGGGAGGCAGCTTCTCTCCGACTTACACCAACATGGAGAGGGGCGGGCAGCTTTCAAACGGAGAGGGCATCGGCGAAAGTTTCTGGAGGACACAAATTCTGCCAATGCGTTAATAATTCCTGATTTTATTTTAGAGCGTCCTACATCGTTGAGCTTTTACTCATTTACAAGACGTCAAGATTCATAAAAAAGGCATCGATTTCATCAAATAATAAAAAGGTCATACTCCTTGAAATGAAGTGCACACTTTAACTTTACTGTATTTTGATTGTGCACAAACTACACGCCTCGCCCGTAGCTTCCTCAGGTCCGCCCAGCACAATCTAAATAATTTACTCTTCATGAAATTTACATGAAATGAAACTTTGCTGCAGGCATCGCCTCAATCAGAGATCTTTAAAAATCTTTCGAGGACTGATATGTTTGGAGCTTGTAAAAAAGACGAAAACACACAGACGACAGCGAAAGATACACGAGTGTGAAATCTGATCTGAAATGCAGAAATTAACAAATAAACATGTTGTTCTAACATCTGTCTGATAACTGTGAGTTTACTCTCAGGGCTTCAGTTCTGCATATAGGTACATTGTATGTTTATTAGTCTGAATGTGTTAACTGTCTATAATGTGCCGTACACTTTACTTTATTATTACTGAAGTATTGATTATTGATAGCTGGTGCTATGGCGTCGCCCCTATTCACACTCTGTCCTGTATCCCCCCTGGATCCGTTTCTGGCCGGCGTGTGAACTGGGGACAAGTAGAGTGAAGGTCGAAAGTTCAATGTTTTGCCCATCGGCCAAATCATGTATTTGTTGTTACGTTGTATTCAAATAATAAATTATAGAATTCACATATTGAACATTTTAAATAAACAGCACACATTTCTTGGGGGGGCTCTGGCTATCCTATGGTAGCTACAGCTAGCCTCTGCCTGGCGTCGCCCAAAGACAGTTTTTTAAAAAAATCCCTTCCATGAAGTTTACCAGGAAAACAAAACGTTTTAAAAACTCGTTGCTTTCATAAAAAGTAGATTCACGTGGATTCCTCGCGACACTTGAGGAACTGCAGTTTCTTTCCCCCCCACATTGCCTTCATGTTTTCACACCAGAGTTTGCTGCTTGTTACAAACACAAAATGCAAGTTTTAAAAAAATGCATTAAAGACTTGTAACAGACGAACAACAACTGATGACTGCAAAGTAAAACCGTTCTCTCTGGTTTTAATCATCGTCTCTGCACGAGTTCTATTTTCCTCCATTCGAAGAGAAACAAAGTTTTGAAAGATTCAAATGAATAATTGCCAGCAACAAATTGCTGAGGATATTGTTTTGTTCTACATTTCATTTGTGGAGGCCAGTCATTTAGAAAATAATTGCTTGTTTGTGCATTCAGTCTGTTTCCACGTTTGGCCCCCTCGAGGCAATGACCCGCTGCGATCATGTCTTCAGAAAATAATAATCTCCTCGCCAGGTTCAGCAGCAAACAGCTCTCACTGCAGGCTTGAATGCAGAAACACGTTGAATGGAAGCAGGATCAGGATCTATTAATTACGTACTATAGACCTTGAAACCTGAAATAAAACGCTGCCTGTGGCGCCACTCCTACATATCCTCCCATTCTTCTCCTTGTCTGTATTATGAGCCCTGTTGTTTCTCTTGATCGAGCAACATGAATCTGCACTGCGATGATTTATCCTAATGGAGGATCACTGATGTGAAAATTGGAGGGTTTTTTATTTCGCCTTCTAAGCTCAGTCTCACCGTCGGCCTTGTAATGTTCCCGTTGGCCCGCATGAATGGAAACCATTCAGCAAGAAGTCGCTGTCAGGACCAAGATAAAAAAGGAACTTTGTGATTTATTTAACAGGAAACAAACATTCATGAAACCACTAAAACAGTAAGCAGCATCCCTGAAGGTTTAATCTTCATCGTTGCACCGCTCTGCAGGGACCACATCAGTCACATCCTGAAGGATTGCACACAACGCCGAAACAACAGCGGGTATCTGAGAACACTTCCTTCCACTCTTGTTTCAAAGCTTCTGACAATGCAACATGCACATGCACTTAGAGGAATCCCCAGAGCCTCAGGTGTGTTATCAAAGAGCTCCTTGTTCGTCATTTTTAATAAGTTCTGATGAGAAAAGGGGGTGCAAATGTTAGAGTCGTGATGCCCTGATGGCGTCGAGACCCTGGTGGTGATGATAGAAGAAAGCAGGATGTGAGTGGGCTTCTCAGATTGTATCTGAACTCTATAATCCTGGTTCAGTATTACTGATATATATATATATATATATATATATATATATATATATATATATATATATATATATATATATATATATTATGAGTAATTTGGAAGGTTGAGAAGCAGTAGAGGTGAGCTGCCATTTTCTTTTGTTCTCCAGTTGTTGTTGAAGTTCGGCAGTTTGATTTAGTGATTGCACTTTGGTTCTCATTTGTTTATTTCAGGTTCGGCAGTTTTACAAAAAAAAAAAAAGATGATTTACTTTGTGTGTTATTTGGGTTATTTTGTTCACGCTGAGCCTGTGTGCTTTAGATGTGAGAGGTAATTAGTGTAGTGCATAATAAATCATGCATTTAGCTCGGGGACCGGGGAGGAAACATTTATTTTCTAATGTATTATGTTGCACACCTCGACACGTGCCGATGCAGTGTTACTGTCACTGAAGTGTATAGTGTGTGTGTGTGTGTGTGTGTGTGTGTGTGTGTGTGTGTGTGTGTGGGGGGGGGGGGGGGGGGGTGTCTTTGAACCACTGAGCTGGCTTTGGAGGTCGTAACGGAGGCAATATCGTCATCACTCTAAACATCAGAGCAGTGCGACATGTGTGTGTGTGTGTGTGTGTGTGTGTGTGTGTGTGTGTGTGTGTGTGTGTGTGTGTGTGTGTGTGTGTGTGTGTGAAGCTCACACTGTTTACTCATGGAGCCTGCCAGAGATGAGTCTAAGAACACACAATGGTTCAACGTAAGAGGGGACAGCGGAGCGCCATGACAGCGTGATCTGCACTGATGTGACAGATCAGTAAAATGTACATTATGTTCCACCATTGTTCCCTATCGTTCTACAAGATCAGGTTTTATACAAAGACGTTTCTTTGTGATGAATAAACTGAATCCTGCCACACTCGAGCCTCCTCTCATAAAGTTTCATTCTCCTGGAGTTCCTCTGGGTTAATATGTGTCTATTTTATACCATTTGTACTTTGATGGATGAGGTCAGCTTTGGGCTGTGATGCAAAAAAAAGAAAAAAAAAAAAGAGTTGACATGCAGTATGTTGGAGGTTACAGAGCAGTGAGGAGGAGGAGATGTCAGTTCTGCTTGGTCGGCTCCCGTGGCAGCTCCTTCTCCTCTGGGTGCAGGCACCTCTTCACCCTCGCTCTCCCTGCTCCATCCTCCGGCTCGCCACAGACTTGTCGCCGTGCAGAGCCAGCCGGACAGCTACAAAGTCAGCGTGCTGCCTCAGCGGGGCTCTGTCTCCTCGTCATTAATTACAGATTTACTTATTATACTGCATGAGTCAGCTCTAATAATCTCTCAGCCCAGAGTTTTTTTTTTTTATGGTCGTCTGTTTCCTTCCTATTTGGTGGCAGATTGAAACCAGACAGTGATGGATGTGCAGAATAATTAAAGCAACAAGCCCTCCAATAAACTGTGAATACTAAGAGTTAGAGCCAGACATGACAGAAGTCCAATTAAATTAATTCCTAATTTAGGGTGTTATGTTAAAAGTTACTCAAAAACCATCAGCCTTTGCAGAGGACTGACTCCTCCCACCACACCTGACTGCAACGCCACAGGAAGGACAAACAGGAAGTTTGGGTTAGAGAACCTGAAATGTGTTTTCCCTCGTCATGGTTCATAAAATGTTGAGCCGTCGTAATGTCACGCCTCTGTTACTGCAGGGATCTATCAAGTCACATCGATGACGGTCGGCGTGTTGTAAATGCTGTCTCAGTTTATTATTTCATGGACGATACCCTTTCACAATAAAAGCAGCAGCTTTAGCCTTTGCAGCTTCTTTCCAGCTGTAGTCTCTTGGCCTTCTTAAGAGCATAATTAAAACATTACATTTGTGGAAACAGAAGGCCGAGGCAAAAGGGAGAGAGGCATACAGACTTACAACATGTAGCACACAACTGGAGCAAGCGCAGTGCCAACAAAGATCAGTGCATGCAACGAAGACAGCAGAACATGAGAGACGACTGAACAATCACAGATCCTCCAACCTACACGACTCCACTGGTCGTTTGTGCAAGCGTCAAATTACGACCCATATTTACGTTTTAGAGGCGAGCGACCTCAAGCGGACGTATAAATAACCTCGATCTGGTGAATGTGTGTTTGTCATCGAATGACGTTTGACCCCTAACCCAAGTCCAAGCTAGCTAACTTTTTCCCCCAGAAGAATACTTGATTAGCACTTACCTTGGTAAGTGTGACGATCAACAGGCATTCCTCCGTTTGTCGTTAGGGGCGTTAATTTAGGAAACGCTCCTGTGGGTCGTATTACGTGACAGATGACCTCTGCGGTCGTATAGGACCCAGGGATGAAAAACACTAAGGGGACCCTCGATGAACTGCACAATTTAGCAACTCTGCATCGGCTGGATTTTGTTAAAGACCCGAATTTGCAGCTTTGTTTGACCACAATAGAAGGTTTGCATTTGTTGGAGTCAGAGTTGTTGGTGAATTCATTTCAGGGTTCAGTGTCTTTGGCTCGGATGAATCGGAAGTGTTGCTGCAGGAGATGGGGATCGAACCCTTGACCTTCGGCTGTTTGATAGTTTGAGGGGGGGATGTGAGATTTTAAAAATGTTTTAGTGGGGATCGAGGTTAACACGGCTGCAGCAGACGTTTTAAAGCTTCACTTTCTGAACAAATGTCAAATTTCTACACCGCAGAACAAATATAAAAGGTGAGGTTGATGGAAGAGAAACTAAACCAAAGGGTTATTTTTTTATCTGCCATCAACTCAGGACATGATAGTGAAGGTAATTTATTCTAAAAGAGGGTTAAAGAACGAACGTACCTCCTCTCTCCTTTCTTCTCTCACCTCGCTGAGTTTCAGAGGATGAATATACTTTCATGTCAGCTCGTACATGTTCTTTCATTGTACATTCTCTCTGTGTCACAGAACATGCATGTATAGCTTCCTCTCTTCTGCTGTGAGTCTGCTTCATATGGTAAAGACTTTTTAAAGCCAGGGGTCATTTCATGCATGTTGAGGAGCAGCGTGAGCAGACCTGTACACTTCAGATCTCTGCTCGTAGGTGTGAGTCTTTCTTCCCTTCTCTACAGTGACTAAGTGGCATGAGTTCATTTTCCACAGAGCTACTTTGTGTCCTCGGGCTGTCAGCGGCGTTGAAAAGCAAGGCCGTTGCACACGGGCACCAAACACTTGGTGCTGCATTCTAAACAGTCTAAATGCCTCTTTTACCTGCAAACAGTCCTACTCTAAATATCCCTGCAGCTTTGACTCAGATCTGCCAGCAAGAGCACGAATCAGTAAAACAAAAACCCCTCCTGCGTACGCTCTCTTTACTGTCGCTACTCGTAACATGGTTTTGGCTGGATGCTGACTTCTGATTGGCTGCAGGCCGTCATAAATTACAGAGAATGGTCAACTTCCTAGAAGGTGAAAAACTGAATACACTGGCTGCGTATCAGTCCTTCCTACAATGAATTATCATAACAAAGAGATGCAGCCAAAGCCTCAGTAAACATCTTATTACAACAACGAGTAATTCAACGTGTTTTTAGCCTTTGGAGAAAATGGTAAGAAGAACAGAATCTGACATGATCGTGAGGAGAATGATGTGAAGAGAGTGAAACTGATAAGAAGACGGAGAATTGAAAGTTCTTTCAAACCAAGAAACCAGGAAAGGATCGTGACGGCTCATCACTATCCGCTCCTTTTCAAGCTTAAATATACTTTTAATTTTTAGAGCAAGATAAAAAACACTGACAAAAACAAAGCCCTCATTTTTTGTTGAGTACATTACATCAAATATTTCCAAAAATTATGAAAGCCAGAGAAATCCTTTGTTTCGTAGTTGTAACAGGGCTCGCCTTGTGGTGTGGGAAGCCATGACAGACACATCATGTTTATCGTTGCCATGGAAACACCGGTTGTTACGTCAAATGCTGCGTCCCGTAAATGATACTCAGATGCATTAGGTCTCTTCCTCGGCCCGGATTCACCCGGTCGTCATGACTACGACCGGGGGCTAGCAGAGAGAATCACTCCCATGATTCCTCGCCAGCCTCGTTACTGTTATTGCCTCGCCTGCTTCACAAAGCATGGTCATCATATGGAGGTGTGTGCAGCGTCACTCTGCGTGCAGCTGCTGTTTAAACCACATGAGGAGTTTTTAGCCTTTATTGAAGAGGAACCAGGGCGACACCCTTTGGAGGACCATGAAAGTCATGAAAATGATCCAATCAGATTCATCCGCTGTGGATGAAACAGCGGGAGCAACTCGGGGTTAAATGTCTTGCTCAAGGACACATCTGACGTGTAGCTGCAGGATCTGGGGATTGAACCCCCGACCCTCCGGTTAGGCTGACTCTACCACTGAACCTCAGCCACTCCTATAACATGCATGAGGGGAAAAAAAGCCCTGGAATAAAATGGATAAGGTTTCAATTATCACTGTGTGCTGTGTGTTTCTTTCCTCTTCATCGTCAATAACTTCCTGAAAAAGCACATATGTTATTCCATTCACATTTATGAATGAGGACTTTGGCACTTCCTTTTTCAGCGTCTGCCTCGCGTCAAAGAAACAGAAAATAAAGAAAACACAATATGCAGCTTGATTTTCTTCTCCATCCTTTTCTTTCATTTCTCTCGCCTCGGTTCTGCGAACACACAGTCTGTATCAATAAGCCTCCTGCTGCTTCGTTGTATTATCCATGTTCCGAAGAGGAGAACCAGGATCTTTCCTGATTTATCAAACTGAATATACCGAGCCCAGGCTCCACACGTAATAACAAGTCATCCGATGTTGTGTCGATATTTTAAATGGGAGCTTTTCAAACAAAGGAGATTGGATACAAGGGAGGAAACCTGTCTGTTTGTCTCAGCCTGCCTGCCGGTCCGTCCGTCTTCTGTCTGTCTCTTGAAACCTCTCTCTCTCTCTCTCTGCAGTCATGTGTGGGTGTTCTCTGTGTTGTTAGGAGCTGTGCAGGAAGCTTCCAGTGTGTTTACCATCGCTCTCATCAACTCAAGGTTGAGCTACTGATCGGGTGATGTCAGAGAAATCCTCATTGGCCTTAAAAGATAAAAAAGTTTTTCTATATGAAGAGAAACATTGTGAGAACAGCGTCTCTCTCATGTCCTCCGATCAGGTCGGTTTACCTTCAGAACATACACTCTGTTTTGACGGTAGGCAACAATGACCTTGTGAGCGTTTGTTGATATGTTTATCAGGTTTATTTTACGTCTTATACCACATACAGTGCTGCGACAGAAGCCTGTGGGTGTTGATGAAAGAGGGAGCATGGAGCTGACACACACACACACACACACACACACAAACACACACACACACACACACACACACACACACACACACACACACACACACACACACACACACACACACACACGTCTGATGGAAGTTCTGTGTTGCTCTGTTCATGTTCATGTGATTTAGTTTTGTACATAATTGACGTTGGCTTCACTTTTGGGCAACAGGAGGATGAGGAGACAAGATGGACAACTGTGCGTAATCGTGCTAACCCATCAGCTAACCCATCAGCTAACTCATCACAGCAGATAATACTAAACATTGCACGCACAGCTGTATGCTAAAATACATCCGACTTAAGTCTTTGAAAGTTTCTTTCAGGTATGTTTTGGACTAAGTCGTCATCTGACCGTCAATTAACCATTGTTCAGCATATGAGAGCGACAGAGTCAGCGGCTGCCCACTCATTCTTATTTTAGTCGACCTCGGGACCTTGAGTGACGGCGTCTGACTGATCGGTGCTCTATTACCATTCTGTTCTCTTCCACACACATCAATCATATCATTATGTACTGAGACTGTGCCGAGTGGGAGGCGAGCAGAGAATGTCAATCATCTCGAGTAAGAGAAGGAAAATGAGAGCAGAAGCCGTTAATTTGAGTGAATAACATGTAAGTTATACTTCTAACAAGTTTCACATCGTCAAGGACGAAGTGCTCAGAGGAGACGTTTGTTATTCAAAGTCTTTAAAAAGAGTGAAGTGCTGGCTTCTCTGACAACAATGCAGCAGCCAGTATGTCCTCCTTCTAACTTCAGATTCTGAGAGCTCTCTGTGATCGTTACAATATACCACTTTGTGTACCCTGATATGTTTCTCATAGCGCTGTATGAAACACTGCTCCTCTCATGAAGGCTCAGCGCCACCTTGACTTTGACCTTTTGAAGATTTTTTTGAAGGTTTATTTTGGGGCTTGCATGACAGCGGACAAAGTCAAAAATAAAGGAGCCACAGACTCGAACCTGAGCCATCCGCTTGGAGGACAATTGCCTTCGCGCACCAGTGAGCGCCCCCTATCTGTATTTGTCAGCTTGACTGGATTTATTTTTTGATTACGTAATCACTAAAAGAATGAAACTTGCGTTGGAAGTCGCTGTGATTAATTTGCTCTGGAGTTCACTTATATCTCCGCTGGCTCTTGAAGTTGTTCGTTCAAGGAAACTCATTTCAATCCAGCAGCCTCACAGGACGTTATGTGCATAGTTCAGCTTGTTCCTGTGTGTGTGTGTGTGTGTGTGTGTGTGTGTGTGTGACTCATTAGTAGATTTCCCTTTGCGCTTTCATTTCAGCCTTCAGCTATTTGAACGTTGAGCTCGGCTATAAACACGAGCGTTAATCTCTTCCTAACCTTCGAACCTCGTGCCTCCAGAGAGCCAGTGACAGCTCACTATTCCCTCAGCTGAGCAGGAAACTGCATTCACCTAACCTTTAGGTTAATTCTGCTCCGTGCGGCTGCAGTACATTGATTTTTTTTTTTTTTTTTTTTTTTTGAGAAGTCAGTTCATACGGTAACTCCACCTCGTGCAGTGTTGCACTTATGGAAACATCCCATGGGACACATTATAGATTGCCAAAAAGAAGAAGAAAAAGAGGAGGAAGCCAGATTTAAAAAGTGCCTTTAACCTGCACTCTATCTAACGGCCAGCAGGGGGAGACTCTTTTAGGAAGAAGTCTTCTTCTCTATATCTTACCTCTGTGAACATTTATCCAATGACTTTATGCTCTTTATCTCATCTTCTTAATTCAAACAAGATGTTGATTTAGTGACTCGTGGTCTCGATTATATGAACTACTTTAGATACGCTTCAGGGCCTGCCGACCTTGAGATTGACGAATGGCTACCAATATCTTAAAATGACCAAAACCAAAATCAAAATCCATCATGAGCAACATTTAGCAAAGCTCCTGTACCGCGCTGCATCAGGACTCTACCCGCTGGCCTGCACTCACACTGCTGCAGGACTAACCTCCTGCACTTATAAGGTTACAATATAACACATGCATGGCTTTACATTATTGTGAAGCATGCTCAGTTTACAGACCCAAGAGAGAGAGAGAGAGAGCAAGATAGAGAGAGAGAAATGGACGCGCTGTCAGGTCCCTTTTTTTGAACGTCTTGCCTACGTTTGCAAACTACGTCAAATTGTCAATAATCATAAATACTGAACCAGGAGGCAAACCCTGAAGCCAGAGAACATGTTGGTGTATTTGCCATTAAAGCCACTAGCTTCCATCTCTCAGCCTGGTTTCCTCCTTTTATAAGACCTTTGTTATGAACAAAGTGTTGCAACTATCATGTCAGATATTTGACACTTGGTCTACTGATGCTTGTTGGTGTTGAGGGCGTTATTCAACCAGGCAGTCTAAACCTCCTGAAAGGTGAAAGGTGGTATCAGATAGCTTTTTTTCCCAGCAGGGGGCGCACACACCTGGACTGATGATTTCAAACAAGTCATCAAGAGATCATCCTCTTTGCATTTAACAGGCGCAGCCATTGCAACTCCATTGCACCTTTAAATGAAATGCACGCCTTATTGCGTCCTTGTGATTTCCCCAAAGCAGCAATTTGCAGCCATTTAATTGGCTTTGCATTATCAGCTGGAACTAGATGAAGGAGAAATGCCAACACAAAGTGTGGCTCATTTCAAACAGAACGTGTGGGTGGACTACAAGTGAGCTGATAATCCCCGACTATTTATTCAACACACACATGGAGGGGAAGAGTGTGAGGCAGATAGGAAGGAACCTGTGTCAGGACTGATAATGATAATTCATTACAACTCAGAGGTCTACAGATGATATAAAAATGGCAGGAATGACAATGTTTCTACAGAGCAGTTTATTGGAATGCAATTATAATGCAATGAAAGAGCAGCTGCCGCGCTGAATATTTGATTTTTGTCAGAGTCTTGACATTCGGAGCAGTTTGTCTGCTGGTAATGATTGCTGTGAAAGAGCTTCCTGGTCAGTGCACAGCAGCTGACACTTCCATCTTCTTCATGAGGAGGAGGAGGCAGATGGAGTCGTGTGTTAGCCTGTTGAATTTCATTGAACTGCGGATTTACTCTGTCGCTGTTTGTGTTCAGGTCCAGTTAAATTTGATAAGTGAAGCTTTGCGTTGGTTCATGCAGGACACATAGTACAGCCCGCTCACTGAGTCCTTGAGGTCACATGTACTTGAGTATCTCGGCTTTGATCTGGATTTACAAGAATCCTTTTTTTGCATCATTTTTGTAAGTTTTATATCTTGATTTCAGAAACCAGGGTAAGCTTTTATCCCGGTTCTGAGAATCCAGATTTTACCTGAAGAACTGCAAAAGGAAACAGGATGCTGCGCCTCACCCCAGATTCAGTCAGCTGCTGACTTCCTGCACAGACGCGGCCTCAGCTTAGTGAAGTATCAGCAAAACAAACATGGCTGCAGCATCGAGAGCGTCTCACTTCTGGATTGATGAAGAAAATGAATTTTTCTCTCTTTTTTTTTTTTACATTCATTTCTGTAGCTCTATCCGATATCATGTGTGGGACATAAAAGCATTATCACAAGAAGTTCCTTTCCCAACATAGAGAGAAGGGGGGGGGGGGGGGGGGGAGTCTCTCTATAGACGTGGTTCTCTCCAAAACAGAGTGTGAGTGTGGAGGGAGCTTGTTTCAGAAAGGCCCAGACTGGATGGAGGATGGAGAACTCCACCTTTGGACTATGGCGCTGTCCCTGGTGCTGAAAGTCCAACGGCTAGATGCTGAAGTCTTAAAAGGTAGAAGGATTCTCTGTCCATGGTGCTGAAAGTCCGGACGCTCACGCTCCAGCCTCTGGTTTTTGAAAAGATAAAAGTAAGCGTTATTACATAATCCTGGAGGACATTCTTCTCACACAAGTCGCCGTGAAATACTCATGCATGGTGCTTTGCGCAAGGGCACCTCGGCAGTGCAGAAGCAGCCTGACACCTCTCCAGGTACCAGACCAACTTCCATATTCTGGTCCGAATAAGGATTTGAACCAGCGACCCTCCTGTTCCCATATGAAGATGTGTTAAGACATCAAACAGGAGGAAATAATGCAGCTTTTTACTGCTTTATTTAGAAGTAAAAATCCACATTTGTTGATCTGGTTTTGCTGAGCAGCAGCTCAACGTATGTTGGATTAATTCAAATAAAGCCAAGTGTGTTTTCATGGAAACGATCACCCTTTGAAAAGGACTTCTAAAAAGACAGAATAAGATGTTTTGACACATACACAGTACATGAAAGAAGGATAGATTGATTCTTTTACTATAAGAAAATAAATGAAGTTAGAGGTTAAAACAGAAATGTTGCAATGTTCGAGTGATTCCCTGACTTTGAAAGCCCACAGAGGTCGAAGGTCACGGAGCGTCCGAGGCCTCGTGTATCAGAGAACGAAGCTTCAGCAGAGCCGCTGAAAAGCAGAGGAACACAATCTCTGACCTCAGAGGGAAGATGGATGCGTAACACGCAGGCACGGAGACGATGGTAGATGTCATGTGTTTGATAAAGCGATCGATAATGTGTCTAAAGAGCCGACTAAAATAGACTGTAACACCCATTTAGATGAATGAATCTCATCCCCGTAGACGGCGCCGCCTGCAGCGAAGAGATCAAACATGGCAGCGCTGCAATGATCCTCGGAGTCTGGATTACAGATGTTTCACAAATTTGGGATTGAGAGGCTGGTGGTGTGTGTGTGTGTGTGTTTGTGTGTGTGTGTGTGTGTGTGTGTGTGTGTGTGTGTGTTTGTGTGCTTGGTCAGAGTCAGCTGGTATTAACTGGTGCTGACGACCTGCTGATCTCCCAGCTCACGCGGTGTCGTTTGGCGGGGCCGTTCGACACCGCTGGCCGGTATTGACTTTTTGCTTGGCGGGTTTTATGTTCCTGCTGAATTCAGCACAGTCTCCAGAGAAGCACCCAACCCCTACCCCTTTTGTTTTCAGTGCAAATGAAATATTGATGAGAGGCCCTGGCCCCCTTTTTTTTTTTTTTTTTTTTTCATTTATTCCTTCACTCATTCGCTTGCTGTTTTGTCTTTATCCTCCGGGCCTCTCGATCTTATTTATCGTCACTTTCTCCTTTCTTGTGTTTCTGGTTCAATCTAGAAAGCAGATAGTAAAATTGAGAAGAAAATGTGTGCATTTGTGTGTTCAGAAAGTAGGCCAACCAAAGATTGTGAAGACAAGCTCCACATGAACCTTCATGTTTCATATCTCAGGATTTATTGTGATCATTTTTAGGTTATTTTAATGAACACGCACAAAGACAAAGTTCTCACAGTTATTTCTCCCCCTGAGGAAAAGCAGAAGCCTTTCACACAACGTGCTCTCGTGATGAACTCATCTCATATGTTCATGATTTACTCACACATTTAGTGAAAATATTCGACTGACTAATGACCTCGAACAGACAGGAGAGGAATGTTTTCCTTTTAATGAACTCTGAGCACAGCAGGATGAAAATTATTTGATGGATTAACATTCGGATTAGGAGACTCCACTTAATCCACGTAGTGCACGGCACTAAAAATGGTAATGAAGTTAATGCAAAACATGGTGAACTTTCAGTTTATAATCATATTTATGAGCTGAGGAGGTTCAATGGTTTGCTCTGGGAGATCTACATATCGCTTCAAGTCGCACCGAGCTAAATTTGAATGTAAAAATAGATTTGCCGAGGGGCTGAAACGAGGAGGAGAATCCAGGCCGGACTGATTAAAACCTTGAAGGTTCTCTTAAAGCGTCCGGATAAAACTGTGGGTCACTTCATACACGGCATGAGTGATGTAGAAGTGCAGAGAGAGGTCGACGAGTCAGCCCAGTCTGAGGATCTCTTTTGCCCGTTTCAAAGATTTTGTCTTTGTAGTTTTTACAGTTTTTGATTTGATGTTATCTTTTCTCTTTCTGCTGTTTTACACTGTTTCCTTTTTACGAGAGCTGCTATTTTTTTTTAATTTCATTGTGCTTCTGAAAGAGGAACAATGACAATAAAATCATTCTGGTTCTGGTCTCAGCGGGTTGCTGTTCATTAAGTTGTTCTGGTTGTTGAGTGTGGATGTTTAAGTGCTGGCCCGTGAGCTTTGGACTGTGAGGAGGTATTCAAACCCCGTGTTTGATCAAGGAGAAACTCGTTACTTAACCAGACTACTGCCATTAAAAGATCTCGTTATTACTCTACATCACATACCAAGAAAAGCAACGTCACCGCCACGGTTTTCCTCTGACATAGACACACATGCACCCACCCCCTCGTGGATGTCACATTTGTGTTTTTACATCACGGTCATTCTGTGTAAAAGCTAACGAGCGCTAACATTAGCCTGCTAACACGACGATGCAGAGGACGATTGGGGAGAGGATGGAGGAGGCGTGGCCAATCAGAAGTTTGTTTTAATTTCATGCTGGTGCTCAAGAGCGACATCTACTGGATGAAGAAAAATCCAACCTTAAAAAATCAGACTAAAAGTCCTGTTCACTCTGACAAATTGACTCCTCTATTGTCAGCATTTGGCCTGAATGAGACAACATTACACGGCTAATTTTATCAACAGTTCAACCAGAGACTGATGTTAAAATACTGTGAAATTATTGTGCAAATAAACTTTCCTATTTGTGATCAGTCTCCTTCCCTTTTGCTCCAAAAGTCCATTTGTAAACTCGTCCATTAGGAGACGGGAAGACGGCAGCATTATCAGTGTTGGCTGCTTGTTTATAATCTAGCAGGTGTCTGGCATGGTAATGAATTCTTCTCCAGCAGCGCCCCATGTTCACCATTACTCTTATCCCCCAGACCATGGCATGCTAATTAACATTTATAAAATACAATTTGTTTTCCGAGAGCGTGAGAGGAAGGAGGATGAGTGACGGAGGGAGGGATGGAGGGATGCTTTTCCATTTGATGGAACAAGTTGACAGGAAGAAAGGCAAGAGTTGCAGAGGATTGTGGGTCCGAATTAAAAAAAAAAAAAGACTGCAGAACATAAACAGAGACGATTAAACAGAAAGCACAAATGAGATGAAGGGAACGGAAAACGATACAGCAGCCAGACGCTGTTTCTCTGAGGGGAGGGGCCTGAGCCAGGACGCTTTAAACAGAATACAGACATAATATATCACGTGAGCTGACGCTGAAGGATGTTTGAAATTAAGATTTCTTTAATTATTTCCATAACTGGGTTTCAATTATTTTAAATCTGCTGGATCTAATTTAACTAATTGATTTCTTATTTGTTAATTTAGCTGTTTTTCCCCATGTTTGGATGATTGCCTCGAAGTTTGTTTTCAGGATGAATGTACACATTGACCAGATAATACAGATTTAAAGACGTTACGAGGACTAATAATTCAAATAGTTTTTTTTTTTTGACTTATCAGCCAAGAGTAAAATCTGTCTGTTTTAAAATAATGCAAGAACAAGAACAAAAAAAAGGAAATAAAACTCTTTTGGATCAGACAGTCCAGTTACCCTAATCCAGTGTTTGATTTTGTAATTGACCAGACGTTCTGTGCGTTTCCAGCTTGGCACATACTTGCATCGTACTTCGTTGAAAACAGACTCGGGTGGTCTTTGAAGCGGAGCACGGCGTGGAGGCGCAGCGGACACGCTTGGGAGATGGAACGCAGCACAGACCGTGGAAACTTAACTGCCGTTTGTTTTGGTTTAACGCCGGGGCTCAAGGGCGACACCTACTGGATAAAAAACCCTTAAAATGTTGAATATTATGCCTTTAAAACAAATATTCCTTTATTATTGGTTACCAATTAGCAACAATAAGATGAATTAAGTCTGCCTGGAGAAACAAGATGTCTTCCAAGGTCGGGTGGGAACGATTTTAATGAGGGACAGATCTGATTAACTTCCCATCCACCCAACAGTGTGGATAAAGAACTGATGCTACTGACTGTTTGCTCCTTGTTTTGGAGGAAATCTGCTTAAATGTGCAAAACAAGAAGATAATTGTGAATGCGTAATTCATTTAAATGAGATGTAAATGAATTCGGTTCTGCAGATATTTTTCCTCATTTTGTGTCTAATTGTTGACCTCACATACAGGTTTTCATATAGTTAGACTGAACTTTTATTTACTCCTACACAAAGTATCCGCAGCAGCTCGAGCGTCCACATAAATCAAAGTGATAGCTTCATGACCTCGCCGAAGTTAGGCTTATCTACCAGACTGGAAGCTCATGCTTTAAATTTGTACAAGTTAAGAAGGTCTCAAAGTGCAAACTCAGCCAATGTTTCAGCACTTAAAAAGCACTGCCGACTGCTAATGCTGCGGCTTTAAGAAGGCAGAGACTAAAACAGAACAAAGAATCAAAAGAAGCTGCAGAGATGAAACAAACAGAGCAGGACTCTTGTCCTTGAATAAACGAGACGAGTAAGTGTGATTGTAACGTTTGCACCCGAGTGGAAGATCTGCCAAAAGATGACAAAAAAACACTTCACAGCCACTTACACAGAAACGTGCACACTTACAGGTAATTAGTTTTTTTTAAGTGTGATTTTCAGGGGTCATTTTTGCCTTTATTTGATAGGAGAGCGGAAGAGAAACAGGAGGAGAGGAGAGATGAGATGCAGAAATGAGTAGAAGGGGAATTCAAACCCACACCTTCAGCCAGGACAGCCTTCAAACCCTGGACCGCAACACAACTTTAACCTCTATTAACCAATCTTTAGTTCAGTTTAAAACTGAGTGGGAACCTCTGGTGTTAAAAAATGAGGCCAATGTGGAAGTGCAAAATCCTGCAGTTCACCAAGTGTCCACTAGAGGCTGGCTGCAGAAGCACAGTTACATACAGCCCCCAAAAAAGGCAATTTTTACAGAATAAATTAACTAATTTAATGAATAATTAAGCAGAATTAATTAATGTTTACAGCCTGGTTCAAAAAACAGGAAACAGGTCTCATTAGTTATTTCCTCAGCTCCAGCTCTCAGCCTGTCGTTGACTGACAGTTAGGCTTAGACAGCATTTCCAGTATGGCGGCTGCTGCCGATGAGCCTCTGGAGCCCCATGCATTTTTTTTAACTCACCTGTTGAGATCATGGGAAGGGTAAGAGGGCGTGACACACACACATCACCTCTGGAGCTGCAGCGGTAAAGTTAGCAGAAGTCTGAGTTTCAGTTACTGCTCAATTTGGAAGGCAGCAAATTGATTCGTAGTGGTTTTCTTCTTTGCAAGTGAAAAAGGTGTCTCCCCTTTGAACTATGACAGAAACAGAGATAAAAGCATGACAAACAACCCTTTGGAGTCTTAAGGGTTATTTTTGACAAACACCAACAGGGTGCAGAGACAGCATGCAGAGTCATGTCAGGTTTGTTCCTGTCACAATGTACAGATATGAAAATGAAACACTGAACTGTATTTGAGTAAGAGAGCAACATGTGGAGAACGTCTGAAGCTTCAACACACGACTCCTCTGCACAAAAACAGAGGAAAAATAAATTTGATTCTGACATTAAACTGCATAAAAAGATAAAAACAAACAAGTTTGATTTCCAGAAATATGAAGCATGTTTCAAGGAGAAATATGAACTTACTTCAGCTCATTGAATACAGTTTAGTTTTCTCCAATAACTTTGTATCTGGGAAGTCTTTAAGGGGCAATATGTAACTCTGACCCCTAGTGTTTGAAATGAGTACTGCAGCCCAATCAAACCATTAGAGAGCGCTGCCCCCCCCTCTACAGTGGATGCTGGCGGTAGACACTGAAGCTTCAGTGTTTAGGGGCGGTTTGTAGAGTTTTTGCCCGTCAAATGGTCGGCCAAGGGTTCGATCCCCAGCATGTCCGATGTGTCCTTGGGCAAGACAATTAACCCTGAAGTGTATGAATGTGATTAGTTACTTCTGATGGTCTGACTACAAGTCAGCTTCTACCATCAGTGTGACTGACCTGTGGTGTAAAACTGCTTTGAGTATTCAGAGGACCAGAACGGAAATACAAGCTGAAGTCCATTTACCATTTAGCACTGTGACGAAAGTGAGCACAGGTCAGAACATGTGCTAACGGTTAGCTCGTCAGCGTCTGGTCTGGCGCAGCACAAGGCGTAACCTTTCGGATGTAAAGTGAGCGCGAGCTACAGCTAGCTAACCTTCTGCCCTCAAAACAGTTCAAACATCCAATGCATTTCATTTTAATTCCAGAAAAGGCATAATGTTGATGTTTCCTCTAAACGGAAGGAGAAGAAGAAAGACTCTCCAGCTGCTCTTTTCTGTGACTGTCTTGGGTTTTAAACATCTTGGACACTTGTAATATTTCTTCTCTCTCTCTGACACTGGACATTACAGAAGCTATAGAGCGAAGCTTTTACGATCAACATGGATCAGATATGACGAGAAGCCGTGCTGAGATGTTGAAAGAGCAAATCTGAGGCGACACAGATCTGTCCCAGCCAACCACCTTTCAGCTTTTAACGTCCTCAGGTTTTATAGCAGGACACACTTCTCCCCTCGCTGCCGGCCCCCCTGAGTTATGAGTCAGCCATCCGAGTGTGCTCCTCTGTGCTGAGATTTACACATGCCCACAGGCCATCAGGCGGCATTATTACTGCGTAATCAATGGACTCTGTGGTAATGGTGCTGCTCTAACGGCTCAGAGCGTGGCCTGTAGCTTACCTTTATGAGCCGATGCTTGCGGATGATGGATGGGAATCAGACAGCTCTAACATGATTTCAAACCAGCAGTCAGGTTCTTAAGGTGCTCAACGTGTGGAGAAAAAAAAAAGGATCTTAAAGCAGCGGAAAAGCATTTTGTTTCCTGTCGTCACGGCATGTGGTCGATGTGTCTGTCAAGAAGGATCCAGTTATGGGGGGGGGGGGGGGGGTGTAGATACTCCAAGGTCTGCCAGCTTCATAGGCGTTAAAAATCTCAAACAGCATGTTTTTAAAGGTAGAGTCAGCAGCATTGATTTCAAACGTGGCCCCTTCTCACTGTAGGACGCACTGTGTTCGTTTACTTGTAGCTACACTGAGAGCTGCTGCATGCTAGCACAAGCTAAGTAAATCATAAAAGGTTGATCAGACTCAAACCACTAAAGCCTGGTGCATCTACGTATGTATACAAGAAGAGGTGAGAATTTATCATCTGACGATTTACAAACGTACGCAGGAGTTCGACGAGTTGCCGTCAGGAAACACTTTAAAATATTTACACATCATTGCAAAAAGCTGGCAGGAGTAATAAATATTAAATACAGCAGTGGATAAAATGCACATTTATACAACAAGACATGCATCCTTAATGTCTTATTCTGGAACAAGCTCAACAAATGGGGCATTGTGTGAAAAGAGGAACATGCAGTTTGTAGTTGTTTTGACTTTAGGTCATGATTGAGTTTACAGAAGCTCCAAACTCTTTGGAGATGCAGTTCAGCCTCCTGGGTTTTTGGTCACAGGTTGAGTATTCTTTTTAAAACTTTAACTGCTTCCTCTCACTACTCTAATTATGTCAGAGGAGTCTGCATCCCTGTCCCATTTCCATCTCCCCTAACCTAAAACTCTCCCCTCTCGCAGTGTACCCAGATACCGCTCACCTCATACTTCACGCCCATATCTGTCTCGTTAAAGGATGTGCCCTGATTTCTTATTTTCTTTCTTCCTCCTCCCTCTCTGACTTTATCTGGGTGTCACTGTGTCAGAATGTATTTGGAGCTAAATTATTCATCAGAGAACTGGAGGGCAATCAAAGAGACTGGTACCACGGAGGGGCTTGTGTGCGTACTTGCTTGACGGCATGTGTATATGTATGCATGCCTGCCTGGTTGTGTGTGTGTGTGTGTGTGTGTGTGTGTGTGTGTGTGTATGTTTGGTGTGTGTGTGTGTGTGTGAGAGAGAGAGAGAGAGAGAGAGAGAGAGAGAGAGAGAGACCGCTGGTACAGGATGGAGTAAAGAAGGCTGGAAGAAAGAGATTACAAAGAAACCCGAGGGAGCTGAACACAGAGCCCTGCAGCTCTCCTCACAGCCCACAGAATGCAAATTGAATAGTTGTGTGTGTGTGTGTGTGTGTGTGTGTGTGTGTGTGTGTGTGTGTGTGTGTGTGTGTGTGTGCATGGGCAGGAGGGGCCACACTTGTATGGTACAGATTTCCCCTGATAGAATCAATAATTCTGATGTTGAAACCTGATGTTTCTGCTGTTACCTTCTCTCACCTCTCCAGCTCTTAAATTGTCAGAAAATATCTAAAACACGCCGTTCTTCGTTCTTCTACGTGCGACCCGAACGCAGACGTCACCGTGTACAAACTCGTCTTTACAAATTCAGCAGAAAGTTGTCAAATGTTTATCATTTTAAGAAAGGAATATTTAAAAGGGGAAAAGCAAGCTGCAGATCCAAAGCAGCTGTGGATCAGTGGTACAGTTGTTTGCTCAACAGGAAGGTTGGAGGTTCGATCCCCTGCTGACCAGTGCCTGATCTGGTGTAGTATTTGAAGTTTAGGTTTCATTGTAGTTTATGTGTACAGCAGGGACGTGTTGCTTGTTTACCTTGTGTGTTTCATCCTTTAATCTACTGTTTCCTTTTTCTTTTATTTTGTAATCTGTTTTCGTGTTTCTTTAAGTTCTCTGTGTCTTGTTCTTCCTGTTTCTTGCGCTTATTCCCGTCTCTCTCTCTCTCCCTGTGTTTCCCTCCAGTTTGATCGCCCTCATCGTCTTCACCTGTGTTCGGTTCCTTCACGTCCATTCAGTCTCAGTGTTCCTTCCTTCTTGTCGTCTGTAGTTTTAAGGCAGGTCTTCACGACAGCTCGGTATCAGCACATACACACCAAGCGTCAACGAACGAGGGTTAAACAACACGCTTCCATCTGCGTTCACAAATCAGCTCAACGTGACATCGAGTGAAAATGTTTCTGCGGGAGTCGCAGGAGAAAGTGTCGGTTAGTCTGGAGATGAAAACATGCTGAAGTTTTGTTTCTGTGCATCTTTAGTGTTTGCTTCTGTTTAGGCAACCAAACAGCTGCTGATTAGATCGTGTGTAAACACGAACTATCACTCAAACAATCCATGCAGTCCTCGGTCTCCTTCATGTCTCCTTTAGTTTCACATTTTCTTTTAAGCACACAGATACAAATTTAGATGATGAAACATAAACAGTTAAAAATCCACTCCAGACGAGGCAACAGGTCCAGGCGGACACACACACACACACACACACACACACACACACACACACACACACACACACACACACACACACACACACACACACACACACACACACACACACACACACACACACACACACACACACACACACACACACACACACACACACACACACACACACACACACACACACCATATTCCATTTCACAGTCTGCTGGAGTCTGGCACTCTCTCCAATCTGTGATGCTCATAGCCCGACTCCCTGTGACCCCCCAAACAATTTTCGAGTGATATCTGTGAATGCATTACACCGCAGTGAAACACGATGGGGACTGACGCAGGGGGAGGATCAGGGTTTCATTCAGGCTTTGCTGCATTGTCATTGCTGCCTGTTAAATTCTTCATTTATTATATAATGAAATCCTGGTTCCTTATCGGACTGTGTACTTATTATCTGATCCTGTACTTAAATCTGAACTATCCCTTTAAGATTGCACGTGAGCCTGAAGGGCTGGTGCAGGTCTTTGCACATGTTGCCTTTGAGCGGCGGTAGCTCGGTTTGCACCTCCTGCTGTCAGGCTGTGGGCTGTTTTTCTGCTGATCAAAAAGGAGCTTTTGCTCATGAGAAATCCACAAGGATGCTGAGAAAGTTCGACTCAGTGAACACACACGCATGCGCTTCAACACATGGAGGTTTAAGAGTCACCATTCGGCTCTGGTCAGTTGAAGTAACTCTCTGTAAGTGTTAACATTTAAGTAGGATCATTTTTCCTGCTGTCAATTTGTAAAAACATTTACAAGAACAAAGTTCAGACACGTTTATCTTCACGCGCTCCTTCCCTCACTTTGTTTGGCTGTTTTTAACACATTATGTAAATGAGTTTGTTAATAGAACAGCAGACACACAAACCTATCAGGGTGTTGTATCAGAGTCTCACAGAGGCGCTGGCAGCGCTCCGCTCCCTGCAGGTGACGACTTTGTTTGGATTATAGCTGCTTGATTGAGCTGACAGTGCCAGTCGGCAGAGCACACATTAGCAGAGGATTCATTAAAAAAAGTAGCTCTGCAGGTAAACACAGAAACACCTCAGAGATGTAAGCTAGGCATGTTGATGGTTTAAGTACTGAAGCTGTGCTAACTTTCTGCAGACACACAGGAGTTTATGACTGAAACAGGAGAGCCAGCACACAGCGTAGCATAACACGCAATGTTCCTGTTTCAAACACCAGAACAGAGAAGACAAACCTGTCAGGTTAAGTGGAGATGTTGAGTTCTTTTGGTGACACTATTCAAGAAATACTGTGTCAGTGTGAGTTGAAAATACAGAGAAATTACAGAAGAGACTCTCAGATCTTATGTGGCTTTTTTGTTTTCAGACTGGCAAAAAAAAAAAAACTACGTACAATGTGGATGTTCTAAAAATCAGATTTGAAGGTGCAGTGTGAACGAGGCCTGAGGCCTTGTCCACACGTCGCCGGGTTTTTGTAAAAACGAATATCCTGCCCTCTCTGTCTATAAAACACGTACATACACACGACCTCGTTTTTAGAAAAACCTTCATCCACACGTAACCACAGAAGCACATTCATAGGCCAGACCTTTAGGTGGCAGTAGTTCCCCAAATCCTATCCAATCAGAGTAATCTTCCATCCCTCGACGTCACTTCCACAAAACAATTAAAAAATAAGCGTCCTTAACGTCGTCCGTCGCCTGTGTCCTTGAACATGGAGTCGTATCAGGGATTGTGAAAACAAGTAAGAAAAAAGCACCTGCACAAAAAACAGCACCAAACCCAATATGAGGGCGTCCAGACTGTTTCTGAATGTAAACACAGGTCGCATATGTACCGTAAGAACATATTCTGTCACAGGCTGTAAAAATGGAGAATTCTCAAATCTTCACTTTGGTCGGAGGTTTTTAAAAGCTTCGTTTTCGATGCTGTGAATCTGCGTTTTCGTGAGGACGAGAGGCCGAAACGTAGAAAAAGATCTTAGTTTTGTGAGACACCCGGCTATGTGTGGACGGGGTCTGAGAGACACTCAGGGATAAAAAAAAACTACAAACTGGCAACATGAGGGAGGAAACAGAGACAATCAGGGAACAAGGAGACACAGGTGAGGGTAATCAGGGCGGGGCTGACGCACAAGGCAGGACGGTAAAAACACAATAAAACAGGAACAGCCAACAGAGAAACCAAGTGAGCTCACTTTATGGATCGTGTTAAAAAACTTCATCCCTCATAAAATATAACTCGCATGACTTTCTCCTCTCAGGGGAATACTGCTGCACGTCAAAGGATTAACATCATTACGGCGTGTGAGAGAGAAACCTCAGGAGGCGTGTGCCAGGTATGTTCCAAACACAGGATCAGGACTATCTTTCAGCCCTTTGCTTCTTCTGTGTATTGTTGTTTTTTTTTTTTGCATTATTCAAGTGAAGTTCTTTGATTTCTCCAGACTTTGATTTGCTGGATTAACAGCGAACCAGCTCGCCTGTCTGTTATTTTAAGCCTCGTGTTATTATTCTACAAACGAAGTATCAGGACTCTGTCACTAACGTTCACTGTGATACGACGGTTCAGATCTACTCCCGTTAAAGCCTGTGTGCCCGCTCGGGTATGTTGTCTAAAAAGAAGAGCTCAGAACGGTATGATGGTGGAGGCGAGGGTGGAATGTAAGGCACCGTTTCATAATGCCTCTCTTTCTTTCAAATGAAAATAAAGCTTGTATAACAGAAAGGAGAGAGAGAGGTTTACAGAGCGTTCCGCTTGCAGTCTTTTCTCTCTTTCTGGCCTTGAACCTCAACATGCTGCAGGATACAGAGCGAATGAAAAGAAGGACAAATCTGATGATAATCAAGTGCTCTTTACAGTCTAATTCCATACTCGCTGCAGAAATGTATCCCACAGTTCCTCGTCTCTGTTTCGGTACAATTCTCCAAACCATGACATCCTCCGAGAAATATTCAGTGACATCGTCTTTTCTTCGCCTTAAATGCACTTTAACAATTTTGCCATCCAAAATGGAAACAGGCATTCGAGGCGTTGCGTGTTTCATTCTGTTTGCTCCATGAGTGCCAGCCTGCTTTGTCTGATTCACAACATTTTTTTTTTCTGTGTTTGGATTTTTCTGTGGGTGAGAGGAGCGGGGTGGGGGTGGGGGGGTGGGGGGGGCACATGAACCTCCTCCACTCATAGAAACCGCAAGTACTCACTCTCTGAGATTCAGTAATGACTTCTCCCAGGAATACAGCGTGACAGAGACTTCATGACTTTAATGTCTGGGACAGAGGACAGTCTGGTCCACTGTTTGGTCCTTTTAACTTAAAGCTACAAAAATACAGTAATTCAAAGGCGAGTGATGATGTGTTTGGCATGGTTTGTTGCAGTGGAGTCCAAACATCTCTCAACTGGAAGGTCGAGGGTTTGACCCCCAGCTCCTGCAGCCACATGTCAGGTCTGACCCCCTCTCTCATCGAAAGCCCATGTAGAGCTGATAAGATTGTCCCTGCAGAGGGGACATTTGGACATACTGCGTGGTCCTTTGACACGTCCTTCACAACTGAATGTTTATATGGGTGCAGCCCGCTCTGAGGGACCCTGACTCTTCTCTCAGAGGGATGAGATCAAACTTCCAGAGAAGAATGTGGGTCGGTCTGCGGAGAGATGAGTTGTTTTTTTTGGGTGATTTTCATAGCAGCGTGCACACCACGACTTGTGTCAGCGGCTCACAGAGTTTACTCAGATTTAGCAGCGACTGAGGATCTTTCAGGGTCACAAACAGCAAGAATACTACCAGATGTCTGTTGTTAATTTCCCATCATGCATAAGCTGTCTTTATGAGTACGAAGGCTCATTAAAATCACTCCTCAATGCAAGTCCATGTAAATATAGAACAGTTCACACTCAGTAAACACATGAACCGTTCTTAAAGTCGAAACAATCGTTCTGCAGTTTCTGAATATGTTATTTTTTTATAGGCGTTTGTGTGTGTGTGTGTGTGTGTGTGTGTGTGTGTGAAGAACAGTGAAATGTGTTACACAGATTTTGGAGGGTTTCACTCACTTGGACGTCACTCAACATCTCCACTTAACATTTCTCTCTTGTGGATCTTATAAGACGTGAGACGGAGCAGGCTGATGTTCCTGCTCATAAAACGGTTCTTTTGGTTCTCACACATCTCACTGATCTTCTCCGGCAGCAGCAGCAGGTAGAGAGTGGAGCATTTTGTACTTTTTCTAAGACCTATAGAGTTAAATACAAAGGAGAAGAGAGTGCAGACTTCAACATCTTGTAGGTTGCATGTATTCCTGTACTCCCCCAGGAAGCTTTCCTGGGGGAGTGCTGGCCAATCAGTGGGAAGCATTTCAGGCAGCTTTTTTTTTTTTTTTTAAATTGAAGCCAGTATGAGATAAATAAGGAGTTTGTTGAGATGCAACGCTCCTCGATGCTGCACCGTTCACAGACTGACAACATGAACAGTGACGATGGAGATGATCTGGGATCTTTATTTTCTGTCTTGGTGATCTTTGTATCCTGAGCTGAACGTTTAAAACGGATCAGGTTTATTCATACAAGGCTGAAGAAGAGAACAGGTTAAAGGCAGATTGTTGTGTATCGTGCAGGATTGTTGGTTACTTTATTATTTAGGTGAACACAGTAGGAAGCCTTCAGTGTGCAATGCAGAACAAAGCATGCTCTAAATGAAAACATTCTCCCTTTCTGCCAACAGTGATAAACCATGAAAGGAGAAAAGAATTGAGTGTTTTGACCCGAGGAAATAAAAGACAGCTTCAGCTGTGCTGATTTGAACATGATGCAAAGTACAGACGAGAGCCTTGTGAAGGATTGGACTGACGCTGATGCTTTCAAACCAATGAGTAGCAGAGAGAGGAGGGATAATAACCCGTGTGATGAAGGAGGTGCTTTTACGACCAACTGGCACGGAAAGAAAAAAAAGCCAGATTGTTGAGGAATGAACGGCTGCTGGAGCTGCCATCAGCATGGTGCCCACGATGAGAAATGCTAACATTAACACCTGTGGAAATACTCCCTCATTAGTTAACACACACACCAACACACACACACATGAAGAATGACAAATACCTCAGCTATGACTGGACACTAGAACACCTCAACAGACACTGAGGGACTCCAACTAAACACAGAATGTTTACAAAGAGAAATACGAATAAAGGCTGTCAAACAATAACGTGGCCGGTGGCTCCTTTCCTGCATGTCAATCCCCATTCTCTCTCTCTCTCTCTCTCTCTCTCTCTCTCTCTCTCTCTCTCTCTCTCTCTCTCTCTCTCTCTCTCTCTCTCTCTCTCTCTCTCTCTCATAAAGACACAAAAAGCCCAAAAAAATAAACATTTTAAAATATTTTTATTGCAGTTAAAGACTCTTATTTAAATTAATCCTGAAAGTTGTTGTTGTGCTTTAATTTTGTAGTTCTGCCTTCAGCTGAGGGTACCATGTGTTGATGCAAATCTGCTTTTATTTTGAAAGAAGAAAAAAAATAGGAACCTCTAATAGACTGAAGGTTGCAACATGAAATTCACCGCAGAAAAATTAACAAAAAAAGAGGCAGTGAAAAAGTCAAATGTTTGATGTCATGTGATAGACTTGACTTTGGTCTCATCAGCTGAGCCGTCTGTTAGTTTAAAAACATGTAAGGATGCAGTGTTGTTGTTCTTTGCAATGACTTCCACTACAAGGAGATGCTGCTGTAAACACTGCAGCTCTGATGCACAGATACATCATAGGATGATCAGATCTAACAGGAGGAGACGAGAGACAAAAAAAACAAACACCTGGATGAAGCTGAGAGAGGTCTTAAAACATCCTGTGCTTTATCTGTGTGTTTCCTTTGGCTCAAATAGAGAGTTACAGAGACAGGCAGGTACTGAGGCTCGGACGCTAAATCCTCTCCACCACTCACTGTAATCTCCTGTGACACGCGGCTTTCACAGGAGAACACAGCAGTTCCAGAGACATCCATCAAGAAAATGGAGATGGTGGGTTTAACGGGAGGAAGCTGAGCGATGTGAGAGAAGAGTAATATCGGAGGTGAATTGAGTGCCAGCAGGTGTCCTCGTTCAACAGTGAGAGGACTGAGCCCGCAGCAGCCATTACAGGAGCAGAGCGGCGTTACGACACCCTGGAGCCTTAAATCCTAATCTTCTGCTTTACCCATCCACCACTCACGCTGCAGTTAGAATGATACCTTTATATGCGCTGCACAAAAATCACATCACTTCCTGTCTCTCGCTCAAGAAGCAGAAGGAAATTCAGCACCCCGAAGGGAAACATTCATTCTTAACATATTTGGGTTTCAGGATGTTGCTGCATGTTCAGATTCGAGCGTCATCGACGTCTTTAACTGCGGACCAGCGCCTCGCGCAGTGAAGGATAAGATACAGCATTAGAGCACAGCAAACACTTCAACAGGTGATGTGATCGAGTGTTACATAAAATAGCAGCCTCGCATGTTGCCCGCTCCATCACCTCGACATGCTTCACCTAATGAGTCTGAGGTGGAGGTTTATTGTTCCCCTGGGAGACCCCGAGACGAGGTGTGGATATATAAATCAGTGAATATATATTCTTTAGTTGATGCACATTCTGTGAAGACAGACGGCCAGCGTTGGAAATACAGTTGTGATGTGTGAGAGCAGCAGCAGGTGGATCGATAGTGACACTGGGTAATGACTCTTGTGATCCTGCTGGACCTTTGGGGCTGCCCCCCCCTCTCCCCTCTCCCCCCCTCTCCCCCCCTCCCCCTGCACCTTCTCGCTAACCCACCTAGCTCCACCGGTCATTACCTCGGTGAGAAAGGCAGAGGAGGCGGTGCGAGGGCATGGAAGTGTGGGAGCAGCGAGGAAAGGTTCAAAGAAGCACGAGGGTCTTTTTGTGAGGAAGGTTTCAGACAACAGTGGAGGAAGGAAGGAAACACTGAGGATGGAGACATGATCAAATTATCAATACAGATGATTTGAGTATTGACGATGTGATCAGCCTGCATCTGTTTAAGCTTGCAGGTGATGAGGAGTGGGTTTCTGATTCTGTAGCTGAACTCTGCTGAGCTGGAGCGGAGGTGACCGGCGTGACGGCGTGGAGGGTCACACCAAAATAACACCGACCTGAGGAAGAGAGAGAGGAGGTTTTATAATGTGACAGCAGCAGGATGATTGGTGGAGAGAGGTCGTGGCAGAATCTGGTTGGTTAAAAAGTAAACGCCCATAATCAGCTGATCAACAGAGAGGGAGGGGCTACGCTAAATGAAGTTCAAGTTCATGCTTGAACTTATACTGAGCTCCGTGGGTGAAAAGTCGATACAGGTTCATCCCACTTCTGACTAAACCTCGCATGCGGCCATCCTTTTTGGGCTTTAAGCATCTATTTTTACTTCACTCAGAGCAATCTTTGTCTTTGTTGACTGAGTCCTGGGCGAAATTGAATTGATTTATTTTCCCATCAGAGTCCATCAGAGAGGTGAGTCTCTCCTCGTGCCGTGAAGCAAACCTCCATTAGAGGGTTATTTTGAGAGGACAACAGAGAGAGTTGCGGTTAAAAAAGAGAAAGAAAAAAAAGGCCCCCTGCTGTGGTACGAAAAAAGACTCGGCAGAGTTTATACGTCTCGTCCCTCGCTGTAGGAAAACAATGGCGGCCTCTGAGCTCACTGAGGCGTGTTCCTCCTCTGACACCGTGCGAGTTCTCTGAATAAAAAGCTGATGTGAGGTTTAGCCCAGCTGCAGCCTCACAACCATGATCCCAATCATCCCAAGGTCAGGACGCTTTTTCACATCATTATCACTCCCCTGTCATCTCTCTCTCTCTCTCTCTCTCTCTCTCTCTCTCTCGCTCTCTCCCAGAGGAAGTCCTGGCTGCTGCCAGTAGGTGATGATGGAGGAAGAGGAGGGAGACGGTGTGACAGAGGTTACCTGGGTGATCTGTCACGTCTGAGTCGACAGAAAGCGTGACCTCCTCGGGGAGAGAGGGGCCGGCTGAAGTGAAGCTCTGCGTCTGGTTTGCTGTGGAACAAAAGTCAGGAGTGAAAAGACGTTCTGAATGTTCAGAGACAGCAGACTTAAGAGTTTATCTGGGGTGAAGGGAAAATAACCTGCATGTATTATCATGTCGTATTTTCTCTTTCATGAAAACAAGATGTAGGTCCAGCTTCCCTCCATATTTTCTTCTTGAACTGTTAACTTCTTTAATTTCATTTTTCCACCATTTTGTGGTTTGTCAGAGCAGTAAATATCTTCCCCAGACGAACTCTCGAGCTCTTTGAATTTCACAGGACACAGATCAACCATAGAATCCAGAAATCACAGGTTATTGAGGCCACTTCCCCCCCAATTCCCACACAGTCCTCGCACGCTGTGGTCTGTCAGCGCCACGCTTTTGCTCCGTTCTGACTTCCTACCAGAACAAAAAAAAGAGAAGTAGAACAAAGGTTTGTCATGTAGAGAGTCACGCTGCCAGACGGTCATTGTTCATAGAGATTTGGGGGGGGGGCAATGTGTAGTGACTTCACTTATAGTTTTACTTGCACCAACATTCTAATGAGAATTTCCAGTGGCCATATTCACAGTGAAGGTGAAGACAAGCGTCATTAGAGTGTGTGTGTTTTTTTTTGTGTCTCCATCTGTCACCAGGGGAGCAGGCAGTGGGACGCTCTGTGCCGGGCCTCTTAATAACCCCTCCAGCGATGCTAAGCCTGCCCATTGCTCACCCTGACACCCTAACAGCAGCCTAAATTGGGATGGGACGGCTTGATGTGTTAACTGATAATACTTTGTCCAGAGGAAGCCTGCAGCTTCGTGTCATAAGTTATAGCATGCTCATGACAGCACTGCTCAAACAGTGTCAGAAACAGGCTGAGCGTGTCTCCGATGATGACTCGTAATAAGGGGCTCGCACTCGTGTCATGCAGCTCTGCAGGTCTCCAGCAGTGATGTTTGCTGCTGCAGATCAGGGCTGCAGATACACATGCTCTCTCCATGTTGACAGATTGTTAGTCGTCTACCGTGGGAATAAACTTGTTTTGTCCTGCTTAAAGAAGACAGAGAGCAGAGATGATCTATTATTATCTCAACCTTGAGCGCGAGCATGCAGCAATCAGTCAAACACAGGTGTGAGAGAGGAGACGTTTGGAGAGGAGAAAAAAATAAATAAATTAAATCTATGTGTTTTACAAACTTCAGGGCACAAACTTTTTCTCCAGTGTGTGCAGGGAGAACTGCACAGGTGTCTTTACTAAACTTAAAAATAGAATGAACACATCTTAATGACATGCGATGGCATCAGGCACAGACGTCGAGAAAGTCGAGCCAACATAAAGAGAAAACAGCCGACAGACGTCTCAATATGCTTCAGATAGAAGTGATTGTACCCGAGCTAAAAAGCCTCTGCATGTTTCTAATAAGCTCCAGCAGCAGAAAGCTGCTCAAACTAGGATCAATGTTGGAGATGAAACATGGAGAGAGGTTAGAACGCAGAAAGCTTTACAGACCCATGCAGAGCTGGCTAAACACTGAAGCTACAGTGTCCACCACATGCTGAGCTGGCTAAACACTGAAGCTACAGTGTCCACCACATGCAGAGCTGGCTAAACACTGAAGCTACAGTGTTCACCACATGCAGAGCTGGCTAAACACTGAAGCTACAGTGTCTCTACATGCAGAGCTGGCTAAACACTGAAGCTACAGTGTCCACCACATGCAGAGCTGGCTAAACACTGAAGCTACAGTGTCCACCACATGCTGAGCTGGCTAAACACTGAAGCTACAGTGTCCACCACATGCAGAGCTGGCTAAACACTGAAGCTACAGTGTTCACCACATGCAGAGCTGGCTAAACACTGAAGCTACAGTGTCCACCACATGCAGAGCTGGCTAAACACTGAAGCTACAGTGTCTCTACATGCAGAGCTGGCTAAACACTGAAGCTACAGTGTCCACCACATGCAGAGCTGGCTAAACACTGAAGATACAGTGTCCACCACAACTGACCTGTGTAAACATCCACTCTAGAGGGGGGGGGGGGGAGATTTACAAATCTTTTCACCTCAGAGCCATCATAGAAAATACTGGATCAATTAGAGGTGGTGCAACATGCATGTTTTAAAGGGACGGGTGGAAGGTTTCATCGATACAGACGAGGACCGTGAGTCCACATCGCCTTTTTCAGTGGAGTAACCCTGTATGGACGTTCATCATCGACCGTCACCACCTTCTCTTGTGTTTCAGCGTCCACACCTGATGACACGCGACCCCGCCATGCTATTTTCACTCCTCTGCAGCCTGCAGGAGATTTTATGACAGCCTGTGTTATCTCACAAAGTAACACAGCAGCATCACTCACCCAACTTAAAAGCACTTTTCACTCCTGCGTATATGATCTTCAGACAGAGAGCTGCGTGTATTTCATTACCCCCTGTGTCATGTAATCCTCTCGTCCTCTCTTAACCAAGACTGATCAGCAGCTCTTAGTTGTGGTCTGTGTGCCGGTTGCGTCAGATTTGGCTGCATTAAATCCCCTTTTTCTGGCTGTGTCTTATTACTGATTCAGAGGAGAAGGTTAGAGGGCGTCTGCTGGCTGAACGGAGATATCACACTCTGCCAGAGTTGAAACAGAATAACATATTACTGCTGCAGCCTCCTCGTCCACACTCTTTTTTTTTGGGCTGCTAAAAGTTTTAATACATTTTTAATAGTCTAGATAACCTATCTCGTATTTACTTGCTAAACACTTTGTAAACCCAGAGTTTATCATGATTTCATAGGATTGTAATGTTGCATGTGCTCATATATAGATGAGGAAAGCAACATCTGAAGTGCTGAATCACATTTTGGCATCATGCAGTGTGTTTACAAGCCTCAAAGGAAAGGCTAGTTTGTGCAAAGTGTGCACACAGGAAATCAGAAAACACACAGTGACATGCACTGGAGTAACTAACTTTATTATCTCACATAAAGGCAACGGTTCATCTTCGGAAAGTTTGTAATAAGGACTAATCGAGCCTATCGAGAATCAGTTCACATTATTTGAAGCAGTAGCTACTCCCTGATTTGTAGCCTCCAGTCTGGCATCGTGTTTGCAGGGTATGAAGGGGAATCTAGCGATTGGCTAAACCCTGTAAGGTGTTAAAAAGAAAGATGGTAATGTTTAAACTGAACAGGGCTGAACATTTCGATGTCATTAAGGCTAAGAGTTTTGCATATAGTATCTGTTTGCCAGAAGGCCCCAGCTCCTCCTCTTTGTCTAAAGCACTGTCGAGTCTATATTTCCAATATGGCATCATTTCACTTCATATTGCCTCTTCAGAAATCACTGTGGGTGGATCAATGTGACTAAGTCCAAGCTTTATTCAGTCTATGGATTCAGAAAATGTTTTCAGTTCACTTTTATACTAGCTTGGTAAGGAAACTGCAAAAAAAGGAGTGAACTCCTTATCTGTTGCTACAGACAGCAAATATAATACCTTTATGTCGTTCTGCTTGTCTGCTCGTCAATTTGAGCTTTTATCCCGACCTAAATCCTGCAGAAACAAACGATACTGAGCATGTTCGACCCTCTTCTTCTGTTTTGATAAACTGAGACTTGAATGGAAACCAGCTCCTTGTTTTCATATCACATTTCATATCTCATATGGACAGAAACAAACATAAATGCTCATTTTCTTTTGTCGAATTTCTGTTTTTCTTTTATCTTAAATCAACTCCTCGAGTTTATGGAGAAAAGAAAAGAGAAAGAGACAGTTGGTGCAAGTGTCCCCTGGGCTGAAAAGATGCTGTTTAGCAAGACCGCTACTCCCCAACTGATGCATTGTGGGAAGAGATTCACTTCTTCTTCTATCTCCGCTCTGACTCAAAGTGCAATACACAAAGCATATTGTGTAGATTATATTCAAGTGCATGCACCCTTGCAGTCGTTCTTGTCTTTGGTGTTTTATCTCATGTTGGAGCTTCTCTCTCTCTGCTGGCTGCACTCTCACCAGGAGCAGTTAGCACAAACTTACAGCAGAACTTTAACGTACCTCACGTGGCTGGAGGGGGCCAAAGTCTTTGAATAGCATAAGACCTATATTCACTTTCAATATATGCTGATTTTGCCCCAAATGCATAATGGCTCATTTAAAAACAGCATTGGAGAGACACAGTTTGAGAAGCAGTTCACCCTTTTTGGGGGATTTTTGTTGTGTTGAACGGTTTAGCAGAGGCAAAATCCTGGGCAATCCTTTTAAGAATTAAACCCAAAGAAGCTAAACTAAGGTAGTTACTAGCTTGTTAACATTCGCTGCACAAAGGCCTACTGTCCCATAGAACTGCTAGCATGGCTTTAGTTTTGTTAATCATGGTTCAGTTTGTGCATCTGTTGTCAGATAATTGTCATGATCACGAGTGCGGGTAGAAAACAAGGAGGGAGGACCAAATTGCAGAATAAACTTTTATTTGAACTAAAAAGGCAAAAAAACTCCACAAAAAATTAAAAAAAAAAATTACTAGTAAAAATCTAAATCCAAAACATAAAAAAAAACAAAAAAAAAAACATGAGCACCAAAACAAAGTAAATCCAGGGAGCTGAGAACACAGAAACATCTAACACAGACAAAAGACAATGAACCGAACACACGAGCGAAGGAACACAGAGACTAAATAGACATGTGGTAATCAGACACAGGTGAGACTAATCAGACAGGTGAGGACAATCAGGATCATCAAGGAGGGAAACACAGAGGCAGGAAACAAGAACACTGAAGACAAGAACTGCAACTTAAAACAGGGAACACTAAAGACTGAACTAAGAAACATTAATGCAAAATAAAAGAGGCAACAACATTAAAGACAACATAGAAGGACACGAGGAAACAAAGTAACACGGAAGAACACCAGGGGATGAATAAATCAGAACTCAAAACGCAAGAGAAATACAACATACAAAACCAAACTATGACAATAATATATGTTCGAGGGTCTGTAAGAACTAAAAACATTATAAGCACTGAATGCAAAACAACAAGCACCCAGAGACACATAAACCAGTCTCATGCATTAAACCTAACACTGGGTCTATCCTGTCGACTTACTCACACTGATCCCTCTGCTAGTGTTCACATTAAGCTTAACAGCCATGATAGGTAAATGGGAGAAGGAACAGAGGTAGAAGTTTATGGTGTGCACTGACATACATCCTTATGTTTAATGTGGTCTCTCAAAGGATTATCTTAGCCGACATTTACACGCCGGCTTTGACATGCTCTGTGTCATTTTGTCAACCATCTGCTCTCGTGCTGCCAAGCTTATGTGTGAGCCCCCTTTGATGAAAGGGGAGCACAAAAACACTCTGAAGACTTTAAGGTGAGAGTTTTAATTTTGACATTTAAGGAACACTGATGAAATCCCAATGCACTTTTATCTTTTTATTATGAAATCATTTGGCCAAGGCTGTGTGAAGAAGCCAAAGAGATTTAGTTAAAGGTCTCATATTCTGCAAAATACACCAAACAATGTTCCTCTGACGCTAACATGTGTCTCTAGTCTGTCTTCAATCCCTTAATGATGAGAAAAGTCCATCCTCTCTGTCTTCTGCCTGCTCCACTGTTCAGAAAATGTGTGCTCAAACAGGCCGTTTGGAGATGTTCCCTTCATGACATCACAAAGGGCAGTAGCCCCTCCCCCAGGTGGGTGACACTCCCACAGCTAGGTGTTTGTTCTGCCCTCTGAGTCTGCCTTCTCACCGTAAACAATAGGACATGGAGCCAGAAAGCAGCGAGTACACTCGAGCCCTTCCAGAGAGGGGGCGTGGTCAGACACAGCTCATTTACATATTTAAAGCTACAGACACAGAAACAGCCTGTTCTGAGCAGGGCTGAAATAGAGGGGTTTATAGACATGATCAAATACAGGATCAGAGTGGATTTACAACAACACAGTTCAGACATGTTGAAGAGGAGCGAGGACACTGATTTCACCTGGAGAGGAGAATATATAAAAATATATGAATAACTACCACAGTAAGAATCCATCCCCAGTGACATAGGTTTGATAAATGTCCACCATGGGGTAAAGTAGCAAAACAGCAAACCATCCGTCTAGCTCTGCCATATATTGCCTTAATAAGAAGAAACTGGATCAACTTATCACCCCATAAACAACAGTGTGTTTTCAACGGACCTAAACCATTTCCAAATGTTGAAGAATCAAGTATTGGTCAACAACGTAGAGGACCTGGAGATCCAATAGAGATCAGCAGAGCTCCGCTCTGTATAGATCCCTCAGTGGTTGTCGGGCTGTGTAATGTCCTCTCCTCCATCTCTCAGCGGTACACTGTCTGTCGCTGTGTGCTGCTATATAACATGTAATTATCTGTGTGTTTGAACAAGGTCATATGACCCAGGTCCTTCACGAGGATCGTGTCCATCATGAGTTTCTTTACACTGTTATTGGCAGCACTTCACCTTTTTTTTTATTTTCTCTGTTCTTGTTCAATGAGATGAGGTCGTCATGGTAACACCTGTCCATCCTCTTCCTTTTGTCAGAGTGTGAGCAGTGGCTAAAGCAGGATTCACATCCATCATATCACTTTCTGTGAAAAAGACTCATAAAACAAGCATTTGACTTCATCCCAGCATCCTCCTCCTTTTTTTTTTTTTCAAGCACACCAATAATTCAGTTTTAAACTGTTCTGAATACATATACGATGCCTTTAGGCAGGAACTTCAGAATTAGGTTGCAGGATATGTTTTATTAAAATTGCAGCTACGACACAGTGCAAAATCCAAACACATCAGGACATAATGGGGGGAAGATAATAAACAAGAAGGACTGGAGACTTAAGAGAACAAAAGATGGGAAAGTGCTGAGCCAACTACGTAAGGTGAAGTCACTCTCGGGTACCTCGCCCTAAACTACCTACAAACAAAACTGAACTACAGAAAATCACACAGGCGAAAATTAGTATGACAGGTCTCTCCAGTCCAAACTAAAATAACAAAACCCAGCAATGAAAACATGAGCGTGGGAAAAGCAAAAACAGACATGGACAAGGGAGGAAGCAATAGGTCATAATTAAACGATTTTGCATGGCAGCACTTCCTACCTTTCTGCACAGGTTTTATGAACCTCTGGTGTGACGTTAGCAGACTGCAGCGAATGATAAGTTGTCATTTTCGGGAAACTGTAACTTTCAAACTGGAGCCAACTCTAAAAGTTGAGTCTGTGTTGTGTCAGTGGAAACAACATCTGCCGAGGAAGACAAAAGGCTGTTTTCTGACATTCTTCTGACATCAAGAGAGGACTTTCACTGCCAGACAGTTCAGCTTCCACAGCGGAAGATTTCCAACCCCACATGGATGACAGTCCACAAACAGTACGGGATGAGGTTCGTTCAAATCCAGCTCCTGACAGACAGCTGACTGTGGTCTCCAGCTGCTGCAGCAGTTGGAGGTCTTTGTGGAGGCAGATTAAACTGGGTGAAAGAAAGATGCTGTCAGCTTCTTCTGTACTGTTTCTCATCTCCTTTAACATGGATGACATGCTTTTTTTTTTTTTTACAGGAAACTTTATTGTTCATGTGTGTGCATGTGTGTGTGTGTGTGTGTTAGTGAATCCAAAATTCAAAAGCCCATGACATTTTTGGCGTCATCAAGGTTACAGTGTTACTCTGGAGCATTCATTCTTGGGACGCTCTCTTTTGTGTAGTTAATTGATTAAAATTAATGCATTATTTTAAGAGCTCTAATTAAATCATATGCAAACCTTTCTTTTTGAAGGAGAAGCGTGTCGCACACTTTCACCTTGTTATATAAGACTAACAGGCAGTGCTTTCTTTCTATTATTAACTCGGCCCTGACAGCGTGTGTACACAACTGTCACCAGATTTTATGTTCACTAGGCAAATGTCCTCTCATCGAGCTGTGGCGTTTGACTGGTTGTGAGTGAGAACGTTTCCTGTTTTATGAGTCGCATGACGAGCTGACAGGAAGTCTGCACACTCAGAGGAGAGATGTGAACCGCTTCATCACTTCTTCATGGAGTATTTGAAGGTTAACTTTGTGACTTTCAGAGCAGATTCTCAAAACCAAAACAAAGCTCTCTTCAGACACACTTCCTTCCTGTTTCCTCACTTCCCCCTTCCTTACTGTTTCCTTACTTCCCCCTTCCTTCCTGTTTCCTCACTTCCCCCTCCCTTCCTGTTTCCTCACTTCCCCCTTCCTTCCTGTTTCCACACTTCCCCCTCCCTTCCTGTTTCCTCCCTTCCCCCTCCCTTCCTGTTTCCTCACTTCCCCCTCCCTTCCTGTTTCCTCACTTCCCCCTTCCTTCCTGTTTCCACACTTCCCCCTCCCTTCCTGTTTCCTCACTTCCCCCTCCCTTCCTGTTTCCTCACTTCCCCCTCCCTTCCTGTTTCCTCACTTCTCCCTCCCTTCCTGTTTCCTTCCTTCCCTCTTCCTTCCTGTTTCCTTACTTCCCTCTTCCTTCCTGTTTCCTTACTTCCCCCTCCCTTCCTGTTTCCTTCGTTCCCCCTTCCTTCCTGTTTGCATCTCAAAGTTGATTTAGTTGTTACATGTTTGTCCCTTTACACCAAATAAATTAAAACATGCATGAAAAACATTTGAGCCTCTGAGTGAAACACAAACAAGCTGACTGCCGTCCCGTCACTGTAAACACAGAGTTAGGAACAACAACTCCAGAAGGAGTTTGACTTCACTGTCTTTATCGGAAGGATTTCTTTTTTTTGACTTTTTACAAGCAGAATGTTGATAGACCTTTCTCTCGTGTTAAGTATTATGTATTTAAAAGTGTTGACACACTGACTGAAGCTTTTCAAAGGTCCTCTGGGAAATGTAGTAAATTAGCCTCTGATTGAGATAAAGTGCATTCAAACATGTTGGCTGTTGAGAACTGTAGCCTCGTACTTTCTGTGTCATCAGAGAATCATGTCGATGTTTGCAAACTTCTTTGCATATTCAGAACACATCCTAACCCTCAGCTTGAGGAAAATCCTGATCTACTATCTCAGAAGTCGAAGCACTTCGTGGCGGCGGGGAGGAGAAACTAAGCTGACAGTCGATGTAACTACTGCTGATGTGTCGCCGAGTTCTCAACGAATGACAGGCCAAAGTGACTCTCCTGCCTCGGATCAATAAAGATCCAAATCTCCAGCTCGACACGCTGATGACAAGAGTGATAAGCATCACCTTCAAAGCACACCTCCCGCCTTCATACACCCACAACATAAAAATTGATAAGGCCCGCAGGCTGTTCTCCTTGAATAAACCCTCCAGTTGATAAAACAGAAACTGTGGTCTTACAGGATTTATCTCTGTTCTCCGCTCACAATGACACGTCTGAAGTGAGACGAACATTTCCTTTATTTTCCCCTCCGCCCCGCCGCAGTTAGGAGAGTAATCGCCCCCGTGAAACCAAAACAAAAGGGAGCGGATCTGTTTCCTGTGGCTGTCAGTGCTGTGATACCTGTCCGCCTGATCATTACACGGCTTCATCTCCTCCAGCAAACACGCAGGCCTGTTGTTCCAACGCTTTGCTAATGGCTGGTTCACTTCTCCTCTGAAAATATGAAAACATATTCAGAGGAAATCATCACCTTTCCAGGGATTTCATCTTTTGCATTCGGTTGTCTTCGCCATAGGTGGTAAAGGTCCAATCAGAGAGATGTGGAATAATAAAGTGAGCTTACTGTATGATCAGACGTGAAGGAAACATGCTGTGTTGAAGCTTCTCTGACAACAATGCAGCAGCCAGTATGTCCTCCTTCTGCACACTCCTGAATGCTCTGGAGTGTGCAGGTGTGACCTGTGGTGTAAAAGTCATTCAACCTTTAGCTGTGATCAAGAGAAATACTTAACTTGCATGGATGTGCTCAGCTTGAATTGGAGCGATATATTTACAGGATAGAAAACTTGCCAACAGTTTAATTGAGTTCATGAGTTGTGTTCTCTAGAGTCAGCTGTTTATCCTGCTTCCAGTCTGTTTGCTAAGCTACGCTAATCACATCCTGTCTCCATCTCTACACTTCACCCATCAGATCGGTTTGTAACAAAGAGAGTCATGTATTCCCGTTGTGGTTGACATTTAGCTTCAGGTGTAAGGCTTTCTGTCTCTTGTTTTTGAATAGAAGGAGAAACCTTTAGAGAATATAGATAATAAAATAAATCACAGCTTTAATTTGAAACTTCAAAAGGACAAAGGACTAAAAAAATAAAAAATCAGCTTCCTGTCTTTAATCCACATCAAACTATCTGAAAAACCCTGAGGTTGCAAAAGTATGTATACTTGTAAGTGATGTAGACTTCCATGCACAAGATAACTGAAACAACCCTAAGTCTAATATCATCAAAGACAGGCTCTGATACTCGGGCTTTAAAGGAAAAGTGTCCTTGTGACGGAGGGGCATGTCATGACAAAGTGCAGCTTGGAGCTTGTTTGCATCGATAGTTCGTTTGCTCTGGTCTGAATCCTGGTTTAAAAGTCAAGTTTGGTTTGTGCTCAGAGACATTTAAAATAGAAGTGAACATCATCAGTCTGGTCAAACATCCAAACATGTTGGAGTCACAGTCTTTGGCTCGAGTTGTCACTACATGGAACAATGATAACTTTTGCAGAAAGCACGTCTGAGAGGAAACAACTCTCCGTGCCAGCAGGCGACAATAGTCTGTAATCATCATTCCAAAAAGGTGACGTCGACAGAGGACGGAGAAGGATGCAGATAATTAAACTGTCGATTGAAGATTGGCTGACTGACGCCAAAGCCATCAAGTCCTCTTCCATCTTTGCAGATTTACATTAAGCAGATATGAATGGTCTTCATTAGATGTCACTTTGAACAATATTTAACAATCAGTTGTGTAAGGTGTGGGTGTTGGCTTGTAAAGTCATGTAAGCTCCAAGGCTGGCTGCTGTTTGGCTTTTAAGCATGCAGGCACACACAGCTGTGTCTCATCTCCTGACTGAACAGGGACGGAGACAAAGAGCATGCGCCAATTAATCAATCAACAAGTAGCATTTGCAACTTTCTGTTCTCCGATGTAAAACATCTCTGACAATTATAACAGTTCTCTGTCTGCAGGCTTGGATGGGACTCATCAGCGGTGCGGGCAGTGTTAGTGCCTGAGGTGAGGTCATGAAGCGGTGCAGAGCCAGATTAATTAATTTCAGCCCCTGCAACGTCATTAACTGATTCGTTCTGTTTCTCTTCATTTGTTAAGCGGTGTACATGCTGTTTCTCCCCCTCTGCACCGTGCCCTCTTCTCTCCGGCTGCAATGAACCATCTCCGTGGGCTTCATTAAAGTTTCAGCCAGGTCGAATACAAGCACTTTATTTTTGTGGACAACAGTATCATTAAATGGTTTTACCAAGGAGGTATTAGGTGGGGAATCAAGCATGACTCCTTTTCATTTTCCCTCCTAACCCCTTGAATTTATTTTCTTAGGAAGCTGGTACAGGACTCAAAGTAAGGCGTCTTCTGTGTCAGATGGCGAATGACTTAGAGTCACGAGGACGTCACGAGGATTGTCGAGGTTGGAGAAACAGAAGCAGGACAGAAATAGACCGTTTGGATTTGACAAATGAAGCCCGCTCTGATACTTTTTTAACAAAGTCAAACAGGAAGTGAGAGAAAGCAGCCGCCAGCCGAGAGCAAAGGGAAAAGAGGTGGAGAAGGACACGAGAGAAGGACCCGCAGTGGGTGATGAGCGTGAAGCAGAAGACAGAAAAGGTGAAAGAAAAAAGTCCAAAGAGAGCTTGAAAGAGTGAAAAGGGGAAGAGGTTTGGATCAGGAGACGACAGGATGAATTAGGTGCAGAGAAGGAATATGAGAGGTCACGCTTCAAACCCATTCAGCCAGTAGACATGCGACACATGGCTGTGTCAAACCGCCTCAGCTTCTCACGTTAATTGCCCAACTGCAGCTGCTGAGCAGCATGAAAGTGCCTGGAGTGGGTAAAAAAACTTCACGAGGAAGCTGGTAGTCCCATAAGGTTGTCTTTCTGTTCATCACTCAGTTCTGATGTTTATCGTAAAACTGCATCGTCTATGTTGTTTGTCTCTTAGTTGTTGTGATGGTGATTTAATGTCCTGTATTTACACGTCCATGAGAAGAAACCATCAACACAGCGAGTAAAGGCTGCACTTGAATATGTTGAGTTTTATTCAAATGAAGCCGAGTGGTTAATGTACGGAGGCTACAGTCCTACAGGTGGACGTCTTGGGTTCAAATCCGACCTGTGGCTCCTTTCCCACGTATCATTCCTCTCTCTCTCTCTCTCTCTCTCTCTCTCTCTCTCTCTCTCTCTCTCTTTGATTTCTGACACTATTAGAAGGAGCTCAAAACAGCCTGACCTTTAACCCTTTATAGGGCACTCATTGAAATACTTTGACAATCAAAAATCCAACCTCAGGGTGTCATTGGGGGACATAACAGAATTTCATTTCTGTAAAACATAAAAATCAATTTTTTTTAACATCATTTAGAAAATTAAACACTAACAAAGTTACCATATTTGGTTCAAATACCACAGTAGCAGGATCAGTGACGTAGGGTGATCTCTTCTGATTGGCTGAGTGAGGATCACATGCTTCTCGACCTTACTGAGGTGCAGCAGGGTGGCCATATGTAATGTGTGTGAAAATGACCACTTGCCCTATAAAGGGTTCATGAGAGTGTGATCAGAGCTTATGAGTGAATAAATGTGTATTTTAGTAAAAGGAGAGACGTGTTTTCTTGATTGGTTTAAATCAGATGATATAACAGTGTCATCGGCATAAAGAGCATTTCTGATTCAAGATACAAGAACATATCTCTATTTACATGTTCTACAAAGAAAAAGTCTGCATGTGTGACCGGAGAGTTGCATGAGGAGTGATTTGTTTTGTTTGTAGTGCACTAGTAGTTTATTGACCAATCAGACATCAGCAGGAGAAAGAGTCTGTAGGACATGCCTGAGGTGGTCCGTGGTGGTTTCTTTCTATAGTTCAGTCAGATCGAGGTATGTAACCGAACGGTAACTGTGCAAAGGGTTCGAGTTCCTTAAAACCAAATCTCAGGCGAGGTGTGAAAACACCCTTCGAGTCACGATTCACAAGACTACAAAAGACACAAAGCTGACTTTTTGTGTGGCTGGAGTTACCGAGGTATTTCTCGCCCCCTACTTCAAACTGTCATGGCACCATGTGCCAACAGCAAGCACGCCTCAAAATACAGCAGGATATTATGTTAAATGGACAGGCAGCTTCAGCACATTATACAAAACGTCTCTTCAACACTCCTACTGAATCTCAAATGATCTTACTCCGACATTTCTCTGGGAACGGGAAATGACTTGAGAAGTAGTTTGTGGAGTGATTGGTGTAGGACAAACTGTGTGCATGTTTGTAACACCCCGCTCACACTGCTCTGACAAACAGTTTGTGTAGAAAGCAGCTGGGGTTGATTTGTGTTTGGACACACAGGGCGACGTCTGTGGCCCGATCGTGCTTCTACCTTTTCCCTCTTTATTTTGTTGGATGGCTGATGGAGCACACCTGCAGGTCGGCCAAGCTGCACTGCTGAGTGCTGCTTTAATTCAGCTGCCCAGTCTCTCTCTGTTTGTTTGTGTGTGTGTGTGTGTGTGTGTGTGTGTGCTTGTCTAGTGTATGTAGGGTTTGTGTACACTGTCCACTGTCAATCTTATTTTCCGTTTACCTTCAGCCTCACACGTCACTGCAGAACAACCGTTTGGCTCAGGTGATATTTGTGCACTCTTCTCGTTTGTGTGTCCGTGTGTGCGCTGAGTCTCCGAGCACACATTGTTGTGACAGAACACGAGTTGTTTGCAGTTGGCAGAGCACAAAATGGGTTGAAAACTGTGGCTCCACGGTGATTTAATGCGCATGCTAAAATGCATGTTAACACAACGGCAGCTCAACATTGCTGCCTGTTGTTGTCCTGCAGGATCGTCGGTGTAAACAGCAGCATCTCTGCCTGCACGGTCGCCTGTCAGGCCTCCTCTCTCTGCTGGCCTCTCTTCACATCAGCTGCACCCCTGAGTCAAAGAGCAGCATCAGAGGGGCTGACAGCTGACGAACAGACTTTGACATCAATTTGGAGTTCAGTTGACGGGGCAGCGTGGTTTCACTGAGAGGTGTTTCTGTTAGTCAGTGCAGATGTTCACAACAGATCAGCTTTTTACAGCACCAAAAGGTTGACTCAGTGATTTTTTTGGAGACTAAGAACTGAAGTTAAAATCAGAAGCTTCACAAATAAACTTATTTAATGACCACACAGCTATTAGAGATTCATCGTAGTTGGCTGAGCGGGAAATATTTGCATAGTGTTGGAGTGTGTGTGTGTGTGTGTGTGTGTGTGTGTGTAGCCCGAATCAGTAGAAAACACCCAGTTGACCTTCAGGGTAATCTATGCCAGTTTACTGCACAAATAGCATATAAACCATTTTATTTTTAATGAGGCGAGTAGCGACACCCCTCCTCGTCACTCCTCGTCACTCCGGAAAATGTATCAACTCCGGCAGCAGATGGCGTTGTAACGCTGGCAAGTCATCACTTGTTGACAAACATGTTGATGAAGCAAAGCATTCCTTCGTGTTTGTCAAAGTCTCAACACCTCGGTGCTGTTCCAGGAGATGTGACAGCTTCACAGACGAGGGTCCAGGTACACCGAGGACGCCGAGGTTTATCTGAAGTCAGAGCGGGAAGGTTCAGAGTAAACCATCAAACATCAGCACACCATCACCTGGTGTTCATGGTGCAGCATTCAGGTGCTGCACCATGAACACCATGCTGCGATGGCTCTTTGCTAATCGTGGTGTTTTTTAAAGACTTAAAACGAGACATTGAGGTCCTGATTCATTAATAATGGATTGCAGCACATAACTGTATAATTCACTATCTGCTCTGTCTCAAGGTCGAATTAAAAAATCATTTTGTGCACAAACACTATAGCAGTGATCCTGCTCCGTGCACTTTGCTCCTTTTTGCATCTGAGTCTGGACAGCAGCTGTCTGCACCTTTACTCTGCTCAGAGTCGAGCACAGTCTTTATGATGAGCTGGCAAGGGAGGGGAAACTTTTCAAAGTTTTATTGTGAGGCCAGATTTTTGATGAATATTTCACCCACCCTGAATGGAGCAAGCAAGGACAAGTCAAAGGAAAAACACCAACACAATCCTCTTTGTTTGTAACGTCTCTGGACTGTCTCCATTCGTGGAGCTGCAGACTGTGGACTCACTTAACTCCTCAATTAATGACCAACTTTTATACACAGAAGATGTCTTCTGTGTAAAGAATAGTAAACCTTGCCTCAAAAATCACAGGGACAAGACAGAAACAAGTCAGTTGTATGTGCGACGAAGTACTGAGGAAAAAATCTATCAAAATAGCAAATCGAATTATTTTCAAAAATTCCTTTATTCCCAATGCAATTGGGGCACTGAACACCATGTCCCGCTGGTGTGTTGTAGCTGTCATTGCTGTCCTGCCTTTCGCCCTGAAGATGTCTGTGTGTCAGTGTTGTTGTTGGTGTTCTGCTTGATGTTTGTTTTTTATGAGACCAAAGACAAATTTCCACACTGTGGACAATAAATGAAATGTCTCAGTCATTCAGAGACCGAATAGTTTTTCTGTTCACTGAAAAGTTTGCTTAACATATCTCATAGAGCGGTGCAGTTACTACCAACTTCACGCACTATGTAATTAGCTAGCTGTAAATGTGCACGGTATTAGCGCCTGTGTTTATTAATAAGAGGCTTTTTGAAGTTCGGTTCAAACAGCAGCTGAAGGCAGAGACACTGTCTGCCCTGCAGCGCAGTTATGGGTGCATTTAACCCTTTGCATGCTTTGTGACAGATGTTGTCTTTTTGACTCATTTCAGTGATCCACGACAGTCTCTCACTTCTGTCCTCAAGTGAGAATGTAACCTTCTTTTTTGCAAAACCGACACTTATTGTTGAAGCTTACATAAATACTTTTTAACTCCGCAACAAAAGCAATGAAAAGGGAATACATGCAAAAAACAAAAAAACAAAACAAAACAAAAACGAAACTCTGCTTACAAACAGGGAATGAGAACAGGCTGAAATTTTAAATAGTCAAGTTTGGCGTTTTTTCAGTGTTGACTTTTTCAAAACTAAACCAATTAAGATAAATCTTTGCCAAATATCACAGAGTGCTTACAGTGGGTAAACACAACAACAACAACAAAAGTTAACCATGCTGAAAAGCCCAGAGACTGCAGGACACTAAATAAATGATGGCAAGTCAAGAGTTTTTGCAAATATTTTCTGCATCACATTTTTAGCAGCTTTGGAGAGAAACTCCAGGAGTGATTATGCAGATAATACAAATATAGCATGTTGCATATTAATGCATGTATAAGTGTAATTCTTCAGGGTTAGTAAAGAAAAGGACAGGCTGCCATCCTCACAGGAGAACAGGTCCAAGGAAGCATGCGTGTTCTTTACGTGTGCACACACGACAGGTATGTTTGAACGAGCACCCAGCCTTCTAAGAAACACTCATCTCCACTGTTGCATGCCTCCTATTTGCATCTGAATCCGTCGCTCTCTGCGTCTCTCTACATATAGAGCAAGGCTGGTCCTGCATATATAAGCTCTTGTCCTTCACGCCTGCACGTGTGTCTCACATTGCTTTGAGATCCATGCAGACATGTTTTGCACAAGCACCTGCCATTCTCCCTCCTATGTATTTGTTAAATCCTCCTGTGCAGAGGAGCCAGGACACAGTGTGTCCTCCTCCATCCTGGATTATCAATATCCGCAGGGGATGCCTTTTACAGTATGCACACATTCACACACCCCTCCTTCTTTAAAACAGCAATACACGCATTGATTCTGCATGTTTCCTGGTCATGTTTAACAGGAGAGCTGGCACCAGACCCACTCTCTCTGCCTCATGTGTGGAGCCTATTTCCAGCAAGAGCCACTGAAGAGAGACAGGAGGCCCCCAGAGGGAATGATAACACTTCTGCTGACACTGTGATAGCATGCGACTTCTGGCTCTGTTATTGCTCGGTCTTGGCACCAAGCAGTATTTATTCACCTCTCATGGTGTAAAAACAGACTGTAAAGAAAATGGATATCCTCCCCTTTGCTCGTGAAGCTCTCCGATGTCTTGGTGGCCACTTACTGGAAGTCTTCAGGACAACGCAGGGTATGGATTTGATCCTGAAAATGGGACCATCGGATTTTCCAAGAAGTTGATTTTAAAAGCGTGGAGGTCAAATACTGTGTAACCCCTGAAATATGAAGATGGGAATAACAGACCCTTCAGAGGTTTCCTGTTTATTTTGTGATGTCACATCTCATGTCAGTGATATTTCACCAGCTCCTACCTTCCAAGTATCAAGCTAATCTTCAACCACCAAACGAAGGCGGCTAAGTTCCTGCAGCAACCAAATATCTCTAAAACCAAACCAACGAGAGGCTGCTGCGCGTCTCTTTTTTGCCCTCTTCAAAAACTTCCCTTTCCACTCGGCCTGCTTCTGAGTCACAAAGTGGCGAGCTGTGAAAGTTAATAAACCTTTGAGAAGGCTCGGATGGATGGATGGTGGGGGGGGGGACAATTCCTCTTTATTTTCTTTTGGTATTTTCTTGGTGCTGTAGACATATTGCCTTGCTTGATTGCATTGTCACAATCCCCACAGGGAGCTATTAACTCTTCGCAAAGAGAATGAGCTCCCCGGTCCTTCAGGGGGTGGAGGGGTGTGTGTGTGTGTGTGTGTGTGTGTGTGTGTGTGTGTGGGGGGGGGGGGGGGGGGGGGGTGTAGTTCAGTTGTGGTGGTGGCAGCACATGAAGAAATGCTGAGGGAGGCAGAAACGATGGAGACTGAAAACAGAAACTGAGGCTTTCATTCTGTGTGTGTGTGTGTGTGTGTGTGTGTGTGTGTGTGTGTGTAACCATGAATATTCAGGACGCTGTGCACAGGGAGAAACATTGGAAAAAGACAGATTTTTTTTGTTTGTTGATGACCTGAGAATAATTTGAGATATTAAAACTGTTGATTAATGCGGTTTGAAAAATACTTTGCTGCTTCTGTTTCACTTCCAGGACAATCGTCAAAGATAAATACACTTTGTTTATTTTGGCTGGGAATCAGCCGTGCACAAGGAAGTAACAAAAAAAACTTGGTAACTTGGAGCTGTCTCCAAAAGCAAGTCAAAGCTGTATATTTTTTTTTTTCTAAAGCGATATCAAAGATCCTATATTCAGAACGCTGCAGGGCTGCCGGGGAGGACCGCTCTCCAGTGCAGGGAAAAGAGAGTATGTAATCACGTGTAGCGGCTCGGTGTGGTCTCGTGAAATTCTTGGTTTCATATCGGTGAACTGTCACGCGATATGTATAAACCGTTTGGTGCCCCCTGCAGACTCACCCTGGGATTACTCCAACGTATGTTTCGCTCATGATCTGAAACTTTGCCTACGTTTAGTCCGGTCGTCCAGCCTTAAAAATGTGAGAGATGCCACACATGACAACACATGATGATGGATGAAAGTGTTGATGTGTGGAGAGCACACGACCAAAACAACACACGAAGAGATTAATTCACCAACAACCAGAATCCAGAACGGAAAAAAACATACAAAGTCTCTTGTTGTGTGACAGACAACAGGCGGGAAGAATCGGCAACTTTGACTGAAAATTCACCAAAGAAGAGTTAAACTACGAGGATGAAGTCATGGAAACGGTGTAAACATGGGTTATACATGTTACAGGGCGAGCTGGAGGTGAGTTAAGGTGGATTTCTCAGAGAGCTGTCACGTCGTTCCCCCAACACACAACAGGATATTTGAAATCAGTGCAGTCGTGGTGCTCTACCAAACAGGTCGGGTCCGTAAGAAGTTCTGTTTAGTTTTATCAGAAGGGGGAGGAGCCTATTATCCTGTAATCTGGACTGGATTAGTTTGTGTTTAACACAAACACATTTTCACAAAACTCTGGTCTTGACTTGTGTGTACAGTGTGTGTTTGTGTAAATGTGTGTGTGTGTGTGTGTGTGTGTGTTGAAACATCATCTGCCATCTTCTTCAGTAACAAGGGACTCAATGTAAGTTTTCCACAACGACAGAGGAGGGAGATGGACTGTGTGCAGCCAGCCAGTAGTGATATGCAGTACAGCTTCAGGTCACTCACACACACGCACACACACACACACACACACACACACACACACACACACACACACACACACACATTTACATGTTTAGCCCACACTATGTCCTGGCAGTGGTCCTAAGCCTGGAGCTTACCCCCCTCACAAGGAGAATTCTCTGCTGGGCCGGGGCTGCTGTGTGGTGGTGGTGGGTGCAGTGGCAAATGTGGAAGCTACAGTTACAATATACTAGTAGCCTGAACACACACACCTTGCTGTTCACACACACACACACACACACACACACACACACACACACTAAAACAGCGGGGTGTCTGGTCATGCAGGGCTAATGCGGTCCTGCAGGACGCCGTAATCAGTGTTAGGGCTGCAGAGCATGTCAAAACATAGCAGAGTGAAATCTCAATCACAGGATGGGACCTGGTGGAGCAGAGAGGAGGAGAGAATGGGAGAAGAGGTGGCGCTGTGAAAACAAAAAGAAAAGTCTGCTGGTTGAAGCAGAGCGTGAGATTCAAATGTTACAGATGGGTGAGGGGTCAGCCATGACTGAACAGCAGCAAAATGCTTCCCGCTGCACTCCTGGGATGTTGCTGCGGCGAGCCAATCAAACAGGAAACTTTTTTCTTTCTGCAGATAGAAAGAACAAAAGAGCTATTGGATAACAATTAATATCTGTTCTTTACTGTCGCTGTCTGTCCCTCCTGGTTCGGGTCAATAACAGCGTTTAGTATCAGTAACCTGGGTCCATTATCGTGCTCGGCTGGGTGCGTGCCGCTCTGAGATGTAAAGCATTACTGTCTCCTCCTGTTTCCCTCCTGAGGGACAGTGGGACCTTCCTGTGGCCACAGTCTGCTCGCGGTAGAGTGCAGGGTTAAACTGATATGTCACTTAGCTGATACCGACCTCTGATTTGGGGTTTAAAGGTTGAAATCAGTCGCTCTGTGTTGTCTGCTTTTATCAAGATGCAGTTTGAGTGATCATTGTCCATTATTTTCATCACTAACAACGTTTCACAGGCTGCTAATGTAATCTGGAAGGCTGGCAAAATATCTAATCCTGCAATATGTGCAAGGTCAGACACCACTGACACTATAAGTGTGGGTTCCCCTGTGCTCCTGTGTGTGTGTGTGTGTGTGTGTGTGTGTGTGTGTGCTGGTGTAGCAGCAGATGCCTGCAGAGCGCAGTGCGATCTTTCCACTGTGTGACCTGTTTTTTTCTGCTCCACAGCTCAGCCTTCAGCTGCACCTGCATCACGATGCCTCTCATCACAGGTCAGCGTGGTTCATCTGAGCTGGCGGTTTGAAATCTGATCACATTGGGTTGAAGGATGGTATTTACGGCTTCCTGCTGCCGGCAGTGCTTTTTTTTTTTTTCTTTCTACATTTGGTTCAGGTGCTGTTTGCATGTGTGAGAGTTTCTCCCTGCAGTGTATGGCATGTCTCGTTTCCATAGTTACACTGTGATACACAATATTTATACTTCAGCATGTTGCACAACTTCAAATATCAATGAATATGTTTTGTAATTAAAATTTTTAATCTTAGACTTTTATTTTGGACCTTCAACTTTTACGCTTTTTTGGATGTAACAATATCTTTTTTTTTTTTTTAAATATATCAACATGTCGTATATCAAAATATACATACAATATACAAACAGCAGAAAAAGATCTTAACTTATTATTCATATGAAGGGGACATTTTTCTCATAAACCGGGCCCCTGAAGTCGGCTCTGTCTGAAAGGGAAAAAAACAAAACAATTTCATGGGGCCTAGTGTAGCCTAGCGGTTAGCGGGTACGAACCTGACGTACATAGCTGCATGCTTTCCTGCATGTAATTGCCAAGCAGTCACCTCCGTTCTTGAAAAATGAAGCCGATACTAAAGTTTAAAATCCTGCAGTTCATCGAGTGGCAGCTTGAGTTTGGTTTCCAGGAACACAGGAAGTCACATACACATGAAGACTGGGCTGAAAGCAAAGGGGGAAGTCCTGGTGCAGGTCAGAGTTGTCTTTTTAGCGCAGGCTTCTTTCAGTCCCTTTAAAATAAACAACTTTATTCTGAAAATACTAAGATCTTTGCTTGTAAAATCAAATTATGAATTATTCTTCCAGTTATAAAAAAAACAACACTCCCTTAAGACTTCAATCTTCGCTGAAGCTTGTCGCATTCAGAATTCAGGATAATGTGTTTTTACTCAAAGATCAGTGTCATCTCTTTGGAAACATGTTATTTCAGGTCCAGTTAAAATCTCTTCTCTGTCGAGTTTATTCCTCTGCGTGCAGATCACAGCATCCTCCGTCGGAGGTCATTTCATTCTGCACAGCATGAACATGGCTGCATCATCACATTACCTGCCTCCCCCAAACCTTCCACCCAAACAGCTTCGTTACATAACTGACCTGAAATCATTGTTTCACAGGTGACACACCTCCCAAACACATCCGTCCCCTGAGCCTCCTGCTCTGTGGCACCGACACAAACCCGGGCAGAGAGGCCGCTGCCTCCGCCCACCTCCTCCTGTGGAGAAGCCGGCGGGCCGTGAGAGACCGCAGGAGGTCCAGGACAGAGTGGGCGGCCTCAGAGAGAGAAGCTGGAGTTAGAAATGGAGAAGGGCAGGTGGGAGATGTAAAAGGGGTTTAAAACATGGCTGCACACATCAGGTGTAATGAAGCGAACATCAGAATACAACACGTGTTACAGCCCCCAAAGAAAGGCGAGAAAGAATCACCAGAGAGATGCCGCTATGTTTCCTCATCAGGAGCATTTCAAGAGGAAAACACTGGTATGTGGGCGGAGACAAAAGCAATCAATCCCAGATAATACAGATACCACACACATGCAGGAGACACATGACGTGATCGGAATTACAGATTGTTTTTAATTTAAAATTTATTTAACGGAGAAACAAACTCATTAAGATTAAAAATAAATGACTATGTAGAATATATATATATATATTTATATATATTTTCAGACTTTAGAAATGATTTTCAGACTTTAGAAACGATTAGAAAACTTTATTAATTACAATACAATAGACAGTATGGACTGTACAATTAGAACACACGACAAGTAATCTGTCTTGACTGGTTCTTATTTAATTTGCATTTCAGAGTTCCTTATATGTTTATATATTTCTCGTCCTTCCCTCGGTGTGTTCATGTTCTATGTTTTATTTTGTAAATTCTTATCCTGGTGTGTTTCTTTGTTCTAGTTTGTCTTGTTGTTACATCTTTACGTTTTCTGTTTTCTTCAGTGTCTCATGATTTAGTTTGTTGTCTTTAGTGTTTCTTGACTTGTGTCCATTCCCGTCCCTCTCTCTCTCTTTCCCTCCAGTGTTGATCGCCCTCGTTGTCTTCACCTGAGTTTGATTACCCCGTGTCTATCATCAGATGATGGTATGCAGGTGTTGTGTGTTAGTCCATGTTGTTACCTGTATCTCTTTGTGTTTTTTACCTTCGGTGGTTCGTTTCAGTTTTGACCTTTTGATTGGAAGTTTTTGTCTGAAACAAACATTTATTTTGTCCTGCTGTTGGGTCCACATCCTTTGTTTTTTCATTAGCTGTGACCGTATTAAAGAACACACGCCTCTGAAACCATGAAATAATTCACAGCCACGACTTAACATGTTCATTCAAACGTCTCACTCCTCCTGAGTGGATCAGGGGAGCACTAAGGCATCACTAGTCGCTCACCGAAGGAGGCAAATTAAAACTCGGCGTAAAGGATTGCCTTCAAAGATAGAACTGTTTTCACTTTGGTGCTTGAAGTGCATCTTGAGTTATTATTTTATCATCGACAGCTTCTGCTATATTGATGTTTAAAATGTTGCACGTCTTTCATTACAGTCTTTCAGACTTGTATGAAAAAGTGCATTTAAAGACATCAACGCTCCTGACTCACTGACCCTTTCAGCGACTCCTCGACGTAACAACATTAGTGAATGTTACTGCACATTTCAGCTGAACAGCTTAGTTTGTGCTCATGTAAACACGGAGGTGTTCAAACCTTTTCAAACCATGTTTTATTAGAAGGTAAAATTAAAGTGATGTGAATCAGCGTCAGCGTTTCTTTCAAACTGTCCTCTGACTTTTCTTTGTGTGGGAGGAAGATGCTTCTTAGCGTTCTGCAGTCTGACCGGCTTCCTTCCTGCACAGGCAGAGACGATGTGCTGTGAAGAACGGGATCCTGAGGTTCAATATCAGGTCGGCTGAGGTTCACATGATGAAGCGGGCCGGTGGGAAGGAGGGGTGCACCCTCCCTCCAGGTGTGGAACCCAAGAAGTATTTTATTAGGGGATAAAAAAATAAACAAATAGAAAATATTGAGAAAAAAATTATTCAAATACATTTGATTCATTTTCTCGATTAAATAGAAACATTAACGACTTGTGTTATGTGAGTGGCGTGCGTCTGTCTGTGAATGGCCTGGTGCGCATGTGTGTGGGTGGAGAGAGAGAGAGAGAGAGAGAGAGAGAGAGAGAGGAAACTATAGTCATCCTCTCGGTGTGTGTAACAAACAGCGACTTATAGTCCGGAGGCTAGGATACGTTAGTGCCAACAGTAACATCCTCGAGTGTCGCCATGTTTGTAGTTTACATCCCACTCATTTGGTTGTTGTGTACGGCCTGAGCTGTGTGATGCGCCCTCTGGAGACATCCTCAAGTAACATGCCTCATGCATAGTCAACGTTTGAGTTCATGACATAGCCGGTTGAGTTTCATGTTAAACAGCCAGTGTATCTCCGGCTTTTTAAGAGACTCCACGTTGTATCTCTAGGATGTTTTAATTGATTTCAAAATCTCTGTAAATCATCACTTAGATCTGAATTTACGCTTTGATCTTGCAGGGCGTCACTCAACGTCGGCCTCTGAGTCTTCACTCTGAGCAGCGATCTCTCAACATGTCAACAGTGATGCATGTGACAAGTCCCAGCCGTTTTAGCCTGCATGAGGTAATGCATCTCCACAGCCAATAACCATTCTAACAGTGCGAGGATCACTCAATGCAATCTTTAAAGTGTGACAGAATCAACATGGCTGCTGCTAGATTAAAATGTTTATGAGGCTCGTTCAGCACCGTCCTGTCTGTCGAGCCGGGCCGATCTTTCTATGTAAATTCCTGGCGCTCCGCTCGCTCTACCCGGCAGTAAACTTGATTAAAGTTCTGTACCAGGCCGCGACTGAGGGATTGCCGCGGTTCAATGCAATTTTACATGGCAGCAGATGAACGATCTCACTCACTGCTGGAGTTACGCGTCTCTGGCAAATTCATCACCCTCGCTGAATATAGACATCCAAACCAAAAAAAAAAAAAAAAGAGGGAGCGCCAAGGTTACGGTTTTCTAGCTCGCTCAATCACGTCGAGGGAAAAGACCCTTGTCTCTATTTTTCTTCATCACTCAGATGTAAATAAAAGACATCCATCAAGTGTGTGTCAGCTCTTAGCAGATAACGACCGCTTGTATAATCATTACCCCGCACAGCTCTCATGGGCTTCTAAAGACCCGGTCCTGGTTAGCCAGCTAGTTTAGTTTTTATCTTACCGACATTAAATTCCTCCTGTCAGAGATTTAATATTAGAACCATGAAAATACACCATAAAGAGCAGAATACATGGATACAATTGGAAGCACGTTCGTGGTGGTTGCATGAATTGAATGCCTTGCAAATTTAAAGCTTTACTGGTGGGAAGCTCTTTATTTTTCACCATGAAGCTGGCCAATCAGAAGAGAGATGCACATGGGGAGGCGGGCCTTAAAGAGACAGCAGCTGATGTTGATTTTTGAGCTGCAGATAATGCCAAGCTACTCTTAAAGTATATTTTTTAAAATTGGTTCAGATAGATAGATAGATAGATAGATAGATAGATAGATAGATAGATAGATAGATAGATAGATAGATAGATAGATAGATAGATAGATAGATAGATAGATAGATAGATAGATAGATAGATAGATAGATAGATAGATAGATAGATAGATAGATAGATAGATAGATAGATAGATAGATTATTGATCCCGAGGGAAATTCAAATATGTCTTCATCGTTAACGTTACCCTTTAAAACCAAATACTCTTAGCATTGTTAGCATGTTCAGTTGTTGCTTCAAGGTTCCCTTATCTCACTGTCTCTGCCTTATCTTTTATAACCTTTTTGGACTCTTTTAAAAGACCAAATAATGTAGTCATGATGCATTTTAAATCCTTACTCAAATCTTGAAATCTACCCAATGGAGCCATAGGTTCAATGAAAACCTTTCTTAAAGTAAATAAAGGATTTCAGTGACTATAAAAAACAAACATATTCTCTGCTGTAGCCCCCCCCCCCCCTCGTGTGCCTCTCGCCTCAGGCTCTCTCTCATGTCTTAACATTATTAGTGAGTTTACAGGGAGGAATCTAGAAGCTCCTCCCTGCTCTCCATCTCCCTGCAAAATCTCTGAGGGACCAATCAGTGGTTCAGTAATCCTGGCGTATCTGCTGTATGTTAGCTTCTGTCTTGTAGCCTTCCTATAATTCCACCTCTCCAACAAACCAATCAGAAGCACTTAGGAGAATGGATATCCATAGATTGTTTTTCTAACTTTATTGCCAAGGTCTGAAATATTTAAATTGTGTCTCAGCAGAATCCCGTCATCTCTGGGGGGTTTTTTTCTATAGTGATTTCTCCCAATATCTCCTTTTAAAGACAAATGTATCCGCTGAGGAAATGTTTGGGAAGCAAAGCAGTAAATACAAGATTATTACAAATGCACCGTGTGACTTCTGCAGCCTGGAATAAAATGTTAGCATGACGAGGTAACAGCTGAACGCTTAATTAGCATCATCAACACACAGTAGCTAACAAACAGTTGAAAACAGTATATTTAAAGGTTCCACATGTAACTTCGGACATGCATGAATCCTTATTTTTATTGCCCATTAATAAGCAAACGGTTCATAGGAAAACTGTCCGTCTGTGTTGCCTGTATGAAGTATAAAAGAGTAAACACATTGCTCAAAGAGAAATACATGCTCCTACCATTTGAACTAAAGTGCAACTTTAGTAACTGCCAGTTCAGTCCAGATACCAGGCAGTGCAAAGTTTAGCCACAGACTAACCACGATCTCTTCACATCGATAAAGACTGAGAACAAAGGCAGCACGTAAAGCAGAGTTCACACAACCCATCTTTAAAGTCCTCCATTTCTAACAAAACCATCGTCACTGTCACGCGGGCAGGAAGAAAACAGGGGAGAAGGACCCAACTGCAGAAAACCAAAATAATTTATTAAACAAAAGTAAAACCAAAAGTTACTCCAAATAAATCCAAAACGTCCCGAAAACCGAGTCGAGCAAAAACAAAGTCAATCCAAAGAAGCAGGAAACAAGAGACGGAGGACACACAGAGGGCCTTTTTCAAACCAACCTCTACACACTCCCCCTCCGTGACAGAGTGCACTCCGTCAGAAGTCACACTCGCAGCTGAACGAAGTCCCCTCCCTCCAGGTGGAGGGTAGAAATACAGCAGCAGGCTTTGGGACAAACTTCACTCTCTCAGGTGGAAACAGGAAGTGTGTGTTACCATGGTTACTCAGTGGCATCCTGGGGGAACGGTTTATTATTAATGTACGTAATACAGTCTGTAAAAGTCTTTATGTAGATTATTTTTCTCTAGTAAATTTATATTAGCGTAGACTTATAGAAAAACGATCAGATGGAGCCAACGATCTTTATTGTAATTTATAATTTAATATTAATTTATTATAATATCAAAGAACAGGTTGTCTTCAATGAAAGCAGACAAGGAGACTATAAATGAACATCACAGCTGCAAGACGTTTATTTTTTTGTAGCCGAAATTAAGTTTTACAAAGAAATCAAAAGAAGAACAATGATGAATAAATAAGAGTGAGAAGTTGTCTGCAACATGATTTAATATTCTTTAGTTTTTGCAACAGTCCCTTTAAATATGAAACACAATGAAATAAACAGGTGAACAGAAGGAAGAAAAGAAGAGGAGGCTTTTATTTGATCCTTTAAAACAATAAACAGGTGAAGTTGTTCACGTCTGTATGATCATATTAAATGTCCATCTTAGTTGGAGCAGTGTTTTAGTTTGTTCAAACACGAACACACTGAACTTACTTTTGTACAGGTCACTCCTTCCGTGACTAGCGGACGCAATAGGCGTTACACGTGATCATCGAGTGGGCATCGGTGCAGACTCTCTGGAGGGTTTTATGGCCCACTACCACTCCCTGCCAAGTGGTTTGAGACGGACTTAATATGGCGGACCCTCCGCGTGGACGCGCAAACGGAGGGGTAGTGGGTAGGGCTAGGGTGTAGTGGACGGTTTGAAAAAGACCCAGAGACTAAACAGGCTAACAGAGTTAATCAGACACAGGTGAGACTAACGAGACAGGTGAGGACAATCAGGGTCATCAGACAGGAGGGACACACAAGGAACAAAGAACACGAGAGCAGAAACACTGAGGACGAGTACAAAGTCAAACCTGACACTGAAAACAGGATATTACAAAATAAAACAGGAAACACTTCAAACTAGACTAAGAAACATTAAACACAAGTAACAGGAAACAAGCTGACAGACAACACAGAAGGATACAAGGACACACACTCAGGACTAAAGTAAACCACACACACACACGCACACACACACACACACACACACACACACACACACACACACAGAACACAAAGGAAAGAATGAAAACTACAAGAAGATGAAAAACAGAAACAAAACCAAACCATGACAGTCATCATCATCATCATCATCATCAGTAAGGTCGGAGGTGTTGTTGAAAGAGCTGGGTCTTTAGCGTTCTCTTAAAGGAGACATATCATGAAGTGTTTTTGAACATTTATTCAGGTAACTTGATTCTCTATCTAACAACAACATGTGACATAAATCCATCCAGTCCTTTGTTTGTGGTCTGAAGAAGTCTGACAACACAGAGAAAAACGCTCCGTGCTCTCCTTGTGATGTCACAGAGGAAGGTTCTAGTTGTATTTTAGGACCCTGTAGTGAAGGTCGGATCAGAAGCCTTTCCAGATAAATGTCCTTTTATTTTAACTAAACTATAAACTAAACTTCATAAACCATCTGTACAATTCCTTCTGTCGTTGACGTCCTTGCTTTGCTTTCGCAGTTCAGTCCTGGTGAGTTGTTAGTCCAGGTCCAGGACTTGTAACCACCTTAGGGTACGGGTTCAAGCCATAGACTGTAAAAATCAAGCGGTGGCACGCAGCAGAACCCAGAAAGTCTGTCCCAATATTTATAATGATATAACGTGTACCTTTCACCTGAGCTGGTTAGATCTGACACAGAGCGCCGCATGCTGGCCTTCCCCGTCCACCGTGTCCCCATCGTTGTCTCCTGGCGTTTGGGTTTGACGTGCGAAGGCAGAGCCCTGCAGCGCATTGGAGAGTAGGATTACTTTGAGAAACACATGTAGCGTAAAATGAGCACGGCTGAACTTCACCCAGCAGCAGTGAGAAACGCAGACCTCAGAGTGAACCCTGCGAAATGAATGTAAAGTGTAACTGAAACGTACAAGCATGGAATTGAGATGTTTGTATCACTTCGACTACATTAAGGCCGACTGGCACAGAAAGCATGAAGCGCTCCGTGAGTATATTATCCTTTGTGGGGCCAAAGTAGATGGGATGTTGCAGCTGGCACAACAAAATGAGATTTATCTCTTTGGAATGGAAAAAGACAGCCATTTTTCTCACACTTGCCCCGGTTAGCGGGTGGACGGGGTGTGGAAGGAGTGAATTAGCTCGTGTAGAGTTGTGGGGAAGACTGGAGGAGAAGTGAGAAGAGACGCACACCAGGGAAATTACTTCCTCCTAATTGTGGCTTGGACAATTTAATCCTGTCATAAAAAAAGAGCCCTGGAGAAGCGGTGAGGACAGAGAACATTTTTATTGACTAAAGCCGCGTGATATCTGAGTAAATTAAACTGGACAAACACACGCAAGCTGCCGCCGTCCAGCTTATTGCTGATTGCTTCGTACGGGCAGATTGAATTGAAATAATTGAGGACTCAAGCCTAAGGGTGCTGCAGCCGAGATTCATTTTAAGGGAACCTCTAAGTCAACTTATTACGGGAACATCAGCAGGACAAATACTCTGAGATGTTTAATAAGAATCTGTCCACATGTCGGCTCCGTGCTAATGTTGACTGATCGTTTCGTACTCTTACCTCACACTACTGAGCCTGCAATCAGATGCATCGCATCGCTATTGAGTCACTTTCGTTTTAAAGAGTTCAGCCGAGTTTTACAGCAAATCCAAAATATCTGTAAGGTGAAGAAGTCATCGGAGAGAGTTTTCTGTGATATTTTTGCTCGCTCGCCTTTCCAGTGCCAGAGCTGTGGAGAAGCCAGAGCGAGGGCCTCGCAGATTTTGAGCAGATGGGCTCTATATGAGTTTTTTTTTTCTCTGTATGCAGCATGTATCTTCAGGCTACTTTATCTGATTTCATCACTGAGGGAGCATAAGCAACAACAGGCCTTCCATAGCCAAGCACTGTGGATTAAGTGTGATTGATGTCTTATAACTCAGAGAGTCAAATTCAATAAGGAACAACAACTCTGTGAATGAATAACACAGCTTTTCTCTTTTCTCATGCAGCTGATTCAACATGTGCCGAGTAAATGTTGACGTCTGGGAGTCGAAGAAAAGTGTTCCTGCAGGGGGCTTTGGGGTCCCGTCCATGGTGGTCTCTGTTCCTGCCTCAGCCTGCCCTTCAGTCAAGCTAACGACAGGCTGAGAGCTGGAGCTGAGGCGGGTTTTAAACCTCCTGACAAACCGTTACATCACAGCTACACGTCTTATTGTGAATAACTCTTATTCTTCATCCAATCAAAACTGATGAGACCGCTGGATTATTGAGAATAATCCCTTCATATTCACTTTGCAGAGTCGTCATCTTCCAACCGGGAGGTCAAGGGTTCGATCCCCGACATCAAACCTGTTGCTGCAGGAGCAGGATGACCTTGAGGCAAGGCACTTCCTCATCTCACACAGCAGCCTCTGACGTCAGTGTGTGAATGTGAACATGTGACATATGGTGTAAAAGTGCTTTGAGCAGTACAAAGCTAAGTACGGAAAAACTGAGCTCGGGTAAGTGCGCCCTAAATCAAGGCCAGGTTGGAGCCACGTGGCGTACAGTAACGCTAGAAACCAACCAGATCCGTCTTTTAGCATCTTTCAGATTTTTATTTTTTCATTTTTGAAGACAGATAATCAGATTAACTTAGAGTGGCTCAGAACTCTTCAAATGAAACTGTAATGTTTATTATTTCTGATAATCAGTTTTTCGTTGAAGATGTGTCTCAGGCTAACTCGACAGCGCCGTCCTCATCATTCATGTCCTCTGTCTGCTGCATCAACAGCTGTGCACGCTGAGAGGACGTGCACATATCGAAACGTTTGTCCACAGAGGTTTACGACACAGCGAGCCTCACTGCATATACTGTATGTGCTGAGACAAATTGTGTTGGATAGAGAAGATTGAAAGCTGTTTTCTCTTTCAGTAATGGATTTATTATTTATGGAAACAACACAAATATTGATGCTTTCTGCAGTCTTGGTGTGTTCAGGGGCTTCAGGAGCCTCCAGATTTAAACTCTCTCACTCTTGTGTTCACGGCCTCCTGAGCTCGCGGCTCGTTTGTGCAATCCATTCAGACAACAGTCATTTATGTCTTTGAAATTTAAAAATCTCACACACTCAGGGCACTGTGTTGTAGCTCCTCCCCCCTGCAGGGGAGTTGTGGTATAGATGTGGTAGGTCAGGTAGTATCAGCGTTGCCACTACCTGGAGCTTGCATGTGCAGAGTCTCGGTCTGTTAAAGGGAGCAATGCTGTTTCGGTTTCGCAGCCAGCTATTGGCCATAGGGTAGAGGGTAGGTTCTGTAACTTCAGTGGATTAAAAGGACATGACCAGCAGCACTTATAGTATCTGTTGGGGTCCAAGGCAAACATTCATTGAAGGCCCCTCCAACCAGCTTCTATTATTAATTTCACAGTAAAAATGCATGCAACACTTAGCAGGGCGTTGAGAGTCGGTGCTGTCAGACGGGGCCCATTTGGGTGGTTTCCGACTGTCACTGCAAAATTTGCACATTTAGAGGAAATGCTGGGCTTTAAAGTTTGTCAGCGTTAAGGGGGGCCCCCTACAGGTCTGGGGCCCCGAGCAGTTGCCGGTTGACATGCATCGCCTCTGAGCATGAAGGAGGGGGTGTCTTCACTGAGTGGGTGTGTTCTCTCTCATGCTGTTTGTAATGCTTCCCTAATGTACCTCGTCCTATCAGTTTCTTCACAGCCGTCATGTGACCTCTGCCTGTGTTTTAACCCCATTTTTTACTTTCCCCTCTGGAATTTTTTTTTTCTGTTATTTGATTCACTGTGTGTCGAAACTTGGACTGCATTGAAAGTCGGCTGTGGCCCAGTTGGTAGAGTGGGTTGCCTCTGATCTGGAGTGTCAGGGGTTCGATCCCCAGCTCCTGCAGCCTCATGTCCGATGTGTCCTTGGGTGAGACTCTTAACTCCAAGTTGCTCCCGCTTCTTCGTCAGCTGTGTATGAATGTTTGAGTTCTGATGGTCATTTACCATTAAACTGAACGCACCCTCTGAGTCCACTGTGTGCCGGTCTGAATAATTTGTAATTCGTGTGTTATTTTTACAAAGTTCCCCTTCTTGGTTTTTAACAGAAAAAAATAATTTAATAAAAAAAAAAAAAAAAAAGTTGTTGTGACCTTAAAAAACATTCTGGGAGTCCAGGAGAAGCAAATCCAAGTTTTTACCAAAAACCTCTGCAGTTAAAAGAAAACAAGGACCCTGTGCTGAGTATTTTTCACTGGTTTACTTTAAGTTCTTCAGCAAAGACGAACCAACTACAGCTGTACAAGTAAACAGAGAAACAGTCTTCAAGGTCTCTGAGGCACATCAACAAAATTCTGTCATAAACAGAAAATAAAATCTTCACTTGTCCACAAAAACAGAACAAAACAAACCCCTTGAAATGTCTACACAGCGGGAGAAGAAGTGAGAGCTGAGAGGCCCAGACCACACGTAGGCGGGGATCTTCTTCCTCCTCTGTTTAAAAACTGAATTTCGTCCAAACGCTCAGTTCTCCAAAACGTCTTCGCAGCCATGAAAACACGTCATGAACACGCCACGTCGACATGATCTGAGGAAAAATTCCCCCCATTCCTCCACAAAGACCATTTTTAATTTTTCCTGACTCATCGGTCTCATCCTAAACTGTCGAGGTCGGTGGTGAAGCAGCAGTGACCTCCGTCGTCCAATCAGGCCTCTCCTCCTCACTGATGACCAGCTTCATGGACTTGAGCTTGTTCTAATGCTTTTCTCGTCTTCTGACTACTCTTACACTTTTACACAGCGACACATTTAAACACTGATGGTAGAGGCTGCTGAGTGAAGAGGCCATCAAAAGTAACTCATTCCATTCACACATTCATACACCGTCGCAGACAAAGCAGCAGGAGCCATTAGTGTCTTAAGTACACGTCGGACATGCAGCAGCAGGAGCTGGGGATCGAACCCCTGAACTCCCGTTTAAGAGATGACTGACTCTAACTGTCAGACATTTCGGAGATCCATATTTAATAAGCCCTCCCCTCCCCCAGAATCCATTTCATATTAGCAAACTACATCTATCTATTAATGCTACATTATGCACAAGTCGGATATTCAGTTTCCAAAAAGACGCAGACAGAAACCTTATCCTCATCCTCGACAAAGTGGGTCGATATGGATCACATCTTAAGGGTATCTGAGTCCAGTCCAGCTCTCCTCCAGACCCAACGTGGGTCTGCCTTTCTCAACCTGCGGGGGCTGAGGAGGGATTTCTGCAGCCACAGTAGCCCGAGGCGTGCTTTCAGGGGGCTTTGGGCTCAGGCTTTGAAGCAAGCTGTGAGGGCCTGACCGCTGCAGCCTCGAGTGTGTGTGTGTGTGTGTGTGTGTGTGTGTGTGTGTGTGAGGCAGCCTGAGAGAAGTGTGAACGTGACGCTGCATGTTGATGCACACTAAAATGCCTCGATGTTTGTCAGGAGGATTGGTCCAAACAGTGTCGTGCCGTATGTTCCTGCAGGAGAGCCAGCGTGCAGGCCTGCCGTTTGTCTGTGTGATGGATGATGCTTGTCCTCTGAGAATGGGATTGAAAGCAGACACTGTATCCCACGAAATTCCTGTTCATGGAAGAGAAATATAAACGCTGTTATCACCAGGTCGGATCCCGGTGCTGGCACCAGATGTCGTTCACCTTCCTGAGCTGTAAAACGCCCTCGACGTCGCTGCGCTCGAAGCGCTCTCAACTGAAAACATTTCAACTCTTGGAACAGTGCCATGCTCGTCAGTCATTTCTCCCCTGACAGGAAGGGGCGGGACTTCTCACAATGGCAACTAGTTAATGGAAAAAAAGCAAAGACGATAAATGATATTTTGAAAAACTAACACATTGCACTTGTATATTTCATTATTTACTTCTGTTTATAATTTATTTCTCTTTTAAGTTCAGACCTTATTTATTGTTCCTTTAAGACTGCTGTTTAATTTCTCTACTCTGAAATGAAGTGCTAAATATTGACACAATTGTAAAAATGTTTCATGTTAACTTTGTACTTGTTTTCTACATTTGTACCACAAGAAACGTTTAATAGTTTGAAAAAAAACCCTTCTGAAAATGGCTTTGTCATAAACAGTGGCAGAGGAGACGCTAGCCGGACTCATCTTTTCAAAGAGTACGATTTTGGGATGAAGAGCTGCTGCTAATGCCAGAACAAACGTCCATATATGGTTTTAAGTTTTCCCCAACTAAGAGCAGTAGAGGTTGTGCAGCGCCTGGTGCAAAAAGCGTGGAGGCCCTTAATGTTTTACAATGTGTCATGTTTTGGTCTGTGTGTCACTCCCTCTGTGTTCTCCCTTCACCCTTAATCATTATTGTTTTCAGGTGAGCTTCACAGGTGTGGTCAATCCAATCAACTCATTATTTAAGCCGGCTGCTTCCACACTGACGGCGCCAGATTATTCTTCTTCCTCAGTGGTTCGTACTCTCTCCGTGTCTTTGCAAATTTAGTACTCTGTGATTAACTTGTATGATTCCCTGTCGTGTTTTTGACCCTTCGTGTTTTTCTCCTTCTCGCTAGTTCCCAGTCCTGCCCGTCCTGCACCTCGTGTTCCTCGTCGTCTTCATCTGGCTTCCTCACGCGTGCTTTTGGATCACCTTCGAGTCACATTATATCCTTGTTGCATTTTAGAGTCACCTTAGTTTTCTTGTACGACATATACTCAACAAAAATATAAACGCAACACTTTTGTTTTTGCTCCCATTTGTCATGAGATGGACTCAAAGATCTAAAATTCATTCCAGATACACAATATTACCATTTCTCTCAAACATTGTTCATAAATCTGTCTAAATGTGTGATAGTGAGCACTTTTGCTTTGCTGAGACAATCCATCCCACCTCACAGGTGTGCCACATCAAGATGCTCATCAGACACCATGATTAGTGCATAGGTGTACCTTAGACTGTCCACAATAAAAGGCCACTCTGAAATGTGCAGTTTTGTCTCACAGCAAAATGCCACAGATGGCGCAAGCATTGAGGGAGCGTGCAATTGGCATGCTGACAGCAGGAATGTCAACCAGATCTGTTGCTCGGGCATTGAATGTTCATTTCTCCACCATAAGCCGTCTCCAAAGGCGTTTCAGAGAATATGGCAGTACATCCAACCGGCCTCACAACCGCAGACCACGTGTAACCACACCAGCCCAGGACCTCCACATCCAGCAGGTTCACCTCCAAGATCGTCTGAGACCAGCTACTCAGACAGCTGCTGAAACAATTGGTTTGCATAACCAAAGAATTTCTGCACAAACTGTCAGAAACCGTCTCAGGGAAGCTCAACTGCATGCTCGTCGTCCTCATCGGGGTCTTAACCTGACTCCAGATCGTCGCCGTAACAGACTTGAGTGGGCAAATGCTCACATTCGATGGCGTCTGGCACGTTGGAGAGGTGTTCTCTTCACGGATGAATCTCGGTTTACATTGTTCAGGGCAGATGGCAGACAGCGTGTGTGGCGTCGTGTGGGTGAGCGCTTTGCTGATGTCAATGTTGTGGATCGAGTGGCCCATGGTGGTGGTGGGGTTATGGTATGGGCAGGCATCTGTTATGGACGAAGAACACAGGTGCATTTTATTGATGGCATTTTGAATGCACAGAGATACCGTGATGAGATCCTGAGGCCCATTGTTGTGCCATACATCCATGAACATCACCTCATGTTTCAGCAAGATAATGCACGGCCCCATGTTGCAAGGATCTGTACACAATTCTTGGAAGCTGAAAATGTCCCAGTTCTTGCATGGCCAGCATACTCACCGGACATGTCACCCATTGAGCATGTTTGGGATGTGCTTGACCGGCGTATACGACAGCGCGTACCAGTTCCCACTAATATCCAGCAACTTCGCACAGCCATTGAAGAGGAGTGGACCAACATTCCACAGGCCACAATTGACAATCTGATAAACTCTATGCGAAGAAGATGTGTTGCACTGCATGAGGCAAATGGTGGTCACACCAGATACTGACTGGTTCTGAGTCCCCAGACCCTCAATAAAGCAAAAACTGCACATTTCAGGGTGGCCTTTTATTGTGGACAGTCTAAGGTACACCTATGCACTAATCATGGTGTCTGATGAGCATCTTGATGTGGCACACCTGTGAGGTGGGATGGATTATCTCAGCAAAGCAAAAGTGCTCACTATCACACATTTAGACAGATTTATGAACAATGTTTGAGAGAAATGGTAATATTGTGTATCTGGAATGAATTTTAGATCTTTGAGTCCATCTCATGACAAATGGGAGCAAAAACAAAAGTGTTGCGTTTATATTTTTGTTGAGTGTATTTAGAGTCACATTATATTACCTGGACACATTACTGTCCCATTAGATTTATGCACTCATATCCCTTGTAGTATCCCTTGTAGTATATTGATTCACCGTGTCACTCGCTGTTTAATAAATTGTTATTTCGTTTTAATTCTGTCTCTGAGTCGTGCGTTTGGTTCCGCTTATTCTGAGACACAACACAATGACCTTTTTCTGTCCTGTTTAAAACAGACACCATTTAAATGCTGCTTAGTGTAACTGCAGAGCTAAGTTCGCCCTGCAGCTCGCTCCAGGCCTCTCTGGGCTTCCCCCGACGGAGGCGCCACTTCGCTCTGTCGTCCCCGCCGGACTCGTTTCCTCATCTTCCTCACCCTCTCTTATCAACACAGTATTAATGATAACAAATAAAACTATTGGGTGAATAAACGGTTGCAGTGGACCTCATGTAACCAAAGATGTTTAGAAAGTGACCAATCATAAATGTGCCAGTTCCATCCAAAGTCTCCGCCCCTCTTGTGTCAAAAGTCTGGTTGATTCGAGCGAGCTGAGCTTGCAGACGCACTAGTTGACGGTTTTCTCTCCTTCTCACGTCGTTTGCTCGTTTATACTCTCATCACATCGGGCCCTACTTTTCCACATGTGCCTGTTTGACTGTGATCCTCCGGCCTCACTCCCCTGCTGCCATGGACCACACGCTGAGTATCCCACGCTCAGATGGGCTGTTACTCCCTGCAGGTGTGTGCGGCTTTCTTATGGTTTGTATTTGACTGACATCCATCTCCTCGGTGCTGTGCATTTCATTCTGTCAATGAAAAAGACAGCTGGACTCCTCCAGAGGAATCCCTCCTCCTGTGCCTCTTCTTCTGTACTCAGCCTGCTCTTAAATACGATTATTAAAGTCTTCACAATCTGTTCTCTCCAGGAGGACGCCGTGTACTGAACGACATGAATAATACAGCTCTGGTCAGAAAACTCTCAGAGATGTGCTTGAACTTGAACAAGAGGAATAAATCCTTCCGTCTAATGAGAGCTGAAAATCAGATCTCTTTATGCCACAAACTTCTAAAACTCGATGTAGACCTCGGTCCTACGAAAATCCCTACAAGTAGAATTTAATTTTCTCATCTATTTAAATTAATCAATCAATCCATTGTGGATATTTGGAAATCTCCAGAGACATGGCCTGATTGGTTAATTGATTTTGGGTGAGGATTAGTAAAGCTGACTCTAACACAAATATACACATTCTGATGGCCTTAAATCTCTGCAACAACATCTAAAGACCGGCACCAAACAACACAACAGTAGCACCCAACTTAAATGTTTTTGTTAACACTGAAGTTTGATCTAAACTCAGATTTAGTAAAAACTGGGTGTTGTCCCATGAAAGTCGGGTGCAGCAGCAGTGAACAGAAACAAAGTCCATCTGTTTGAGTACTTTTTGTGTTTGTATACGGCATCTTTGCTTTGTAGAGACTTTTATTCTTTTATATTTGAAGTACAAACATTAAATACTTCTGACACATTTCGTTTCTCTCGGTGTCAGCTGATGAATTTTCCAATCCAAAACACGTACTTGTGGTTTGTCTGAGGGGTGTTGCCGTAGCTGCACGTCGTGCTTCTCTGAGGTTAAACGCAGAAGAAACCTCAATCAGATCAGGAAGTTGATTTAGTGCAGGAAATGATGGATACGATTCTCCACCTGAGCACTCCATGGTTTGGATGGTTTGGATGGTCCTATTAGTGTTACTTTGATTTTGGAGCTGAAAATCGATAAACCCGTGTCTTGTGAAGTTTAACCTGTGGCGGTGCAGAGGTTAGTGCGTGCGTCCCCATATATGGAGGCTATACAGTCCTCAACACAGGCGGCCGGGTCCGGCTCCTTACTCTCTCTATCCCCTGTTCAATCTCTACAATAAAGGAACAAAAAGCCAGAAAATAAATGTCATTATTCTCGACCGCACTCGTGGATTTTGAAAACATAAAGTTTGCAGGACGCTGACAGAGTTTCAGCAGGAATAACTCCACTGGTTTCTTTTTGTTTTACGTTTACGATTTTCCTTTCCTTCACTGCACTCTGAGGTTTTTTAATCCTGTTGCCGTGTTGTGAAGATGAGTTCCTCCCTGTCATTGTTTTGGGAGGGACGGGTTTGGCTGTGACGATGCAGAGCGCGTCCTGCAGCTTTTAGCACGCCGTAGCTTGTGTGTGCGGTACTGTGCTGCCACGCTGATTTTAATCAACCGTGAGTAAAGAAGACAACTACTGGAAGACATATTATCAACCACAGCAGAAAAACTTTAAGAACTGTTAACCAAATGCAGACAGGAAAGTGACGTTGGCTGCTTTTGTCTCTCCCGTATGAGAACACTGACGTGATGGAGTCCTCGGTTTCCATGGCAACCGCTTCAAAAGCCCAGCCTGTTTGTTGTAACCGATGAAAGACGACGTGACCCACATCCTCGTGTCACGCTGTGAGAACTTTCTGAGCACACGTTCAAACACTGTTTTTCTCACAACAAATCTCAGGGTTGTTTTTTTTTTAATCACACGTGACAGCTGCAAAACAGAGACCTGATGACACACATGGTTTTTGATCAACCCCGCTCTCCTTCTCATTCACAACTGAATTCAGCTTTTTAAAAAGTCAGTGTGGCAGTTCAAGGCGGCATTAATGGAGCGTTCCGGCGGTGCAGGCTGAAGGGTGTTTTCGGTGATCTATTCAGGATTCCTCCCACTGCAGTTCAAACCTTCGGGTTAATTACGGAGATCTCTCAGCTGTTTTGATGCCTGTCTTCAAAAACACAAGTCTGAACCTCTGCTTGCTGCTTATGCAATGAAACACACACACACACACACACACACTCCAAACGCTCATATCACACGTCAACCTGCACGCTGCGCAGGAAAACCGCAAACTGAAAAATCAAGAAATAGACACTTTTGATAATTTCCACTTTAGATAGCTTCCTGTTCACACTGCCGCACATCCCACAGCTGAATTATTCATCGGCTGCATTATTCAACAAAGCTTTATTTATCCTTTCCTTGGGTTTTTAATCTTTGCCAGCGATGACTTTGTTCCAATATTAATGAAACCTGCCCTTTAACAAAGACATCATCTCTCTGGCAGTGGGAACGGGGCGCAGGGCTCAAACAAACCAGAATGAGCAATGACTTGTCAAAAGAGTTCACTGCCGCAGAGCTCGACTGTCTGCAGGCCTCAGGAGAGACACACACACACACACACACACACACACACACTTTCAGTCTTGTATTTTTTGCGTCATCTTGTTGAATATTGATGCTTGATAATCAACTCCTTTACATTTACAGAGATACTTTTTTTTTAACATCACATCCTGCATTAAGTGGTTTCCTGTCTGAACTCCTACCTTCAGCTCTTAAAGCAACAAGAGACCATGTTTACTGACGCTCTCCAAGGAAAATAGAATAAAAAATCTGCTGATCCATTTGAATCCAAGTGTTGTTCACTGAAGAAGAGGTGGGGAAATAGGTTGTGCATATTTCTTGTTATTTTTCGTTTTTAACCTGTTGCCTGTTTTATTTGACTGATTTGGGGTAAAAAAGAGAAAGTGGATGTTTTCCTTTGTGAGGGTCGTTCAAAGGGACAATGAGATTTATTCCTCATTAATGTCCACTCATCTGCAATAAATAACTTCAAGAGATCGTTCTCTTGATTCATGAAGTGCATTCACACTGTTCTATATAATACATTTATTAATAATAAAATGAAATCATTATCTCGTATCTCCAGGAGGAACTGTTCGTGTGAAAGCAAACAGCATATTGCAGGCCATTTTGGCACTTTTTATTTTTGGTCTCTTCCCACTCGTGAAGCTGTGTTTCTCATTTTATAAATGCACGATCCTGGCAAGTTACACCTCGTTGTAAAGGCAACTGATGAGGCTTTCCAAAGGTATACAATACAACGCCACATATTCTGGTACCTGAGCGCGTAGCAGGGCGCACATCAGCGGATAACTAAACAAGAACTTGACTGTCGCGATGCAAAAGATTCAGCTTCAATGATTTGATTTCACACTTGATTGGTTGAGCTTTGTATCCAGCCAGTAGTATCATGTACAACTGTAAACAACACAGAACTGCCATTTCATATCTTTACAATAAAAATGAAATATAATAAAATATTTCTGTGATTAAACTGAGCCAAGGCATAAACAGGAGGAAGGCGCTGGCTGGAGAAGCTCCTGTGCTCAGTGTGCACTCTCGTGAACTGAGCGGCTGTCACGGGTTTACAGGCAGAAAACAAGGAGGAGGACCCATGTGCAGAAAACCAAACAATAAACAAAAGACAAAACAAAAACTTACTTAAATAATAAATCCAAACCGGCCAAAAAAAATCAAAACATAAGGAGCAAAACAAGGTGATTCCAGAGCGCAGGGAAACATCCAACAGCTAACACCAACACAGAGTGTAACACAGACAGAGACTAAACAGACATGAGGTAATCAGACACAGGTGAGACTAACGAGACAGGTGAGACTAACGAGACAGGTGAGGACAATCAGGGTCATCACACAGGCAGGAAACACAAGGAACAAAGAACACAAGACCAGAACACTGAGGACAAGTACAAAGTAAAACCCAACACTGACAACAACACCTCAACCAGACATACAAAATAAAACAGGAAACACTAAAGACTCGACTTAAAACACAACACAGGAAATAAACATACAGGCAACATATGAGGACACAGAGAAACACACTGCAGACTGAAGTAAACACAAGACTAGGAAACATTAAAAACACACAGAACCAAACCGTGACAGCTGCTGATCATGTGGCTAACAGACATGTGACACTTCCGAGCCAATCACAGGAGATCATCTATTCTATCACAAATAGGTTTTTCTTTTCAGAATAAATGAAACTTAATTATGTTACATCGCACCATAATTATCATTAAAACAGTGAAATAACTGACTGAACTCACATTTCCAAACTTATTTTGAGAAGTTTATATTTGTCTCCAGGAAGGACCCCTTTGTCCCCCCCCAAGACACACACACACACACACACACACACACACACACACACACACACACACACACACACACACACACACACACACACACACACACACACACACACACACACACACACACACACACACACACACACACACACACACACACACACACACTGCTCTCTGACGATTTAGCAGAGTTATGGAAGTGGGTGACCCAGTTCTCTTAGTCACATCTGTGCTGAATTTTGAATGTTAAAACCAAAAGTTACCCCAACACAACATTGACTTCTTCAACACAGGATGTGAGGAAACACAACAGACACTTCTTCTTCTACTATTTTTAAGAGTTGAGCTGATGAAGAGGAGGGAGGACAGACTGTCTTCTGAACCACAAAGATTCTCTGTCGTGACTTTGTGTTTTCAGCTTAAAGAGTTTGAGGTCATTTCACCATAAACATCTGAAATATAGAGACAGACAACCAGACAGCTCACATTTAGAGTCTCCACTTAACATAAGCTACTGACAGATTCCTTACGAGGGGATTCCAAATATTAAATCAATGCCTGTTTTGACCTGATGATGAAAATCTAAGTCTGTGAATTGTGTTTTATTTTGAAAGGGAACGGATGCTCTGCATGATGCAGCGCTCGCTGTTGAAACAGGCGCCGTCGTGTGCCGCGCTGACGGACCGTGGCGCTTTGCAGAAAGTTCGTCCCCAACCAATCAAATACATCCAACAACTGAGTAAACCCAGAAACCATCATTGGAAATGATTTTGTGCAGGTTTAGCAGACTGAACTTTTGGAAACCGAGCAAAGACTCAACGTTATCCGTTCATTTCGATCCTCATCTGAAGCAGAACTAAAGCAGCCTGCTGACATGTTTGTAACCTCTCAGGTCACATGACTGCTGTCAGCTCTCAGTGTGTCTCAGCGGATCAAACTGCTTCACTTAACCCGCCGTTAGCTGCCATGTAGACATTAACTTTTCATTCTCTGCCTCCATCTGCATGTTGTTGTGTGTTTGTCTGCATGTTTCTGTGTTGTTCTCGCTGTCTTAACAAATGTCCCCTCGAGTCAAACCATCTCATTCTAAACGAGTCTTTGCATTGTCAGCTCGCAGCGTTTCAGAACAGACGGAGGAATTTTTATGGAAAAAGTTTGAATCTCTTCAAGACAGTTTGTCAAGTTTTTAAATGTTTTATTGTAAGACAGAAGAACTTAAAGAGCAGACTTCACCATCTTCTTTATTTTCACTACGTGTAAAATATGGAGACACAGAAACACAGAAACTCCTTTTCCCCCCCTGACAGTCAGATGACCAGATTGCCCCGTCCATCATCTATACATCTTTTACCTTCAGAACCTCTAACAGACGTATTCTTGCCCGTGTTGATTATTTTCAGGGCAGGTCACATGACGGCACGTCCAATCAGCGACGTGGAAGCAGCGTCCGTCGTTTAGACACATTTTGTTTAATCGGGAAGACGAGGCCGAACAAAAGGAAGTCAGATGAAAACACTGCAGAAAAACTGTTTGCAAGAAATACTAGTCATTTATTTCCTGCTGTTTTAGATCATTTAAATTCTACTTTAAAACTCACTAATGTAATAGGCCTTTTAACCTTACCGAACAGAAGTTACTTTAACAACGGGGATTCTTGTGCGACTGTGAGGCAAAAAGGTCAAGAGGCAGAAATTGATGTAAAAAAAGGAAGTTAATTTATTCACCAAAACATATCCAAAACAATAAAAGTCCTAGAAAACAATGAGTTCAAATAAAGAGACAAAGAAACACTAAAAACAAACCGCCTCACTTCAAGCTGTTGCTCACTCCCTTCATCTCTCTCTCTCTCTCTCTCTCTCTCTCTTCACTCTGCCTTTGTACCAAGGCTCTTCTCTTCAATAAAGCTCAGGTGGATTCACTCTGCCTCATCAGCCCACAGGCTGCAGGACAGTAGGGAAGGTGGGGGCAGGTGAGAAGGCATGGCAGAGCCTTTTCACAGGCCGATCAAACCGTGTTTATAAAGAAAGAAAAGGGACACAGATCATGGAAGTTAGTGCTGCAGTAATTCACCTGAACAATCTTAAACCCGGAGGTGAACTCTGAACGTGATGCTGATGCTGTAAAAGCATCAAAGTGAAGGATCCTGGTATCTTCTCTATCAAACCTGTTCATTCACACTGCTAAGAAGGCTCAGGGGAAAGATTGTCAGATGAGCTTTCTGTCGTCCAAACTGAGACCTGAATGCACCCAGAGACTAAATACAGAGAGCAGGTGGAGACAACAGGACACAGGTGAGACACATCAGGTAATCAGCAGTGTGCGAGACACAGGGGGGAGGGGCAGGAAGGATCAGTCCTGAAACCAGACACATGGTAGGTAACTAAAATAAAACACAAACACCGGACATGAAACATGAGGAAGACACTTAACCTTGAGCTGTGACACATTCAACACGCCTGTATCCGAACGTTCACCTGAGTTTAATCCAGGTTTATTGACTGAATCATTATTTTGATTCTAAAGACAACGTTTTGAGAAGTCGCTGTTACACGCTTCAAAGGTAGTTTCTAGTTTCTACAACTTGTATTGCCTCTGCACTTTTCCATCAGCCGTGTTCTAACACGCACACACACACACACACACACACACACACACACACACACACACAGTGGAGTCCACACTACGTGGAACAACTCGAACACAAATCGTCGGCTGTTGATGTGGCTTTTTGAATTCAACACGGAGAGGGAGAAATTGGGGTCATTTTGTGGCTGGAACAAAACGCATCAAAGTGGAGACTCTGTGCGAGCAACTGAATTTGCTCTCGTCTGAGCAACACAACTCAAGACTCTGAATACAAATGGAGAGGCAGGGCTACGGAGAATACAGCGCCGGCACTCCTGATTCCTCCAGGATTGGATGTGCCTTATTTCCAAGTGAAGTGCCCGCTGCTACCATTCTCTGCCCTTTGGTCCTCCCCTGCTATCTCACTTTCAATTATTAGTTTTCTGTGTCTGTTTTCTTTTTGGTTTTTTTTCCACGGCGGAGGTGGAGGGGCTGTTGAGAAGAAAGAGGTGAAGTGACCTGATATGTATCAAATCAGCTCGAACAGAGGACAACTCATCGACAGATTCCTTTTGATTAGACTCGGGGCATCTGAGGAGCAGAGGAGCAACACAGGCCTGATAACAGGCAATCAGTGAGGGCCACAGGTCAGCCTGCACACACCTTTGTTGGAGGGTAATCATGCACATGCTGCGCCATGCTTCCATTTGAGCTGTTGTCTTGGTAATGAGGCCGCACACACACACACACACACACACACACACACACACACACACACAACAGCAAAAACGTGGAACAAAGAGCAGCATACTGTATGTGCTCTGCCACACATAATGATTTCTGTAGCGTTCCCCCGTGTGCTCGGGGCTTCAGAGGCCATGTTCAGCTTGTCTTACACTCTCTTATTGGCATTGCTTTCTGTAGTTGTTCTCTATGTGGACTGCAGTAGCCCCATCCAGCCTTCCCCCTCCCTTCAGGGCATCGCTGCACCATTGTGGAGCACAGACTGGCTCACAGATAAGTAGCCAGCTTGTGGACTTGAGCAGAAAATATCGCTGCTTCTTTTTTTTTTTTTTTTGGTTTTTTTTTATACCCGTTTTCCAATTAGGATTGGGCCGGCAATAAAGTAGAATCAGGGAACAACATGTCGCAGATGCCGTGAAGATTTTTGGGTATTCAGAATGCAAAATCTTCCTCCTCAGGAATTTAATCGTGAAAAGGCGAACTCTCTTTATATTGATATCTATAAATGTACTCATTCACCTCTGAGCTTCCTGATGAAGAGAATCACTCCACATGGCAGGTTCTGTTGATCCGTATGATCTTTGTGTCACTTCCTCCTCTCAGTCACACTCATCAGTGTTCACTTGATTTCTGGCCTCAGCAGACATTAAAATAGTTACTGTGAATCAAACTGAGCGTGACGATCATCTCTTCGCTCGACGTTTCTTCTTTCTCAGAGATGATTTAACATCCTGACTCAAGTTTCTAATATCAGATTTTATACATGTACCTCAACACTCATGCTGAGGTTTATATTTATTATCTACCCTGAACCTTCACTTACCGGTCTCCATCGTTCTCTCCTTTCATCTTCTGATGAGATTAACATGGACTTCTCCAGTGTGCCATCATTTAGCGTGTCAGCTCTACAATGCATTGTATCGAAGTAGCTTGGACTTATTGTATTGTTTTAAGCATTTTCTTACTTTCCTGGAAACACTCTTGTATCTGTAGTTGCTGAAGTAACCTTTGGTTAAATTTTTAGTCTTTGATTGGGCGGCTGAGGCTCAGTTGGTAAAGTCGATCGTCTCTCTCTCTCAACTGGAAGGTTAGGGGTTCGATCCCCAGCTCACACGGCCACACTTTCAATGTGTCCTTGGGCAAGACGCTTAACCCTGAGTGCTGCTTTCACCGCATGAATAATTAGTTCCTTCTGATTTTCGCTTTCCACAGCAGCCTCTGCCATCAGTGTGTGAATGCGTAGGTGTAAAAGAGCTCTGAGTACAGTCAGAAGACTAGAAAAAACATACAAGATCCAAATTATAAGAGAGAGTCACAGTCGATCAGATAATTATTGCATTGGAAAATGTGGATTTATCCCGAGACAGTTTCATCGGTTCTTATCTTGTCTTCATACACCTGCTGAGAAAAGCCAAGGTGCTCCTCTGGAGGCACCAGCAGCTGTTTCCTTCCTCTCCTGGTTGATCATCTAAACCTGAATGCTCAACGCAAAGCACTTTGTAAATAACAAACATATGTTCTGCATGTCGTAATACACAGATTTAATACAGAACAGAAGTAATGATGTTTGAACTGAGCACACTGGTTGTGTGTGTGTGTGTGTGTGTGTGTGTGTGTGTGTGTGTGTGTGTGAGACCAGCTGGCTGCTGTGATTGATTTGTTATCAATGCAGACTTTAGTATTTGATGTCGTGGAGCGTATGTGTATGGATGATAGAGTAGTGACAGGTGTGGGTCTGCTACACTTATTCATCCTGGAGTAACTTCACGTCTGACAGCCAATCAGAGTGGTATCACTGGCCTGTTTTTCTAAGTTGAGTTAAGTCTTTATGAGCAGCTCCAGGGTTCAGTGTTTTTGGTTTTTGTCCTCTGAGTAAACTTCACTCAAAAATACAAAAGTAGTTCTCATTAACCGGACCTCACTCCACACTGTGTATCAGTGCTAAACAAACTGTAGAGCGGAGGCAGCATACATCACACTCCACAGAACAACAAGAAAGAATAAACTTCAGGTGCACACTTACAAAAAGACTACAAGGAAAACAGAAAAGCCACAACACTCAAGTGTGTGTGTTATCTGCGTAGGGTCGGCTGTGGCTAAGTAGAGTCAGTTTTCTTTCAAGCAGAAGGTCTAGGGTTCGATCCACTCGGGCCTGGGAGGAGTTCGGCGAGGCCGTGGAGACTTTTCATCCCAACTGTGGAACACTTGGACCAGGTCTACACTCTCCATTGGGTGCTCGAGGGTTCATGATAGTTCACCCAACCAGTCCACATGTGCTTTGTGGATCTGGAGAAGGCGTTCGACCGTGTCCCCCGTGGCGTCCTGTGGGGGGTGCTCCGAGTGTATGGGGCCCTTTGCAAAGGGCGGTCTGGTCCCTGTATGACCAGAGCAGGAGCCTGGTTCACATTACCGGCTGTCAATTTGACTTGTTCCCGGTGCGCATTGGCCTCTGTCATCGGTTCTGATTATCTGATCATGGACAGAATTTGTAGGTGCAGCCCTGGGCCGGAGGGGGTCCAGTTCGGGGACCACAGGATCTCGTCTCTTGTTTTTGCGGATGATGTGGTGCTGCTGGCTCCACCGAACCCGGACCTTCAGGGGCCGTTTGCTGTCGGGGCCGTTTGCTGTCGAATGTGAGGCAGCTGGGATGAGGATCAGCACCTCTAAATCTGAGGCCATGGTTCTCGACCGGAAAAAGGTGGCTTGCCCCCTTTCCAGGTCAGTGGGGAGTCCTTGCCCCAGGTGGAGGAGTGTAAGTATCTCGGGGTCTTGTTCACAAGTGGGTGGGAGGATAGAGCATGAGATCACCAGATCAGATCGGTGCAGCGTCTTCAGTCATGCGGTCGCTGTATCGGTCCATCGTGGAGAAGAAGGAGCTAAGCCCTCCAGGAGGAGGCCTCAGGGACGACCCAGGACACGCTGGAGAGACTATGTCTCTCAGCTGTCCTGGGAACGCCTCGGGGTTCCACCGGAAGAGCTTGAGGAAGTGTCTGGGGCGAGGGAAGTCTGGGCGTCTCTGCTTAGACTGCTAACCCCAGCGACCTGACCCCAGATAAGGAAATGGATGCATGGATGGTCTTTTTGTCGCACATTTTGAGGGGAATGGTTTAAAAATACTAGAATAGTCCATTCCTGACTTTATTAATCCTTTAGGAGCAGCAAGGATTAAATTGTCCAAACACCGTACGTAGGCCACACAGACAAAATGTTACCATGTCATTTAGCCACCCTGCTCTATTCAACCAGGCAGGACCATCCAAACCAATCAAAGGGGGGCCTCGGTATACAATAAAGACAAATTCTTCAGGCTCCAGTGGCCCTCTGCCAGCAGGCACGGCGGCACTGTGCACAGAACTGCACACTCAGCAACAACCTTCATTTCACACACTCCGTGAAGGCGAATGAAGACATCTGTGTGTGTGTGTGTGTGTGTGTTTGATGGAGTATGTTTATGCACAGAGCTGTGAAAGAGCTTGACAAATGAACAATAGTAGGAAAGTGCTTTATAGGAGAGTCATTTCATGTCTCTGTTTGGGTTTTCAGATGTTTTTTTCAGAATAAAAGCTCCTGCCCTCCATCCAAATGACATTTCTATCATCATCATCATCATCACTTAAACACAGATATTTAGACAAATCAGGTCAAGGAGATTGTGGCTCAGTTATAAAGACTAACATCCCCTCTGAATATGAAGCGAACGCTATCTCTCTGCACATCTCTCCCTTGGGGTCTCTGATAAGGGGTAATTGCCTCTATTCTTAACTGAGGCCTGGGATTACAGGACAGGGCGGTTCTGAGCGCCCCCCTCCTCTGGATGTGTTGAAACCTGCTTACTTTGCTTTCAGGGAAAAATGAGACAGCTTGCACAAAAAGACGGAGAGAGCTATGATCATTCATTTTTAAAACAAAGACTTACACACCCAATGATGTCACCCATTTTTTTCTTTGACCACTGTCTTCAGTCCTTAAATTTTGCCAACTCGCCATGACCAAATGTGACCATAGTTGGACAAGGAGGCGGAGCTGGAGACCTATTACCCGCAAACACGTAGACATCTAGCGTTGCAAGTAAACTGCATCCACGTTATAGGTTACCAATGACCATAACACTGGTACATCTCTTTTACTGCTCAAAACGAGACTTTCACAAAGCAGTCAATCAGCAGGCCCTTTTAACAATGCATTTTGTAACGTGAGGGTCCGATATACGGTGGATGGATCACTCTACTTAAAAGAAACAAGGAGATGGAGTCCGATAACTTTACCCCTGCTTCTCCAAAACAAAACAAAACACTTCCCCCTTACACATCACATGACCCTTCCTTAGCCAATCAAAGGCAAGGATAAATAAACTCACAAAATGTAACAGTATTTTAAATTTAAATTTAAATGAATGAATTAACTGAAATATATTAATGTACTTCACATTGAAATCTTACAATTTGAATCTAAATGTAACCATTTGTCTGTCTTTATAAGACTTAAACTATGAAACCGAGACCATAAAGTTGGCAAATTGTTCACTGAGTAAATTAAGTGAGAAAAGAGTCAAGAAAAAAAGAAAAGAACAATCGCTACTAGTGACCAGTTTAGTCGCCTCCCGCTGGTCATTGCAGAGAATGATTTTTTTGTGATGACTTTGCTTTCAAAACAAAGAAGCTATTACCTTTCCTGACAGTCTATGTCAGCCTTGACTCCCATGTTGAGCCGAGCCTTCCACAAGTCTACTCTCTGCAGAGGCTCAGTCTAATCAGTGTCTCTGCAACACACTCAAAGTCTCCTACCAGCTCGTGGAAGCCAATGCTGACATATTGGCTGTCATGTGTTGGTGCGGCAACAGCATCAATGAGCTCTTTAGTGAAGGCGAGGTCGGAGCTCGATTCTCTGATTGTGGTGTCAAAAAGGAGGAAGGCATTCATACCACATGGTCTCGTGGTAAACAACTCCACTATCCCCACTATGCTGGTCAATTAGAGCTGCACTCTTGTCTGCTGGTTGACCCCACATTCACTGGTTTCACGATGACATAAAAATGTGTCCAATTGGACCCAGCTGAAGGGTGTCTAAACTGGACTGCCACACACTGAGGTCAGCGGATTGGAGAGTAAATGAAGCAGAGATACTAAGAGCGACCTACAAACAGGCCTCGTAAGACTGCATTGGTATGCAGCGACGAGTGGCGGCCCAAATTAAAAAGGAATGTATTACACAGGATTTTACACTTGGCTGAACAAGGATGAGGAAAACTAATCAATCCACAGAGCGCGAGATAAAACTCAGAAGGGAGGGCGGCCGAGTCCCTCTTCTTGTTTTCTGACCTTGTGAGAAACTCAACCAATAAATCCAACCAAACAGATATTTTCCATTATCGCCTTTGTTTCTGCTTGGTTGTTCATCCCTGAATTTCAATGTGTTTTTGCACGTCACAACAAACTCTTCAAATACCTACACTGTATCCCTGACGGGTAGGATGTTCCAGTCTTATAATGTCAAATACATTAAACAGGAAATGAAATCATGTCAGTAAAACAACTTTATATACAAACATTTATACGTGGATGTTTGGGGTTGGGTGAGTCTTGGGTGGGGACCACATGCAGGATCTTTGTGGCCTGTAGTCTCTGTTTTTGGAGTCTCTCAGAGGTGGTTTGGTGTATTGAGTACCTTCCTCCTGACCACAGCAGGGACAAAGACTGTTATCACACTTTTTGAGATTGCTAACCTCTGTACAAATGTGGTTTGGTTTACTGCGGGATAGGCTTTGGCGATCAGATATAAAGATAGAATTTCCCCAGGCAGCCGAGGAAACAACAAATGTTTGGTCTTGAGAGTTATTGATTCCTACTTGGGATCTTTGTTGCTTGTTTGCTTGTGTTGTGCGATTGTTATATAATAACTTACCCATGCATTTAAATCCACTCACACTGATTACTGTACTAAACTTTGTTTCTGAATCGCTTAGTCATGACTTTCCCGTCTTCAGCTTGTACTAAATACAGCAGCCGGACTTTTAGCACGGTCAAAAAGAAGCAATCACATAACTCCAATTCTTCAACCACCTAGCATTTTTCTCGTCGTTGTTCACACTTCTGTAGAATACAAACAAAGGACTGGATGGATTTATTTCACATTTTGTGGCTCTGTAGACACTCGGGTTACACAAATGTTCAGAAACATTATAAAACTGGATTTTTCATAATGTGTCTCATTTAAGGTCGGTGTACTTCTCTCCTGGTTCTTTTCTTCAGTCCATGAGACGGCCATATTTATGTGTTATTTAGTCAGCACATCAGTGAAAGTTTGGCTCTCCTTGGCTTTTGAGGTTAAATACTTTGAGTTTTAGCAGCTATAAATCAATTCTTCTTCTTGTGCGCTGAATTTCACTTCCCATTAATTAAAAAGGATTTGTGAGAATTAATTGGTGGGCCTTGTAAGCCACCTTATCCAATGTAAATTGACTGAGGCAAAGTAATTAAAAGGAGACCTACACCCCAGGAGCTCCAGCTGTTGTGTTAAGGACCTGTACACACTCAGACAACAGGTTAGGGGTGATACACACAGCAAGATTTTTGAAATGATGTCGACTCAATTAAGACAGCGCGCACAGAAGGAGGGAGATCAGGGACAAATACTCCCGCTTTCAGCTTTGCTTCTGGGCCACCTCACTGCTCCTTGATTGACGCAGATGTTACAATAGCAGCTTAATTAGTTTAAGATATATGTCAGTGTCAATCAACCCTGAGGGGCGCAGCAACAAGAAACAACACACGTACACATACGTAACACTGTGTAGTTACCCTCGTTACTGACGTCATGAAGCAGGGATCAGCCATGGGCCACATCCGATCCCCAAAAGCTTCCCGTCCGCCTCTCAGGATATAAATAATCTGGGGTAATTCAACATTAAATTAAATCACAAGGCCTAAATACTTGCATTAGGTTAATGGGAGAAACTACATTTGACTCGACGTCTTCTCGAGTCCGAGCCCCTGGTCCCTCACAGCCCTCACATAGAGAATGCATGGTGGTTTAAAGTATGTTAGACATCTCCATCACAGGTGGATGTTGATCATAAAGATGTCTTTGCAGTTTTCAAAGGTGTTTATTTGTATTGGCCAATTCAAACAAGAAACTTGAGTTCCAGTGCAGTTTACTCCTCCTCTGTCAGAAGCAGAAGTCGGCGACTACAGGGGAAGTTAGGAGACAAAAAAGTGACCGATGCCTTAAAATTAATTTTCAGATAATGTTAGTTCAGGTGGGTTTCATTTAGACCTAATTTTCAGTTTGGTCCATTTTAAGTCTTAATTACTAAAAACATCTCCTGACACTGTGGTGGCAGTGATATATTGCATTGCATTGCACATGATTGCACACCTGCTGTCCACACTGCATCTGTTATTATTTGTTTACCCTTGCAGACATCTTGTGCTTTTGTATAAAACGAGCAACACAACACTTAGAGGCTCGTCACTAAATGATTAAAAAAAACTGCTTTTCTTCTGTTGTCGACACAAAACGAAGCTCAACATTTCAGTCATGGATGTGGATGTTATTAGCTAACAATAGAATACAATAGAAGGCCTTTATTGTCATGATACAATTGTACAACAAAATGATTTGGTTTCACCTTAAAGTGCACACAGAAAAAATGAAATGCTTATCCGGGGCTGAGCCACCTCCTCTCCATGTGGAGGAGTAGCGGCTCTACTTCGAGCTCTAAGGGTGCGCCCGGCCACTCTACGGAGGAAGCCCATTTCAGCTGCTTGTATCCGAGATCTCGTTCTTTCGGTCGTGACCCAAAGCTCATGAACATAGGTGAAGATGTGAACTTTGGATAAATCGAGAACCTCGCCTTTTGGCTTAGCTCCTTCTTCACCATGACGGACCGATACAGCGACCGCATGACTGCATGTGTGTCTGCACTGGCTCCCCACTCGTGAACGAGACCCCGAGATACTTACACTCGCTGGAGGCTCTGTAACCATGTTCAAAAATTCCTTCCAAAGACTGTGTGAGAGATTAAAACCCGCCAGAGAAATCTTATTTCAGATGGATCTGTGAATGCAGTAACACAAGCACAGGCTGCAACTTGTGCAAAAGGTTATCGGCAGTCAAGACGAAAAGTCCTTTTGTGTCTTTACGTGAAGCCTCGGGTTCTCTTCTGCACCATGCGAGACGAGTAACAGCATCAATAGAATAAGAATCACGCCTGCTGTTAGAGCGCACGAGAACCTTTTTCATGACATGAAAATGTAAGTGGTAAGAGAAGTGAAAACATTTTGAGTATGCTGCTGGATTCAGTGACTAATGGAGCCATATGTTGCAACACTGCACATAAAGCAACAGCAGCTGCTTGTTAGGATGTTTTGATACAAAGTTTTGCACATCAGAAATTGTCTTATTAAAAAAAGAGGCATCCGTAACACCATTTTACAGTGCTCCATTCTGAAGCAGTAATGCACAAAGTCGTTTCTCCTCTGTGAGAGCTGATGCACTTTGAATGTTACGTGCATAATTAACTCCAAAGGATTCGCCTCTTTTATGATTTCCAATAATTAATAATGCACTTCAGTGTGAGCTTGACTTTAAAGAGAGGAGAATGGAAGGTCAGAGATATTTTGTGGGAGTACGAGCGTGTCCGTATTCAAATATTCAAATGAATACTGTTTGCTGATTCGGTATTCCCTGCTCTCACAGTCTCTATTCATCGTGTTTCCATCCCTGGACAGTATCTGTAGAAGCCCCTCAGGGGGACGGAGAGGGTATAATTTTCTATCATAAAAGCTGCCATGAGCTCACGGTACATAATCAGCGATGTCTGTGCGGCCCGTTTACCCTGTAGCATTGTTAGGACTCGTCAAAGAGACGCACAGGACAGTTTCTCTCACGGGATTTGCAAATCAGCGTGTATAATGTAATGGAGTCCACTCCACCTTGACAAATGAAATAAAAAACATCAACAAGATTAATGGTTGTTCAAATTAAAAGTAATTAGTAGCGAAGCACGTTGGTGGATGGAATTAACTCACATGGCTAACATTTCCTGCTGAACGCCGCCGGCTACACTGCAGCTATAAGGAGATGTTCCCCTCTCCAAACCACTGAGCCGAGGATTCCCAGTAGACCTCCAGCACTAGCTCATCGAGAGCTGCTCACTCTCCCAGTGCCAGGGGGTCATTAGCTAAAGTAGCTGCTGGCAGCTCTGCATGCAAGAAGTGTGTGGGTCGCCAAGGGGCGTCGCTGCCAAGCGTCGCTGCCAAAGAGTCCCTGAAGCAGCCGGCTTTGTTCTCTTTATTCTCAATATGAACTGTGGGGGAGCATGCATGCCAACAGTTATTTTAGGTGAGTACCTGTGTGTGCTGGGGGTTATTAGAATTAACCCTTTAAAGCTGTAAGGCATGTACAGAGTGAGCTGATGGCGCTCTCTTCCTGTGTGATCATGAAGGAAACCTGCTGTGTTGAAGCTTCTCTGACAACAATGCAGCAGCCAGTATGTCCTCCTTCTAACTTCAGATTCTGCTCCTGAATGCTCTGGATCTGATTGGACCAGAGAAGGTAGGCGGGGCTTTGAAGGCCGTTTTGGACGCCCCTGGGTTTGCCAGATATGAGAGCAGTTATCAGGTCAACAGGTGTTGCAGCGATGGCAAATGACAGCTGGCTCTCTGTAATGTCTCTTTAAGTTCTCTTTAAGTCATCAAGATGGTCATGAATAAAGTTTGATCCTAAGGCAGCTGGTCTTGATCTGGTTGAAGGTCTGAAGAAGACGAGGTGAGGATAAAGCTCCTTAGCTCTCTTCAGTGTTTTGAACTTGGACTGCAGGTGTCAGAGATACATGCTGGTCCTTTGAAACACCAAAGACTCACAGTTAATTGCTGGATCAGGTCAGGAGTAGACAGCAACACCGCTGTTTGTGAGGTAAAGAAATCAATATGCTTTTTTAATGGAGTGTGGTAGCTTTGAAGAGAGCTGTTGCAAATCAAAGAAATGGCATCTTCCTCTGTTGTCAGGGGAAATTCATTTTTTTTAATCTTAAAAGACCCTCAAACTTACATTCAGAGCCTTTTAAGAGGCATAACAAGGACTTTTAGTGGAATAACAACAATCAAGATCATTTGCCCCTAAAGGATTTTATTGCAGCTTTTACTGCTTGGTTCATTGCTGCCAGATGGGAGAGTCTAAAGGAGCAATTCTTGTGTAAATATGGCTAATGAAAAAAATCCAAGAATTTCCCTTGAAGAAGAGTCATGAACGAAGACAAAGGCGTGCAGAGAAGAGAAGCTGCAAGCTCTTTATTGAGACACACACAGAATGGAGTGTATTGTGTATTCATAGAAAAGGTGAGCGTAAACAATCACCAACAACAACACCACCTCTGCAACGAGGACCCTCAATCCCCCACCCACACACCCACCCACACACACACACACACACACACAGCACATTGTTCATGTATACTGAGCGGAGGCAGCAGTGACAATTCTGTCCTTGGCTGAGACTTCTGTTTGATCTGCCGTCCTGTCAGGAGGAAACTTCTCTCCGTTCAATCGCTCTGTGAAAAATGAGTCAATTACCGCCTTTCTTTGAGAGGATTCCCGTTTTAGCTGAATGGATGGTCATTTATCATCAAAGGTTTGGAGGCACGGGCCTGCTGACCCTGCAAGAAATCAAACAGATTTAAAGTTTTGGCTCCTTCCTTCAAGGCGTCGGTGTGTGTATAACGTGCGGGAGACAACAGCTTCCAGGTAACGCATGATCCATCGGCAATTTGCCATGAACTCAGGCCTTTCTCTATCAGCATATGAACATGTCCTGATGACTTACCTGTTTCATCAGTCAGAGTGCTGCTGCAGCCCCGCCCTGCTGCCCGACTCTTCATGCAGCAGCTCCTCTGCTGCGGCTCGCTGGCCCTTCGATTAAATAAGAAGGATTTTACTTTGAGGTCAGGTATTTTAGGAGTGACCCCGGTGCACAGCGCGCTGTGACGTGCAATAACACCAGCAGCATTCAGTGTGTCTGTTTGATATCAGTTTACAACTTGTGCATTTAAAGTCAAGTCAAGCATATTTTAAAACCATATTGTCCACTTCAAAGTGCAATGCATGCTGGGATTAATAGTGACACGGACCACACTAGTGGCTTCACTTTTTAGCAGCTTTTTCCCCTCATCAGGTCATTCTCCTGCTTTCCTGGTTTGGTTGAAAGACAGCAGGTGAGCAGAGAGAGATGCTTCACAACGAGCTGAACTACCTTTCGTTTGCTCGTTCCTCATAAAGAAAACAGAAGGAACTAGAAAGAGCTGCACAAAAAATGCACGTGGTGGAATTTGCTAAATGAACAAAAACGATCACACAGAACTTTGAACTTGTGTTCCTCTACAGTGGGCTTTCCCAACCTCGGGGTCCCGACCCCAGATGGGCTGCATGGACTTTAAATGGGGTCCCCTGAAGTTTGTAATTTTTTATCCACAATAAAATGTATTGAAGCTTTCCGTCTTAAGCTCGAGGACTTTATCCAGCGTGGGTTGTAGCCCAGTAGTCGTCTGTCTCTCAACCATGCGTCTTGTGTCCAGCATTAATCTCCAGCCTTCTAAATACACTGAACACATCGTTCACTGAGAAAAACCAAATCCTCCCTCAGAACTCATTCTGGACTTTCCGCCCCGGCAGCAATAATTGACTTCTTTTTGTGCAATGTCCTTGACTTAAAAAAGCTAATAAACTAAACTATCGAAAATAAACTTTAACATGCAACACAAAAGGAAAAAAAAACAAACATTAAATGAATGGGATTGTATTGGTTGTTTTTTTTTAAGCTGTATGTGTTTTGGATGTGCGGGGTCCCCAGAGTGTTTTGAATTCAACGTGTTGTCCAACACTGAACATGATGAACTGTCTGAGAACATGTTAATGCTGCTTCTTTCACAGCAGCGTTTTAGTCTTTCTCAAGCCACGTGACCTTGACGTTTATCCGAAGGGTAAAAAGTTAGTGGTACATATCAGTATTTCAGGTCTTTGAAGCTAGTCTTTAGCCTCCCTCGTAGCGCCACACAGACTGTCTCTTCTTCCTTTTGAGGACGGTGTGTGGACGAGGTCTGAAATCATTACTGAGTGAGCCGAACGTGCCGTCTTGGCCTTCTCTCCATCTCATCTCCTGCTGTTCTAATTTCACAGCAGATGATTATTACTGTTGAATAAATTAGTGCTGGTTATCATGTTGCAAGCTCATCCATTTACAGCTAATTCCATTTATTAGTGTGAGTCATTATGAGGAGGGTGACTGGCCTGCAATCTCATTTCACGTCAGGAGCCAGTTGACACCTCGGTGAAAAGCATGACGTGTGTGTTAACGCATGTCGTCTCTGATTACATACGGGCATCTTTTCACTCGGAAAAGAAAACAAGGACTCCAAGCAGATGTTAACCCTCGCACTGTCCTCTGGGTCATTTTGACCCGGGTGGATATCTTGCAGTGTTTATTTATTTAATTAGTTGTCACCCTCCCCCGCCCCACGAGTCATCCCATGTTCATCAATCAATCAACCAATCAATGTAATAATAATAATAATAATAATAAAAGTCAATACTTTAAGCGGACCAGTTTTTCCGAGTACAAATTACTCTTACAATGGTGAGGAAGGTCTGACCTTTTCCACCAAAACAACTGTGAAAATCGTACAACGGCAGACTACAATCACACAATAACATGTGAGTTAAAAAGTGTCAGAACTAACATGTTGTTCTTATGGCTTAATAGTTCTAATCAAGCAGACGCATATACACTCCCAGAATAATCTTTAAGAAAACTGTCAGCGAGCAAATATCCGCTGTATGTGATACTATAATATTTTCATGATTTTCATGATAAAATGGAACATAATTCTTCCCTTTTGTAGCTGCGTAAAGAATTTGCAGAGCAGGGAGTGGAAGTGACGCTGACCTGGAGGAAGCATCCGGTGAAAACACAAGAGAAGCAACAAGTAAAAGGTAATCACAACAAGACTACTGCACATGTACAAACACAAAATTAATCTCCATTTAAATTCTTTCATCTTTTCATGCGGAGACTTGTCCACCTGACGGGAGCAACAGACAGGACGATTACCACAACATTCATGATGAATAGTTTGGTGACGTTCAGGGGTCATAAAGAATCCAACGTTCATGATTGCTTGTTATTCAGTTAAAAACTGAAGAACCAAGCCTAGCCTGGGCGTGAGCCTGTTTTAAAGAAGGAATATGTGACATTTTACACATGAAATATAAATCCTATATATCCTCTGTGAATGTATCTCTGACTCATGACTGTCTACAATGCTAGAGAGGCTCAGGCTGTCGCTGCCTCTTAAAGGACGTTTTTTTTCTTCTTGCCACTGTCACTTTGCTAAAGGTATCTTAGTGTTCATGATGGATTAATGTTGTTTCTTAGTAGATAATAGTTTTATGATGTATAATATGAAATAAGAAAGTATGGTCTAGATCTGCTCAATACAAATAAAAATACATAAATTAATTTGAAAAAGGGCAATATGTAACAGACACCTAATGTTTAAAATGGGTACTGCTGGGTGTTTGCCACTTTTAATATTTGTTATAATGTCTTTAGTTATTTGTTTTTTTTTATTTTTGAAATGTATTTATTTACATTTAAGGTTTTTTGGGACTTTATTGAATAGGACACCTGAAGACATACAGAAGATGTTGGAACGAAAGAGTGTTCAAGCGCGGTACACTTCAGAGAGGTGTGCTTGGGCGCGGTACACTTCAGAGAGGTGTGCTTGGGCGCGGTACACTTCATGCACTTCGAGTCTTCCTGTTTGTAAATTGAGTCACACTTAATGATAACATAAAGCATGCATGTGCTTTATGATGACGTTATGTTGAAGAGGTAATGCTGAAGAATGGTTAGTCCTGATGCAGTGTGACTACGGGTCATGCTGGCCAGTGCGGGGGGGGGGCAATTGTGCTGGAGCATGGTTGAGATGGCCAGTGTGACCGCGCTTTAAGACTTCTTCGTGTGATTTAAGAACGCCTCAGTGCAGACTAAGCCTTCGTCAAAGCCAAGGTGACCTTGATCTTGGTGCTCATTTGGATATTAAAATATCTTAAGACCATATTTGTGCACAGCAACGAATACTCAGAGGAGTGCTCGATCTTTCCTTGGAGAAACAAGCCAGTCAAAGCTTGGTGGATTTTCTGAATGTAAACTCTTGATTCGACAGCTGGGAAAACGAGTAAGTACATCTTATTTTAGTTATTTTATAAAATCATTGTGGTTTTAAAAACGTATTTTGAAATGTTTAATTTGGTCCATTCTGTTTTTTAATATCTATATTAGTTTTAAGCCGTGGGATTTTAAGCCTTTTATTTTGAAAAACCAATAGTTTCCAGACATCTACACATAAATCTTTGAACAAATGAATTGAACTGTAAGCTGTATTGTGTATACAAGCCTCAAAACAACAAGCATAAAGATATCGAATTATGTCTTTAAACCAAATGTATATTTTAGTCGTGTTATTGTTTAGTGTTTTTTGATTTAATTGATGTAATGCTGACTTTGTCTATATTTTATTTTTTTTTCTTCTACTTTTCAGTAAAGTGAAAGATGGATTACAGGTTGGCTTTTCTTTTGTCCGTCTTTGGTAAGAGTTACAATCCTTTCAATCATTGTTAATTTTTTATATTTACTTTCCTCTTTTGAAGCCACAAAACTGTCAATATACTTTATTTATTCAACCTTTATTTACAGTACACAAACATACATACTCAATGTGTGTTCCTGAATGACAATGAATGGTGAAAGTGAATAAAATAGATCTCCTTTGGCTGTGATAAAATAAGACAAGCTAACTACTCAGCTGTTGGTTTATGTGACGCTGATGATTGAAGAAATGTAAATAATACTAAAAAGTAACTGCAGTTTAAATGGCTTTCTTAGTAAATGGCAAAAATGTGTGAACATTTGTACACGGCTCAGGTAATTTGAGAGTATTGGTTGTTTTGGATTTTCTCTCCCTCTATTAAACAATATTTTCACATCATGTTTCTAAATTAAAAGTTGTAGATACAGACATTATTTTTGTATCTTATGCATGCACTTTATCACCCTCCACAGGATTTTGCAGCCCTTCCCTTTACGTGCTTCGACGCTTTCACTACATTGATTTGAGCATGACCTGGTACGACGCTCAACAATACTGCAGCGATAAGTACAACGACCTGGCTACCATTGAAAGCGTGTCTGACATTAGCAAGCTCAACAGACCTGACATCTCAAAAGCATGGATTGGACTACATGACGATCCCGAGGCCTGGACGACAACGTTGGGCAACGAAACAAACTCCTGGAGATGGTCAAGTACTGGTTTAACCAGCAAAACTAGTTATCACAACTGGTTATTGTATGAGCCAAATAACTTTAAAGGCAGAGAGACTTGTGGGAGAAAAAACCCTGATGCTTCATGGACTGATGTGAAATGTTACGATGAATGGTTTTTTATTTGTTACACAGGTAAGAAAAAAAGCCTTACACAGCAATATAATATGGCAACATTTGTCTACGTACATTTTATCTTGAATGCAGTGGCCTTGGTGTGCTGATCCCCAGCGACAAAATAGATCAACAATTAATTTATTAAATTATTGTAAACATGCCTGTTATTTTTTAATTGTTAGTATTTTTGCTTTTTTATATTCCTATTTGTTGTACCAAAACAAATTCCCTCAATGGGTGATCAATGAAGTGAATGAATCTTTTTAACTGTATTGATTTCTTGGAAACACCTCCAGCTTCAGTTTACTTTATTTGTAACTAGATTTGACCATCTTCTCTTGTTTTGTATTCTAGCTACACATCCTGCAAACCAGAACACATATGTTCTTATCAGCACAAACATGAATTGGACGAATGCCCAGACTTACTGCAGAACACACTACACAGACCTGGCTATGATCGAGACTGCTGAGGAAAATTCAAGGGTACAGTCAGTAGGGAGCGGGTTTGCAGTGTGGATCGGCTTGTATCGAGAAGCATGGAGGTGGTCCGACAACAAAGACAGCTCCTTCAGAAACTGGAAAGAGACACAGCCAGATAACCTTAATCATCAGTACTGTGTGATGAGTAATGAGCAATACCAATGGGAGGACATGGATTGTCAAGACAAGCTTCCCTTCTGGTGCCAGGAAGGTGAAAACATTTCAAGTTAAAATAAATGCTTTTCTGTTTTTGCATTTTTCTTTTTACAAGTCAAAACTAATTATCTCATCCCTCGGTTGTCACGTTTCTGTGCAGTCCCCAAACAGAAGATCTTGCACTTGAAGATTCAGACTGATGCAGACCTTTCAGATCCAGCTATTAACGCCAAGCTCCTGCAACAGGTAAAACTCCATCCATTTGTTTTCCAATCAAAGTCTGTGTACTGAACTAGGACCTTCTAATGCCAGACAAAGAATGATACCAGTGGCATAAATGTTGAATTCCCCTAATACTACAATTACTTCCTGTTTTATGACAGTAGATGCAAAACACTACCCTGTATTTAACAATGGCTTTCTATTCAAATGTCTATAATCTCTCAGCTAGATGATTTGCTTCGTGAAACGACGGGACAGGCTCAGCTGAAGCTGAAGTGGAAGATTCAACCCAGAAAACAAGAGAAGGAGAGAGTCGAGGATCAGTGCCCACTGAAGTGGAAGCGGGCTAGGCTAAGTTTACTGTTTGAAGGTTTCAAGCCTCTTTGGGTTCGGTTTAAGGGTAGAGTCAGTAACTTCTTTTGTTGAATCTTGTAAAGAAAACATTTATTTTGGGCCCCTCCTCGAACACTCATCAGCACACTCACTGCAGGACGCAGTGTGTAGGTTTAGTACTGTACCAACACTGCAAGCCACAGCTAGCCACTGATGATTGATCCTCTTTCGTGTTGGTGGTTATTTGGGTTTAAAGGTCACATGATATTCAAAATACACTTTACCCCTTTTTCAAAAACTAATGTTTGCCTAGTCTCTCTATAAACCCCAATAATAAGAAAAGTCCATCCTCTCCGTCTTCTGCCTGCTCCACTTTTCATGTGTGCTCAAAAGGGCCGTTTGGAGTTTTCCCTTCATGACATCACAAAGGGCAGTAACCCCTCCCACAGCTAGGTGTTTCTTTTTTTGTGAGCAACTTTTTATTGACTTGCTCACAGCAAGGTGTTTCTTTGCAACACTAGTTATTATTCCCCTGTTCGGTAGGTTTCCTTTGGAAGATGACTTATTATTCATCACTTTTTTTTCATTTCGTATTCCTTGATGTTATTGCTTTTATTCACATCATTTGCTTAATTCCTTCCTAAACTTGTCAATATATAATGTCAATGAATGTTTTGAGAGTGATATCTTTAGGCTAAAGTCAGCGCAAGCTCGGGTATTGATTTATTTGTAGGGTTTTTTGGGCCATTTTTGCTTTTATTGAATCAGACAGCCGAAGAGAGACAGGACATGTTGGAAAGACAGAGTACAGGATGATATGCAAAAAACCGGCTGAGACCAGATTCGATCCCTTGGCAGCAGCAATAAGGACTACAGCCTCGGCACATAGGGCCTGCATAATAAATGCTAGGCTATTAGCGCACCAGCTAGGGTATTTTGTAATGTTTCATTGTTTTTGGTATAGGATATAGTGTTAGAAATAGAATTAAAATGGATTTTATCATTAGATTTGTATTGCTGAATGTACAGTTTAACTGACCCTTTCCCTTTTGAAGCGATTTATCATTTCACAATATTTGAGTGACTTTTAATTGTATTTAATAATTGTGATTACTTTCTAAATGTGTCCTCGGTGAAAGAGTAAGGACAGAGATGAGGATAAGATCTCTTAAAACTTGAAAAAATCATTGGCACAAATGTTGAATTTCCCTAATACCACAATTACTTCCTGTTTTATGACAGTAGATGCAAAACACTACCCTGTATTTAACAATGGCTTTCTATTCAAATGTCTATAATCTCTCAGCTAGATGATTTGCTTCGTGAAACGACGGGACAGGCTCACCTGAAGCTGAAGTGGAAGATTCAACCCAGAAAACAAGAGAAGGAGAGAGTCGAGGATCAGTGCCCACTGAAGTGAAGGCGGGCTAGGCTAAGTTTACTGTTTGAAGGTTTCAAGCCTCTTTGGGTTCGGTTTAAGGGTAGAGTCAGTAACTTCTTTTGTTGAAACTTGTAAAGAAAACATTTATTTTGGGCCCCTCCTCTAACACTCATCAGCACACTCACTGCAGGACGCAGTGTGTAGGTTTAGTACTGTACCAACACTGCAAGCCACAGCTAGCCACTGATGATTGATCCTCTTTCGTGTTGGTGGTTATTTGGGTTTAAAGGTCACATGATATTCAAAATACACTTTACCCCTTTTTCAAAAACTAATGTTTGCCTAGTCTCTCTATAAACCCCAATAATAAGAAAAGTCCATCCTCTCCGTCTTCTGCCTGCTCCACTTTTCATGTGTGCTCAAAAGGGCCGTTTGGAGTTTTCCCTTCATGACATCACAAAGGGCAGTAACCCCTCCCACAGCTAGGTGTTTCTTTTTTTGTGAGCAACTTTTTATTGACTTGCTCACAGCAAGGTGTTTCTTTGCAACACTAGTTATTATTCCCCTGTTCGGTAGGTTTCCTTTGGAAGATGACTTATTATTCATCACTTTTTTTTCATTTCGTATTCCTTGATGTTATTGCTTTTATTCACATCATTTGCTTAATTCCTTCCTAAACTTGTCAATATATAATGTCAATGAATGTTTTGAGAGTGATATCTTTAGGCTAAAGTCAGCGCAAGCTCGGGTATTGATTTATTTGTAGGGTTTTTTGGGCCATTTTTGCTTTTATTGAATCAGACAGCCGAAGAGAGACAGGACATGTTGGAAAGACAGAGTACAGGATGATATGCAAAAAACCGGCTGAGACCAGATTCGATCCCTTGGCAGCAGCAATAAGGACTACAGCCTCGGCACATAGGGCCTGCATAATAAATGCTAGGCTATTAACGCACCAGCTAGGGTATTTTGTAATGTTTCATTGTTTTTGGTATAGGATATGGTGTTAGAAATAGAATTAAAATGGATTTTATCATTAGATTTGTATTGCTGAATGTACAGTTTAACTGACCCTTTCCCTTTTGAAGCGATTTATCATTTCACAATATTTGACTGACTTTTAATTGTATTTAAATAATGTGATTACTTTCTAAATGTGTCCTCGGTGAAAGAATAAGGACAGAGATGAGGATAACTCAAGATCTCTTAAAACTCATTTAAAATATGATCGATGTCTGACACTAGTGATGTCAGCTAATGTTCGCTGTCTCCTTGTGTTTTTCACCTTTTGTGGATTTTCTAGTTTTTGTTTGCCGTGCTTGAATAAATATTTATATTCACTTTGGTCTTCTACATTTTTTGTTCCTGAACGTGACACAAGTTATTGTTTACAGAGCTGCTCGCAGGGCTGCAGATGTGGACTTTGAGTTTGAGGAACATGATCCAAATTTTAGAGAAGGAATTAATCCATACAAGGTCAATGGTATAACAAAGAAATTGAATGTATGCACATTTATATATGCATTTTAAGCAAGCAGCAATCTCCACAGTTATATAAGGAAGCCTATGCAGAAGAGCAAAAGACTGCAGTGTTAGAGGCGTCCACTTGTTTGGTCTGAAAAATACACACCCAAATGTTAAAACATGAAAGACAAAAGTGTTCAAAGCCTGGTTTAAAATAAAAAATATTTTGGTCTGAATAGTTCAGATCTTTATCTGCATATGACGCAATCTGACTGACAGGCAGGATTGTTGTAGACGCTCTCCGGAGGCTTTAGGCCCACTAAGGGTGCAGTCACACCGTGCCATGCCCAAGCACCCTTCAACCCTAAAGCCCAGTTTGGCTGGCGTGACCGCACTGTAAGACTTCATCCTGTGATATAAGAACACCTCAGTGCAGATCAAGCCTTCAGTCAAGGTGACCTTGGTCTTGGTGCTCATTTGGATATTAAAATATCTTAAGACCATATTTGTGCACAGCAACGAATACATCAGAGGAGTGCTCGATTGTTCCTTGGAGAAACAAGCCTGTCAAATCTTGGTGGATCTCCAGAATGTAAATCTTTGATTTGACAGCTGGGAAAACAACAAGATCTTATTTTAGTTATTTTATAAAATCATTGTGGTTTTAAAAATGTGAGTACTATTAATGAAGAAATTGACAAATAGACCTTTTCTTGCCCTTCCGACTATAAGAATATGGTCCATTCTGGTTTTTTTTAATATCTATATTAGTTTTAAGCCTTTTATAAACCATTATTTTCCAGACATCTACACATAAATCTTTGAACAAATTAATTGAACTGTAAGATGTAATATTTATACAAGTCTAAAAGCATAAAGATATCTAATCATTTCCACAAACCAAATGTATTTATTAGTCATGTTAATGTTTCATGTTTTTTATTTAATGGATGTAATGCTGACTTTGTGTTTCTTATTTTCATGTTTTTGTTTCTTCTACTTTTCAGTTAAGTCAAAAATGGATTATAGATTGGCATTGCTTTTATTCGTCTTTGGTAAGAGTTGTAATACTTTCAGCCATTGTATTGTTAATTTTTTTAAATCTAGTTTCCTCTTTTTAAGCCATAAAACTGTCAATACACTTTATTCATTCCAGGATCAATGGAAAGATGAAAAAACATGAATATATGAATAAATAAATAAATAAATAACTGAATACAAATAAATCACATACACAATACTTATTTATACAATACTGTATTTATCTCATCCATTTATTTTTCTTACCTCGCGGCTCTTATTAAACACTCTTTATTTAAATTTTTTTTAAAGGAGGAGGAGCCTGTGAGGGTTAAACACTTACTGTGACTCTTCTGATAGTTGTGTGATGTGTAAAACCGCTACATTACGGTCTCCGAACAGGCCACTCGATCCGTTAAGTTGTGATTTGGAGGTTTATCGTTCTTTGGATTTAAATTTAAATTCTGCACAAACATGTCAGAGACTGAAAACAACAGTTAATAAACAATGTGTAGGAATTTAGTTTTTTCCTCCCAACATTTCCCGTCCCTTCTCAGCCGTCCTATCTAATAACTTTATTTTTTGTTTTCTAAATGAGGGATTTTTTTTAGTGTTTGATTACTGCAGCTTTTTTATTTATTCAAAGTAATTAGACCTTTCCAGATCATTTGGCTCTTTTAAATGACTATGAATGAGGACACCTAAAAGGATTGAAACCTTTAACAAGCTATTTCATACAATAATAATTTATACTTTTTTAATACCGCAAGGGGAAATTTGGTTGCCACTCTGTTTAATGGACACGCACACACGCACACGCACACACACACGCACACGCACACACACACACACACACACACACACACACACACACAGAGGCTAAAACTCAATGAAGCTACTTTTAGAAGCAGATTGTCTGACAGTCCGTCCTTCGACCCTTCAGCCCTCCGTCATCATCAGGATGGATTTAAACTGGCAGCAATATTTGCTTTTACACTGTGGCAAAAATCCACATTGATGCACATAAATATTTGTCACTGTATTTGTTACTCAGCCATGATGCACCTCATGCCAACCCCCCGGCTTCATTCACTTGGCCCACTGCCGTCCAGCATGTGGACACATCACCGGGCCGAGGTGGATTTCTCCTGACATCCTGCTCAATATGTTCTCCAGCAGCAGAGGTAGGGAAGCATCCAGAGCCTCAGGGTGCCTCCCTTTCTCTCCCCCCCCCCCCCCCTCGCTCTAATTGCCAGCATTGTCCTTAGAGTTCGGTACGGGAAAGAAAATCAATAATTTCCCAGGACATGATGAAGAGAATCGATCCAACGCAGCCGTAAGCCCGACTGTCTCCCTGTACTGCACCCATCGGATGGAAGCGTGCACTAATGTACATGCACATACATGTCCACACCCACACAGTGTAAAGCTCTCTCCTGACACTCCAGATGAACTGGTGGGAGCGCTTGGCTCCGGCGGCCCAACGCAACCATTGGGCCTTCACTAAAGATTGACGTGATGGCTGTCAAGGGAGGACTCGATGAATGGAAATCAATGAATTATTCAACAGTCAGACAAGGTAGTAAAGAGGGAGCAGGGAAGCATGCTGAATTAGTGGATGTGTTCTTTTTTTTTCATGAGCTTGTTTTTGCTCCATTATGCATAGTATCCGATCAGAATTTCTCCAAGCTTAGTGAGAGTCCCTGTAGTTTGGCACTCAAGGCTGCAAAAGCAGGCCGCGTTTAATGACTGGAGACTCCAGTGATCTGCTGCTAATCAGAGAGAGAGAGAGAGAGAGAGAGAGAGAGCAGAGGCACGCTGGGCATGGCTACTCTATGAAAAATACATAATTAATACACTTTGTGAATCTGTAATGGTGCGAATGGAAACTATCCGAACCAAGAGGTCGTAGAAAACCGATAACAATGTGCACACTTCACTTCATACTGCAATAACAGAAATGATTGCCATCAGTCTGCGTTTGTCAAAATCTATTTGTTTGGATTCAAAATCATGATACTCAGAGAAAGTACCGTTCACAGCCTCAAAGCGACGTCCTCCATCAGTGTGCGTCTCATTCTGACTGGACGGACTTCAGTCCCAAATCTTCCAAATTCACTTTACGCTTCGACTCACAATTTGGGAAATGTAGCAGCTTAAGGTCCAAATATTTCCCTCAGGATTTGGTGAAGACCTGAACAGGACTGTGTCGTGTCTGGCTCTGTGTCTTATTTATGTGATTTTCTACTTGGTTTGAATCACAAACCTCTCCTCTCATTTCAGATCCTTCACTTCCTGCCCTCATGTGTCTGCTGCCTGTCTGATTGGCCGCCCCGCCCTCATCGTTCTCAGCTGCATCTCATTTGTCTGCCCCTCACCTGATACACCTACAGTTCATTTAGCAGACGCCTTTTATCTGGCCTCTCCTCCACCTCATCCTTTTTGTCTTAATATTTCACTCAGAAAAATACGAGATGTTGATCTTTCAATACTTTTTTAACACAATACATTGATAATTGCAGTCCAGTTTGGATGATTCCCGGACAGCTACACCCACTCTGTCTTATCTTTTGTTAATGAAGGTTTAAAAAGAGGGATTATTTTCAATCCAGCTGTCGTTTAAAATCTGTCAGACTGTCTTTAAGTCACACTATGAATGTCCGAGCACGCTTCAGCTCTAAAGTCCACTTTGTTTGACGAGAGTGTGTGAGTGCACCTATCCGTGCTCGAGCACACACGCACGCTTAGAAGTCAAAGTCGTCTTTATCGCCGATTTTTCAACATGTGCTGGACATACAGAAACATCGAAAACATGTTGAACTAACAGTAAAAATAAGAACAAAATATAAAGGATAAAAATAAAAGCTGTGCAGTCGCTCATGCACAAACACAAAACTAAGTGTAATAGACTAAAACAACTCAACACAAGCCCGGAGCTGTCATAACTCTGTGCTGCTCTCCGATGGTTCCTCGTCCATACACCCCATTTTATTTTATTTATTTTATCTCTGCCTGCCTTGTAAACGCTCCATAATGACATAAAGCCATGCACGTGTCGTATTATGATGTAAGGGGGGGGGGGGTAATCGTGCTTAAACAAGGTACGGGACAACTGGGCCTAGTGTTGCTCGTCTGTTCTCCACCATGTACCGATGACCCTGTACAGACAGTAGGATTCAGGTTGGAGGGTTTTCCCCCTCCTGAGGATCCTTTACAGTTCTTTCATGTGCTGAGATGAAAAGCTACATGAAGAGTACATACACCCGGCCCTCCGGCGTCATCTCTCCATCACCCTCCCTTTGACTGTCTCTTATGTATCCACAGTCTATCTCTTCTATCCCCCTGGTGTCTCTCTCTCTCTGTCTCTGTCTCTCTCTCTCTCTCTCTCTCCTTCCTGTGTGCCAGCTCAGAAGGATCTCCCCCGGGACCCTCCTAATTAGGCCATAAAAACCAAGGAAGTGAAGAAATAAAGGAGAACAACCTCATCATGTCGCTCTGTTTTAGCGCCTCATAAGGCAACATACCAGTGATAATTATGGTAATTAATAGGACTGACACAAAGAGGTGCATATGAGCATAGATACAAGATGGCTGGATAGCAGAGCCTTAAATACCATGTTTGTGATGATGTTTCCTGTTCTATCCTATTGTTGCTCGTTAATGATTCCTAGTTTGGTGTTTAAGGTTTCCTGTGTAATTTTTAAATTTATCATCCTCTTGTTTGTTTGTTCTTCGAGTTCTTCGCCTCTTCAGGGTTTCTAGATTTATGTTGTAATAGTGTTGTCAGTTCACCATTGTTCCCTGTTGTTCCTCGTGGCTCCCTGTGCTTTCCGTTTTGTTTTTCACCTTCTGGACTTTTTGAAAAGTAAGTCGCCTTGTTTTTGCCTTTCATTTGATAAATGTAGTTTTGGAAATTGGGTCCTTAACTTCTCGTTAAGTCAACTGTGACAGAATGATCTGACCCAGAAAGGAAGCAAACGCAGACTGAAGAGACACAGGGGTAATCAGACACAGGTGAGAGTAATGACACAGGTGAAGAGAATGAGGGCGATCAGCACTGGAGGGAAACACAGAGAGAGAGAGAGAGAGAGAGAGAGAGGCCGGAATAAAGACAAGAAACACTGGGGACGACTATAACATGACTGAAGAAACACTGAAACACGAAGAAAATATTCAAAATAACAAACAGAATCACGACAATGCTCAAACAAAGAACAGGAAACGAGGAAAACGTTCAAAGTCTCCTACTCCATCAGAGACCTCCGGAAGTATCTGCTTCTCCTTGTAACCATCGTTTACTCATCAAACACGAGGCTTCTTTTTCACAATGAAAAGTGAGTAAATGAGTTTTAATGGTTTTCTCTGGCGGCCCCAGACATCCTGTTTGCTAACAAATACTTTGCTTTCCATAATGTAATAGTTTATCTTCTGTGTTGCAACTAAACATTAATTTAATGCCCCATTTAGGCTTTTTAAATGTTATCATTGAACCAAGGAAGAAACCACGACTCCACAGGAGAGCTCACGTGGAGGACAACATTTAAACGTGATGTAAAAACTCTTCATCCGAATAATCAGCGAGTATGGTCTTCTTCTCCTCTCTAGTCCTTCATAGTCCTCCAATCAATGTGTCATTCAAATGAATAATGATCAGTAAACATTATTAATATTTTACTGATAATCTGCTCCAACCCAATCTGAATGTGCTGAAGTCTTTAAAACCTCGCTCATGACCAGCTTGTAGTTTTTATTTAACGAAATGTCGGGATCTTTGTCAAAACTGCTTTTTGCACAATTTTTAACCTTAAAAAAAAAAAATCACAAACAGAGATTATAATGTCAAACAACCTCGCTAACATTTGTTCTGTGGAGTATGATGAAGTCGAGCAGGGGGGGGGGGGGGGACTTTCACAGTCACCTGTTGTTTCTTATTTGTTTGAAAGCCAACACGACTCGAGGTCAATGCCTCCATTAGCATGTCAGTAATGTGCGTACACCTTGTTGTAATGCCTGAAATAATTCTTAAGTGATTAACTGCTCACTGACTGCAGAAGAAGTCCTTTTCTTGTGAAGCGTGACATCTATTTTTTTTTTGTCTTTATTCCCCAACCAGCCAGTGTCGGCCTAATTACAGTTATAAAATATTAATCTAATAATCTGAGTTAGTGAGTCTTGCAGCTTTAAGGGCTGTGATGAATCATTGCATGCACATTAACGGTCCATGATCATGAATCATCATTAGCGAGTATCAACAAAGAGAAAGTGTTTGACTAAATCTGTCAGCATCATTTATAACTCGGGTAATTATTCCACACAGACGTCTTCAGAATTGCCTCAGCGGCTGGGGGCTTCTGCTCTCCTTTTCTTTTCTTTTCTTTTTTTGCCGTGGGAGCATTTGCACACAGCTTAACGTGGACGTGCATTGTATCCGTGAGAGGCGGGAAGATGCGTCTGTCCCCGCTCGGCTTTGAACTGCTCCCACCGCTGAGCTGAAGGGTCAGCCGTGTGCAGGAATGCCCAGGAGCTATGGATACTAAGGCCACTGCTTCTGAGACCTGTGATTGAAAAAGGCTGCTCTTTGTAGTGTGCAGGTGAGGCAGCTCAGGGTGGGAGGAACCTTTGAAAGCGGGCTTGGCAGTTGATATGCACCTATAGAGAATATTCCCATCCCTGGGCTGGAGGGCCTCTGTGAAGGTCAAGAGTGAGGCCGGCCAGGAAAAGAAAATGTCAGGCTGAGGAACAACAATAGTGTCTGCTTTGACAGTTTTATAGTTGAAGAAGTTGGAGGGCTCAGGTAACCACTGAGGGATTTATGTGTGTGGAGTACATGTGAATGGTGCGGCTGACTTTAAGAATAATACCAAGAGTCACCTGCTTGTGACAGGATTTGAATGGAGCTTGCTGATTATTGGAGATCTGCTGCTCGTCTCTAATCCACTGACAGGAAGCTGATGAAGCCCAAACTCCGTCTCTCTCTCTCATTTCTTTTGAGGTTTTTTTTTTTTGTTAACACATAAAGAATGAACCTCAGAGAGAAAACAGTTTTTATCCTAAAATACTTTGATTTGAAATCAGATTTGACCTTTATGCTCAGACTCAGTGTTTGATCTGTAACTGGAGCAGCTTGACCAGAAAGTATCATCGCAGGCAAATCCACTGCTCATGTTATGTGTCAGTATTCATATCAGTATTTATCCATACATACATATATATCACACACACGTAAACTCGAGCACGGATAGAGAGAGATTTTAAAACCAGATGGGCTGCAGGTGAAAGAGGAGTCATCACCTCTCAACTGAACGGTCCAGGGTTCGATCCCCAGCAACACATTGGTGTCTTTGGGCAAGACACTTGCTCTCACTGCTTCGTCGGTGGTGTATGAAAGGGATCAGTTACTCGTTCCTCAGCAGCCTCGACCATCAGTGTGTGAATGTGTGTGTGTGACCTGCAGTGTAAAAGAGGAGAAACACTTCTCTCCTGTCTGACCTCTGTCACATAGAACATGTGATCACACGCACCCAGGTCAATTCATCCGACACAAAGCGATCATTACACAGGCCTCCTGTTGGCTTTTCAGTTCTCCAGGATAATCAGTTTCCCTTTGTCTGAAATCAGGGTGTGATGTTTGCATGCACAGTCCACATCAGGTGACTCGAGTCCATGTAGACACACTCAGAGACTCTCTCTCTTTTTGCCTTCACTGTTTTTCTTTTAAGTTTGTGAATTTTACTTTTCAGTTTGTGTTACCTTGGAAACACCGTGGTCAGGTTTTGGGTTTTGGTCCAAATACCACTACGCCTGACTGTGAGGTCTTGGAGTAATCCAGTTTGAGGATCAACAACATGTATTTGTTATGAAGGTCTGAACTCAAGCAGAGGACCGAGTGACAGACCTAAGCATGTTTAGAGACGTTTATTTATTCATTTCACTCGACATTAACTGTCAGTGCAATTTGTATTAAAAAAAAAAACCTTCTGATAATTTAGATTTAAAACGGGATGTTCTCTCTTCACTGCACCGCCTCCTCTCACCCTGATAAAGTGATGCAGACACAGCCAACTGGTTAACTGGGTTAATTGGTCCGTCAGAGTCACATGACAAGTAAAAAAGGGCCGCAGTGATTCATCATGCAGACAAAAGCATTAACCACCTGGTGCCTGGTTACCTCGTCCTTGAGATGATCACTCACCTCTCTAACAGGGACTTCCTCTGACGCAGACTGGAACTATAATTAATGGATCAGATGTGAATACATCCCAGAGTTCTGAGGCTGCTTGGTAAGAAACACGGTAAGCTGTCCAGCTTTATTCACCCTGAACACAAACATCCTCCCAGCAGTCGGCTTTGACTCAGTCGTTCATCAAGTTACCAGAAGCTTCTTTTGTCCGATGTGTCCTTGAGCAAGACTCTTTACTCCAAGTTGCTCCTGCTGCTTCATTGATGGCCTGCTCATGTTGATGCCTTGATCCGTTTGTAGAAGCTGCATTAATGTCAGTCATTAGATTGAATAAAGGAAGAGAAACAATAACAGGAGAGAATTACAGCACTATGATATTAATACAAGATCAAAACACCTTTAGTTTAACATGAATGATCAATAAACCTTTTAACAAGCATTCACCTCCCTAAGATGTCACATTTATGCCTGTTAAGATTTCAGAAAGCTTTTGACTGAGGTACTTTTTCAGTAAAATGTCAATCAATAGTCTAAATTATTAAGAGTCTATAAATACGTCGACTACATGCCGAGTTCTGGGGCCAACACGCCAACACGAACCGAATGAAAACACAGAATGAATAAAAGTTCAAATGTGCACCGATGTGATGTGATCTCCATTAAAGATTGATTTCTTTGAGTGCATGTTTTACTGATGATTGCCTCGATTGAAGAATTTAAAGCATGAATGAAAGCGGGCAGAAATTATTTAAAGAGCTCTTGGAAAAGCTCGGTCTAGCATCACGGGGAAGGATTCAGACCGACATGCTTCCATCATGAGCTCTTCAAAGCCTGGCAGCTGACCCGGAATCACCCGCTCTCCTTTTAGCTCACGCATTTATTTTGATTTCCTGCACAGCTTTCAATAATGGATAAGTGCATACATGTTCTCAGCTTTGTGTATCTCATACGGTATGATAAGAAGTAGAGTTTAGAGTCCGTCCTGATGCAGGGCCCGGCCGTGGATTGGGTCGGTCCTGGCCCAGAGAAAACGTGCACAGGTTTGGGTTGCTCGATTATCTATCCTGCTGATCCCCATTTTAAAAACTCACTTCAGGAGCTACAACGCTGGATGACCTGAATAAACGAGGAAAGTTTCAGATCACGGGGTAAAGTCTTCAGAGTGTGCTGAACAACTTGTTTTTCTACTCATGAAACAAACGTTCACCTTAGCCATTAACCTCTAACATATAGACTCAACACTGGAGCGCAGCCCTGCAGCGTTCTGACCCCCAGGAAGGCTTCAACAGAGCCAGCCAATCAGAAGACAGTGTGCACAAGGGGATGTGGTCCTTAAAGAGATGGCAGCTGAAATTATGGTTTTTATTGATGCCACTATCAGATGAATGGAGCTTTTTTAAAGCTGCAAATCCTGCAGAGCTGCTCTATAGATTTCACATGCTGACATCATGAAAGATGAAAATTAATAAAAACTGACACGCTACGACCTGAATCACTTAGATTCTCCCTACACAGCACTCAGCCACACTAGTGTAACACCGGTGTGGAGCTCTAACACAGATGGTGGCCTTTTAAATCAAATTCAGCGTGAGCTTCAAATTGCGGACTGCTCTGTAAAGTGAAATGTGTGAGAAGAGGCATGCTGGGTCAGTTCCCTGGATCCTGTTTCCTTTAGTGAAGTGCTGCCAACTCGGCCGCTCTCCAAAAGCCGAAGCTGCTGAAGAACTGTGGAGGCAGACAGCCGGGACCCAGCCCAGCTCCCGACATTTCTCAAGCGGAATCACGAAACAGAATCTGCTCCATATTCATGACCCCAATCTCAAGCGTGTCATTTACATTACATCTGGAACAGCAGATCATTTTAAGGCAAAAATCACCACAGATGAACCTTTGTCCTCGTTTCAATGTACTGTTAGATAAAAGTTGGCTGTTTCATCCTTTTCCTAAATGTTGTTAATAGAAATCTGACTCCTCTAAATAATTACCTCAAATCTCTGTGCATTCTTTTGATGGGATGAGAGGAATGACTGGAGGCGTCTCTTTCAGGTTAACAGAGTTTATTAACCTGATGAATCAAGAATAGAAGTTACAGAGTCTCTGGGTTCAACACTACGTGTCCCTGACGACAGACAGATACCTGGTCAGTTCATGAAGTCTGAGCCCCGACGATCTTTCCCCTGAACCCTTTTATACACTAGACAGAGAATATCTAACCAAATTATGCATCTTCGGATGTGTGGTTCCCTTTCTCCGATTGGTGCATCCTACTCCTGCATCCTTTGTCCAATCTGTAGGGGAAGACACTTCCTACCTGGCCTGTCTCTCATCAAGAACCTGACATCTCGTCTGGTAAACAATTCCTTTAAAGGAGATGATCATTAAAGAGATGAACTGCCCAGGCTCACACTAAACGTATGTTGGAATGTGGGGAGTCATTCTTACCAGTTTCACAAAGACACCTTCATATGCTGATAAGTCAGATGGTGAAATTAATACACAGAAACTTAAAATAAAACATGACAAAATAACTGGTATTATGTTAACGTAAGGAAAATGCTTCATACTGTGGATATCAAACCATTCCTTTGTACTGGGTGATCAAACCGTATCTGATTCATCCAACAATACATTACTGCAATGAGCACATTAAAATCACACATGAATTTAAGTAAAAAAGCCTAATATTCTAACAGTACACAGAAGAATCCTGAAGAAAAGTCTGGTGAGAGGAGAGATGCTCTTATACATTACAGAAAAAGTCAGAAGTTCTGGGTTTCTACAGCAGAGCTGATGCATCAGTATAAACGCTAAGTGTGCACGATAATGTGGTGCAAACAAATGGAGGAAAGATTTTAGACGTAATCAGCAGTAAAGTAGACACCCGAGCTGTTTCTTAATGAAATGCAGTAACATGTAACATGTTAATTGATTTAACTCAGGGACAGTCTGGTGATACTAAATCTGTAGTTTCAGTTTCTGAATAATAATCAAACAGAAAATCAGAAAGAAGATACAAAGCTGGAGTCAAAGCCTAAAGAACTAAAGGCTGCAACATTTGAATGGAGGTGACAGTGAAGAGGACACTGATTCAATTCATCATTGAAGGACAGAGAGTATGATGTCAGATTTTTACTGATTTTTACACGATGCTACCCAGGAACCAATCGCAGGCCTCGCCTTTAGATTACGTCTAGCTATGTAGGCTTCTGAGGAGGTACAGTGTCTATGAACCCGTGTGCCCTCCCAGAATGTGAATCAGAGGTCTTTGATGCTCGGAGTAAAAGTCAGCTCGGGAACATTGGGTTTGGGACTCCCGGGGCTCTTGAACATAACAGGAGAGCAATCTGATTACTGAGTCAATATCAAGCTGTCCAATCTCCCTCCGTGATTGGAGAAGCCACTACAGATGACTTTGCAGGAACTCTAGTGATAAAATCAAGATGTGGATGGCGACCTGTTGGAGCCAGCGGGAGAGCCAACACTGTGACAATCAAGTGTGCGGTGTTAATGGCGCCCTCGATGGAGCTCCTCGCCGCAGATAAATACTTCCTCCAGGCACTCTGTGGTGATGGGATGTCAGTCGTCGCTATAGTGGCTCGTGATGAAGCTCCCCATCTGTGCTCTTAGCACTCCTAATGAAGAGAGTGACAAGAAGCCGTCGCCATGATGCCAGTGTTTTTGATTTTAACGAGGGATGAGAGTTCTTCACAGAGGAGGTGGGTGTGTTGAAATCCTCCTTCCCTCCTTCCTCTGCTCGGCAGAGACGAGATTCCACTCAGCAAACGGATACAGCCGTGAAGCCGTGCCCAACATAAGTTATCTCTTTCTGTTCATGATCTCAGAAAGTCGGAAAAGATTAATTCTGCAGCCAATGAGAATGCAGAGAAGAGGCTGAACCCTTCACACAGACTTTACACCAACATGATAATACTCAGTGTGCTATAAAGGCGTCAAATATTAAAACAGATGAAATTCTCTAAACCTCAGATTTTTTTTAACACTTATATTACCTCTGATATTTCCAACGGTCATCAAAGCCACATGTTTACCGTTGCCATGGATACACCAGATGTTGAGTCAAAGCCCACTGGGTAAGGAAGCGTGAGCTGCTACTGGAAGCTGTTTAAAAAGCTCATTCAGTAAACGTGTTCTGCGTGGTCGGATTCGAAGCTTGTTCGATCCACACTGTGACTACGATTATTTGACTGAGCCTCCCTGATCTGCAGTGAACATTATCAGACATGATATTTAGAATACCTGCAGCAGCCAATGAGAGCCAGCGGACTTTGAGGGGTCACCCAGCGGATTTCTCGAACACCTTCAGCTCGCGCTGCAGACTCTATCGATCGATCTATCTATCTATCTATCTATCTATCTATCTATCTATCTATCTATCTATCTATCTATCTATCTATCTATCTATCTATCTATCTATCTATCTATCTATCTATCTGTCTATCTATCTATCTATCTATCTATCATGTCTGCTTCAGACCACAGACACTGTGTGGTTTCCTGGGCAGGCCGAGTCATCTCCTGCAGGAAGTGCCTTCGGAGGATTATGAAATTAAAGATGGGTTGGAAACATCCTGTGGGTCATATTAAAGGAGAGGAGGCGTCATACGTGTTGGAGGATTGTGATGAAGACCTTACGTAATAACAACAAGGCTGGATGAAGGGCAAACAGATCAGCTCTGACATAAAGCCCAGTCATTGTAATGAGGATAGTGGCGTATAAAACAGCATTGGACCCTGTCGGAGGTGGACGGGGAGACACAGAAGGATCAGCCGATTAAGATCACTGAGCAGGAAGGAATAAGAGGATCAATAGGTGTTATTCAGGGAGGATGGAAAAGAGTTTGGCAAACCTCACAGAGGCGGTGCATGATTCTAATCTTTGATTCTTTATAATGAGAAGCTCACACAGATCGGCCCGCAGGAAAGATTAAACCTCCTCAAGTTTACGACTTACAGTATCGCCGTGCGCGTCGCTGCATGAATTTTAAAAGCATCGTCGTCCTGGAAGGTGAAAGAAGTAATCTCATTAAAATTCATTCCCTCGCGCACACACACACACACACACACACACACACACACACACACACACACACACACAGCTCTTCAGAGTCAGCTGCAGGACTGGGTGTACTGGATTAGTGTTACCTGTAAACAGCCGGCACTTTGTCAGCTCTGAAGGCCATCGCTGATTTTCAGCCTGATGGGATCCGTCACACGACTTTAAATCATAACTAAAGACTGCGACGTAAATCCAGCAGTGTCAGAGGTCACTGCTTGCTGTAGTTTAGTGGAGTGGGAACACCTGACGTGTTGTGATGAGAAACATTGTGTCACACCATGTTGTTAAAAATCTTTCTGAAAGGAAGTGCTTTAAAAACAGAGTGAATACATTTCTGGATGTATTTATCAGATCTCCTTCCTCTCCTTTAAATAAGCTCCTCCCACAGTTTGATGACGCTCTCACGACAGCCAGGCTGCTCCAGGACAACATGAGTCATTTTTGTACACAACCCCTTCGTGTGTCTTTCCTTTGGGATCTATTTTAATCTACTGTTGTGGTGATCAGAACAGACTTTATTTGACGGATGTGTGTAAAATATAGACTGTAAATAAGGATGGAATAAACCTGTTTGACTCCGCCCACTGGTTTCTGAAGGGTGCTTTGGAAGCCCGTTGATCGTGCTTTGGAGCGCCCACCCACCAGTCAGGTGTTATCCATTACAGTGTTCCTTCAGTACATCAAAATAAAAATATTAATGGATGGAAGGCTGAGTGACGTCAGACATCTTTTCCTGCAGGGGGCGCTGGAGGCTCATCAGCAGCAGCCGCCGTGCTGGAAATGCTGTCTCAGGCTAACGATGAGTTAAGCTAACGACAGGCTGAGAGCTGGAGCTGAGGCGGGTTTTTAACAAAACCGTTACACGGCGCCCACCTGTCAATCAGCTCAGCTACACGCCTTATTATGAATAACTCTGATCCTTCATCCAATCAAAACTGCTGAGTCATCAAAACATCCCCCCCGTACAGTGTGTGTGGATGGAGACATGAGCTAATCACACCTATTTGGTTGTATACCTGTACACCTACCAGGCTGTAAACATGTTCATGTCTTCATGTAGAAAATGACCCGAGGAGGCCGATGGAGCGACCAATCACCTGTAAGAAGTAAACAACCTCACAGGTGTTGATTTAAAAAAAGGGAATTTTAATTTGCTTCAAGCTCATTTTTTAATGTTCGAGAACTTTACATTTCAGATTCATCATGACGCCAAAGAAAAGTGACTCAGTCGTACAAAGATCAAAAGCAGGAAGAGATGTGTGATTTTATTTACTCATTAATAATTAAGACTTTTCAAAATGTGTGTGTGTGTGTGTGTGTGTGTGTGTGTGTGTGTGTTAGTACATCTATGTAATTGCTGCTTCAATTTTGAAGACGTTTTCATGCATCATTAATGCCAATCATCTGATTGGCACACTCGGTAGAATCTTTTGTTTTGATTTTTGTTTGCAAATGTTGAAGTTTAGCAACAAAATCATAAAAAAAAAAAAAAAAAAGTAAACAATGACAGAAACTGAAAAGGATCCGTGGCACGACGCAGTCATGCAGACTGATTGGTGGCTCTGCATGTCACACTGTGGTTTCTCCTGTGTTCAAACATTGGACTTCCCTCATTAGCAGGCTCATCACACTCTATTGATCTATGGATTAGTGTCTGATGAGCGCACTGAGAGGCAACAATGATGCAACGAGAGGCAACGTGAGCCCCCGATCGTATAACAAGCACTCACAGCAGCCTGCCAGCCAAACACTTCCTCTGATAAAAGGAAGTCCTTATGTGTGTGCATCATTTCATCCAGCTGAAAACTTTACGCACATTTCCCTGAACAAAGTGACTCGTAGACGACTTGAGGTGACACATGATTCTCCATTTAAACCCCTGATACGTTGTGCAGGGCTGAGATGGGATTAGTCCTCGCTGAAGGTGAAGGCGTGTTTGTGAACCGCTCGCTGCCACGTCGGCGAATAAGCACTCGCTGTTTTACATAATGAGGTCCAAACGGAGGCGTGTGGAGCGAGGAGTCGGGACGAGCAGGTGACAGTGTGTGAGAGGTGACTGATGGTTAGACACCTGTCAATCAAGGTGTGCAGTTTATAGGTGCGACTGTGACACAGAAAGCAAAAGTAACATCACCTTCACACACACTTCACAAACACCCAATTTAAAAAAAAATCTATTGAATAAACACATTTTACACACTGATAAGTTTACTTATTTATTTAGATACTGTAGCCTACTCATCATTTTTGACAGCAGCGGCGGAGCAGCTCGGGGGGGGGGGGTTACAGGACCTGTTGCCTCTCAGAGAGGAGGTTCCTCTGTGTGGCGTTTGCATGTTCTCCTGTTGTCAGGCTCCTCCTCCCACAGTCCACAGACACGCTCGTTAGTTTAACCCCTGCTTGCTTGCAGTATTTATCTCTTGAACACCGTTGATAAAGTTTCAAACTGTATTACTGCTTATTCTTGAAGCCTTCTTCAAAACTGATGAAGACAAAGGGCCGCCTTCATTTTTCTTTTATATCATCCTCAGACAAGCTGACCACATTTTCGACTCATTCCTTTGAATCCACCTTCAGCAGCACAGGTGAGGACAATCAGGGTTAATCAAGACAGGAGGGAAAACACACAGAGAGGAGCAGCGATGAACTCACTAAAGACACAGAACTCAACGAGACACACGAGAACATGAGAAGACAAAATAAAACTGGAAACACACGAGGGAAACAGCATGATCACAAATGACAAAATAATACGAGTAACAGCAAATACAGAAACATGAACACACAGGGAAACAAGAGAAGAAGATTAAAGCATGACACTGAAGCATGTACAGCTGAACTTAAAGTGTGACTGAACGACCGGAGGATCGCTCTGACCACGTTCAGGCTTCGCCTCATCAGATATGAGGAACATAATTATAATCTTTTGATTCCATAATAATTATAATGGACGTGTTGAGGGAATAGATTGAGTCCCACGTTAAACTCGGCGTGTTTGCAGTGGACCTGCTCGGGGAGCTCTCACAGTAATTAATGAGCCCTGCTATTTTAAACACCAAGCACATGAGCTGGTCCCCATCTGCTACAGGGAGCCGGTCCTCGTGCAGCTGGGCTCATCAAGACCCTGCAACACCTGGGAGGGGGGCTCAGCTTCAGGCGACAGAAACATACTGCTGAACAGAAACTTTAAACAGATTAACGCAGTAATGATCCACGTCGTCGGTGCAGGATCTCAGTCATCCAGGCAAGAGGCAGCACTGTACGAGCTGCAGGAAAAGTCTCGACCCCATGACGTCTGTGGAGGAGCGAAGCATGGAAATCGTTTTAATCTCAACAAAAATTCCCTCCCTGTATGGATCCTTTCAGCGAGAACATCAATCTTAGTCTGTCAGTGTCCACCAGAAGCAATTTTAGTTGATGTACTTTGATTACTTTGAAACTGCAGCGAGAGGAAATCAAGCGCCGTCATTTCAGGTCATTTAAAACCCAAGAAATGTACGAAATAGGTCCAAGACCTGCAGGTACACGAGTTTCTCTTCAAGGATTATTACCATTACCGGAGCAGGTACATGTGTGGTCATCTTCTCTTCAAACCACGCTTGATATAATGGAAAGAAAATAACATCATGTAGCTGTGAAACAAAAAAACGACTTATATTTTCTGCTGACAAAAAAACAACAATCCAATGCAGCTCCTAAAGCTTCATAACAACGACATCAGCGATGGATGTGACTGTGAAGCAGAGGTCCTCTAAACCCAATTTCCCCCCAGAGAGCGCTGCCAGTGACGGGAGACAAGGCGGCCGTAACGGCGTGCATCTCTGCCGTCTCCGAGTTCAGCCTGAGCTGAAATGAGGCCAGCGCTACATTTAATAACAAAGTGCACATCTCCGCTCATCCCTCCTCTCCCTGTGGACTGAGGGGGAAAATTGGATTTCACTCTTGTCTTTAAGAGGCTGATATTATCTCTTTTGGGGTGGAAATCATGTTTTAATAATTAAAATGATTTTGAAAATGACCAATTATGCTTCTTTTCAGCTGTGAAGGAGACGCCCGCTCGCTGGCTCTTGGCGTCGGTGGAGAAAGTGTCTCCCCGGAGAGTTTTCTGTTTCAATCATTTGAGGGAAGTCCCCGCCGCCCCGCTTCCTCTTGTATCTCTGCTCGCTCCCTCTCTCCTGTTAAGCTGCTGAAATTATGAAGCTGTTCTTTTTTCTTTTTTTTTTGTGGAGATGAAAAGATTCTTGTCTCGGTTTTCTGGTTCATGCAGATAAAAACCAAATGGGGCAGAGGTTACCCCGCTCACTGAGTTAATAAATGACTATCTGCTTCTCTTCCAGCTTTTTACATCATGGCTGCTGGAGGCCCGTCTGCTGACTGTATTCAGACACAAAATCAAAGCAGTAATCTACCTAATGGATCATTTTACTGTACAGCTCACAGTAATGATCACAGTTCTGATACAAAGCGAAAGTAAGCAAGAACTGCCCTGTTATTAAACAGTGCGTTTTCACAACTCTGGATCGTTTGCTCTGGTCTGAATCATAAACCAAGTTTGTTTGTTTTGCACATTTACCTCAGGTTTAATCCGTGTCCGTGTGGAGACATTTACAAGCAGGCGACTGTGTGATGCACGAGGAAAATCAATCGATCATTATTTGTGTAACTCATGACACGCGTTCCCTCGAGGCGCTTCACAGAAAGAGCAGATGGGATGAGAATCAGGAAGGACTTCTCCGTTGTATTCCTGGAGTTCCTGTCGTCCATACTTCCTTCCTGCTGAGGTCGGAGCAGGCGGTGCGTGAAGGGGCTTGGGTCTCAGAAATGCTCCCTGATTGGTCGGAATTTCTTGCGGTACAATTTCAGACGAGTCGGCGCCGTTCATCAGTTTATATATTGTTTGTGTTTCTCACTGTAGGTGGAGGACACGGTTTGAAAACAATATGTTGATGTTCTGCAGGAGACTGTCACATCCCCGGGTTAAGTGTTGTTTCTGTTTGTGTTTTACATGTTACTCACCCTGTGTCTCGTTTCAGCTCTGTTGGCTGCATGCCCTTCCTCCTGCTGATTACCTGATGTGTCTCACCTGTGTCTTGTTAACTCCCCCCCCCCCTTCAGTATTTAATGTCTGCCTTCCGTTCGCTCTGTGCCAGTTCTTCTTGTTCTTGTGTCAGCGTTCTTTCTGTCTTGACTTCTGATCTGAACCTGTTAGTTATTTTTAACTGGGTCTTTTTTGCCTGCCCATTTTGTACCTTTGCTTGGATTTTTGGATCTTGCGTGCCGACCTGTGGACCGAATAAACGGATTGAAACTGCCTGCCGATTCTGAGTTGTTGCATTTGGGTTTTCTGTGTCCAGCCGTGACAGAGACGGGTCACATTGACCCTCCTGGTGATGATGATGATTCTAGAGTCGGTTCTCCCTCCAAACCAGCGTTCACTACCAACACGTCTGCCAGCGACCCCCCCACATCACTCAGCTTCATGTTTCTCGACGAGCACCTCTGCCTGAACCCAAACCTGCTCATCTACTCAAACAGTTTCTAAAGATCTTGTGCTGATGATAGAGAGCGCCCCCCGGTGGTGACTCCCTGCAGTCAGCTACGATCATGTTTTCATGTTTTACAGTTCCTAACTTTACTCCCCAGTTCGAGGCTGTCACAACATGCATAAAGACGTTTCTTTTATGGTTATCAGACGTCATAATGAATAGATTTTTATATTCATATGGTTCATAGCCAAACATCAAGAGACCTTTAAAAGGGGGAGTCATGGCCATAGAGTCCAAGAAAGCGAGAAGCTTCGCAGTGTCTCCTTTTGTCAACAGACTCTTTCAAATGCAAATGTTTCTTGTTGTTTGAAGCGCCGGGCAGCTCTTCTGCTGCTCCCTTTTGTATGTGCAAATGTTATTTATACCCTTGTTGTTATTATTAGATTAACAATAAATCTGCCTCTCTGTGCATACAAAATAAATCTTTACACGTCCAGTCCTTCGCCAACGTGGGCTCACGGTCTTTCAGATATCTCCAGGCTTCATTTTTTGATTTTGCCTCTTCCTTCCAAGTTTGAACCAACATGCAGGACAGAAATATTCTGTATTTCAAGCTTATTTGATCTGTCTGACGCTCACAAGATGTCTAAAAGTTGTGGAGCCGATGACTGATTATTTTAGGACAGAGTTAATTCTGCTCGGACAGCTGCTGGAGACTGACGCTGCGGAGTCGCCATCTTTTCATTTAACCAAGATTTCTGTGTAAATAAGACACTCGAGACTTCGATGGTCTGGGCGGTTCTGCAGGTGAACCTGCGCGTCTCATTTGTTCTCGTCCTTCTCCTTCATCTCTCTTTCCTCCTCCTCTTCCTCCTCCTCCATATTTCTTTCTTCATCCTCCTCTTTCCTCTTTCCTCCCCCTCCATCTATCTCTCCTTCTCCTTCGTCCCTCTTTCCTCCCTCATCTCCTTCATCTCTCTGAACTCCTCCGGATCCTCAGCTCTGCTTCATTATCCCAGTTTTACATCGACTCATACAGTCCTCATTAAACGTGTTCACAAAGCTTCTTCTCCCCTGAATGTTCTGTTCTGTAGTTAATGGAAATCAGATGCACACACACACGTTAAGGCTGACTTTACTTTGAGCTGAGGCACACTTTGTTTAATGACTCCGTGCATGCTGCCTGCTTCTCTGTTTTATTAATGGGCTGTGCCTTAAAAACACTGTGTTTATGATGAATTTTTACTTGTTTGATTTATTCATGCATTCATCCTGAGTAATTACACACAAACACTTTCCTCTACTGTATCTCTGCAGGTTTTCACAGAAGGACATCCTGCTAGCACGTTCACCGCCTTCAAACATCACTCATCTTAAAGATTACTTTCTCACCGTCTCCATAGTTGATTCTTCTTTCAAACTCAGCTGAAACCTTTCAGCCTCGATGCGTTTCCATCCCATCCTCCCGCAGCTTCAGCTTTTAAAAGTTGTCGGTTCTCTGCTTTTAAATAACTGATTATTTGACGATATGATGCCGTGACTTCAAAGAAAAATGTGATTTAATTAAAAAAAAAAGTTCATTATTGATAACAAAAACTGTATTATAATCTTGATATTATCTCTGGAGCTGTGAGCCTGATTGGACGAACAAACATGCTAATTTGAGGCTACTTGCTGTCTTATTAGAGAGACGTTTTCCTCTTTCAGTATAAATGTTAAAATTAGCATAATTAAAAGTCAAATTCAGACAGTTTGTCTCCTGGCTGAGGACACTTTGTGAGACATTTCTGTTAAAAACAAGAAAACCTTTCATTTGTCTAATAAGAAAAACAAGCTCTTTTATCATTAAATGAATTATATTTTGATTATTCTGTTAAAAAAAAGTGACCTCAAACAGGAAGTAGACCGTCTGTCGGGGAATGAGCTGCATGTTGACACCTTTGTAGAGCAGTCCGGGTTCTGTATGTCCATGCAGTGAATGACTTTAACCGCGTGCAGCGTGCGGCCTGCACCGTGGGGTGAAAGCCTCTGACATCATTTGACCCCCCGTGGAGAAGCAGCACTCACCTCCCCCTCCCACCTCGGACCCCTCGCCAAGACTCCATTTCCTGCCCTGCAGTCGTAATCCCCGATCGATATCTGACAAAATGTCAGACACATTTGTATCTGTTCCCTCCCATCTGCAGGAAACTCCGAGTCCAGGTCCGGTCTGTGAAGCTCGTCTGCTGATAACAACACGTCTGACGGTTTGATGTTTGACCATTGATCACTCTCCACAACAATCCCCTATAACCTCGTGTATCTCACTTTGATTACCCAGCCAAACGTCTGCCTGCACGGCTGTCTGAAATATTAATGCTGTCATCAATAAGCACGGCAAACTGACACCGACATGATCGAAGCACAAATTAAAAACAAATCACACATTCAGAACCTGATCATATCTGAGACCTTCTCTTTCTGAAGCCTCTGTCAGCACTGCTGCCTCTTTACTGAGGCTCACTGATGGACTCCACCGTCACTCTGTGAATGTGGAGCTGTGAAAGAGCTTCGGGGAGTCAGAAGTCCATTGACCAAATACTTTATCAATCTTTGGGGGGAAATTTGGTAAAAGTCAATTCAATCAGGGGAGAGACTAAATGAAGAGTTTAGATTATTTATGAAACAGTTTAGTAAAAGATAAATAAGTAAGGCCTTTGGTGATTGGGCCCTGTCGTTATGTTTTTGTGTACTCGAGGGGGAGCCAGACCGACAGCAGGACTGAGTCTTGACCCTTTTTAAACGATAAAAATGTTCTGTATTTATTTAGTTTATGCGGCTAATACAAGGAGGATTATAGCAGCCTGCACGAAGCACCTGCTCTTTACCCTCCTGTTGCTTTTCATGAATTAGTCTGTATTTGTGTTTCCGTACAGCATCATAGCAACAGTCCATCTTCTTTAAAACCATCACCCCCCCCCCCCCACTTTGAATGCCTCCATCCCGTCTCAGCGCTCTCTAATGTACATCGCTCCATCAAACCAGAGGCACAAAATCAATCCTGAGCTCTCTGTTTGTGAGATGCAGAACCACCCTGCCTCCGATCAATAGCTAACAGGTGTGTGTGTGCGTGTGTGTGTGTGTGTGTGTGTGTGTGTGTGTGTGTGTTTTCAGGCTGTTGTGCAGCAAAGAGAGGTTCCTTTTCGATAAATAAAAGAGTTTCCGTGTGTGATCGATCCTGTTTGTGTTCATGGGAAGTTAGCAGTGTGTAAGTCTGCTCGACCTCGGCCTCAGCTCAATGTCTCGTGTGTCGTCCTGCGAGCTGCTGCTACCTGCACAAGCTTGGAAGTTGAAGGAGAGTTTGTTTGATTCAAAGATAAAAACCATCCACATGACAGCAGGAGATACCAGCCTCTGCTGAGTCAAAGTCAGGGCCAGCAGTGAAAATCCGACCCGCTCTGCATGATGGAGATTGCGCAGTAACCAGCTGCACTTCTACCTGTGTGGTAGGCTAAATAAAGTGGAGAGAGACGTTTTTAAATCCGCTCCTACAGCTGCATCCTCCTGCCAATAGCAGCCACGTCTGCTGACACAGATTAATCTCAGATACAGGTCTCAGAGTGTAAACTAACAAACCTCGATAACGTCGCTTTCTTCTCTGAAAAAGCCATTTAAGCTAGGCTACAATGAAATAAGAGACACTCCTATCAAGCATCTCCATAAAACATGGACTGATAGGAGCAATGCTGCGATGAAGCTCAACATCAACCCCTTTGAAAGACTAAATCTTTCTCTATAGTGTGCTTTGCATTTTCTCACTGATGTGTTTTTGAACACAGTTTGTCAGCTCTTTTTAGATCTCTTAATTGGCACGAGCACATTAGCCCTCCTGAATTTAAATTAAATCTCAAAGGGGCGATAAGTAATTTAAAAAACATCATGCTTCTAGTGACACAGCATCCTGTTGCTTGCTCTCACTGGCGTGCTCGTACCTATGCCAGCGAGCATGAAATTCACACGGTCTCGAGGAATGATCTGACCTTTTCAATAGAAGTGTCTCTGGGTCGATCGACGCTCCCTCCATGACTGAAAAACTCTCCCGTGGTCAATCGAGTTCTCGCCCGACACCGGTCAGATTCTAGTTTGGCTCGACGGGCTTCTACGTGGAGTCTGCGAAGGAGTCCGTGTTGTGCTGGAGGCCGCTCGTTTATTTTTAATAATCTTTAGTTTCATTCTCCATCCATGTCAGACTTAACTGTTGCCCTCTGTGAGTAGCGCTGTGTGAGGAGGACGTCGAGAACCCAGAACGTCACTTCCTGCAGCCTTAGCGGAAAATCAAACCCGGGTTTGTCAAAAAATAAAAACTTATACAGACAACACAGATATTATATCATACATATATATATATATATATATATATATATATATATATATATATCAGTTAACTGTTCTCGTACTAACTGGTGATGAAACACGATTTACTTAATCTGACGGAGTTACACATAGAACCTTTGATCAGTGGGAAACACTGAGACAGATGGGTGTGATCCGTTCGGTCGTCTTCAGAGCTGCTGACTGACTGGGCCTCGTCGAGCCTCCTGCTCCTGCAGGAAAAGCTCCCTGCCTGTCTTTCATCTCTCCTCTTCACAGATCCTGTATGAACCGCCTCTCCGTGCCCACCAGGAGTCTTGCGTTTGCAACCCAGAGCTTGAACTCCAGCAGGCGGTCCTTCAGCTGCAGCTGCAGCACTCGGTGGACTTTGGAGACTGAGTTGATGTAAGACTGCCTGAGCGACGATGTAATGCACTTTGTCTGACACTCCATATCTCTGCTTACTTTGCTCCTTTATTATTCAGCTTCTTTATCAGAAATGACTGCCTGAAGGCTTTCATCTCCGTATCCATCCAAGCATGCATCATGGACGGTTTTCAGTATTTGGAGAATATTCTATCTGGGATAAAAAGAAAACGTGGCACATGCGTTAAAAAACTCAAAATGCACTCTGAGATTCAGTTAAGTCCAGGAAAAAGCCTGGGGCGTGTGTACTGATGAATGCGTGTTTAGAGCTTCCGGTTACCATGGAAACAGAGATGTTGAGAAACACTTTTGCTTTCCTCTATAGCTCATTATTGTTTGGGGTTTGCATGTCATCCTTTTAAAATCTCTATTCAATAAGTGCTGTTCAAGAGCAGGGGGAAATTAAATCCACCTCTCAAATCAAATACACTCACAGGACGAGAGGCAGGAAACACTCTCACTCATGTTCTTTTAGGACCTGACTCCAGCCTGTTGTTCCCTTCATTCATGTATTTCTGAGTCATCTCCTCTCATTATGGATTTGTGAAACTGTTCGACAAATAATTTCCTTGAGTGCCCACAGTTAAAAAACGTACACTGGGGCTACACAAAAAGGACATTCACAAGGTTTATATTCTGCACCGAATCTACGTCATCGTGACCTACACAGTCGTGAGCTTTAAATACGTTGGTGTGTCCACATAGCTCGGCAACATTCAGCCTAAAACTCTACTTGCCTGATTTCTATTCTCGTTATCTCGACTGGGTTAATTTGATTGCATTTAAAGGCAGGGTTGGTCCTTTTCTCCAGATCCACTTTTTAAGCTTCTGGTTGAAACTGTCTTTAGGTCCTGACAGAAATTAATAACTCAAGCTCTCTGAAAAAGGAACAAAGTAAATCCATCATCTGTATCAGTTTGAAAGTAAAAACTTCAACCAATGTCTGCCACGAGGTACCAATCTGATGAACCAATCACAGCCTCCCTGTCTGCCTGCTCTCTGATGAACCAATCACAGCCTCTCTGTCTCCCTGCTCTCTGATGAACCAATCACAGCCTCCCTGTCTGCCTGCTCTCTGATGAACCAATCACAGCCTCCCTGTCTCCCTGCTCTCTGATGAACCAATCACAGCCTCCCTGTCTCCCTGCTCTCTGATGAACCAATCACAGCCTCCCTGTCTCCCTGCTCTCTGATGAACCAATCACAGCCTCCCTGTCACCCTGCTATCTGATGAACCAATCACAGCCTCCCTGTCTACCTGCTCTCTGATGAACCAATCACAGGCCTCCCTGTCTCCCTGCTCTCTGATGAACCAATCACACGCCTCCTTCTGCAGCAATGGCGCTCAAGCTCTCGGATCTTTGGACGCTCTAGAGGCTGACCTCTTTATTTCAGCAACTTTATAAGTTTATTTACAGATTGTGGAACTTTTTCATATTCGATGGGTAAAGTATTTTCCAGAGAGACGAGGCAGAACAGCTGGAGGCTATCTGATGGAGAGGTGCTTTTACTTGTTGCCTTGAGCTCTTTAGCTCAGCCAGAAGCTGAACTGGAGAGAGACAGAGAACATGAGCAGTGATGGTGTTTACAACTCACAGAAGAGTTCTGGACCAATGGGAGGATGACCATCTGAAGTCTCGGGCAGCAGGTCATTCTCGAAAACTAGCATCCTCTCCTTCACCCACCCCCTCCCCTCTGTGCGCCCTCTAAGGCCACGCCCCCTCACTTACATGCACTACCGCCATTGGTCCAGAATTTCAGCTCACGCTTTCAGTGTGTGCTCGTGCATGCATGGTTGAGTGCAGACACTGGTGGAAGTTTTAATGTGTTTACAGCTGCTACAGATTTTTTTCAGAGCACACAAGTTATTAATTTTTACAATTAAGGAAACAACAAATTCACTTTACTGCGGTCACACTGTAAGCATTAATGCTCAATATCTCCATAAAAGTTACAGATCAAACATTTGAACTGGAGCCAGAGAGCTGTTTGACCTGCGGCTCAAAAACCAATCAGATCGATCAAACAAACATTTGAAATGTTTCTTCCCTTCTTCAGGAAACACTTCATCATCATGTTGTTCTGTTAGCTGATTTTATTCCACAGACGGTCGACGGCTTCTTTGAGACTCAGCCATTTACGTTGGACATGTAAACGCTGCGGGCTGAAAGGAAGTTTTGCAGCTTAATTATTGCTGGCTTCATTTAAACTACACAGACATTACAGAGACACATCCGCTCCCAGAGGCGTAGATCGTCTGTCCAAAGATGATTGCTGATTGGTTCAAAGATGGATCTGTTAGAGTAGCGTTACACCAGAATGGCTAAACGGAAACACCTGAGCACAAATCATCATTTTCACACTGGACAAAGTTGGAGGTCAAGCTGTGTAACTCCTCCTTTGATGTCCATTTAAAGTCTTTGAATCGTAAGTTTAAGATCAAACTTTTAACCAGAGATCTTTGATGCACTCAGACCTCTTCAGGGTTCCTCAGATGTAACATGGGAATACAATACCCCCACATTCTTCTCCCAGTTATGGAGGAATGAAACCTTTATGTGCTGTGTTTCTTTGGGAAACACTTCATAGCGAGATGGGCTCCTCTAGGCTGAAATTGATCTCCGCATTGAAACCTTCTCGAGAGCCGTTCTCTCTAATTAAATTTTTTAAGCTTTGCCATCAATTATGAATCATCAGCAGACTCCCGCCCATCCTCCCGATGGTATCCATCTATAGGAATACTAATGTTTTCATCAATTCAACAATAAATACTCGTGAAGAGATTATTCAGCGAACAGACAATTGTGCAAAGTATTTAAAAAAATTGCTGACGGCGTCGTCGTCTCAGCCTGCCCGCGGCTGCTATAAATGTTATTGATGGCCTCACTAAAGCCTGCAGACTGAATTAACACCATTCATCACATTTGAGTTATGTTAAAAGTCTCATTTCAGATTCATTAAGAAGTAAATAAGTAATGGTTTCCGAAAGCTCCATCAGTTGTCTCGTTTCTCCACGGCTCCACAAAACACGCTCGACTCGTTCGTGTCTGCATCACCTGACGTCTGGGAGAAGTTTATTCCTATAGCACATTTCAACAACATGGAAATTCAAAGTGCATCATGACAGAGGAAATGAATAAAAAATAAAGAAATATTAAAAATTGAAAATTTAAGAATCACTAAAACAAACAGAGAAGAAGCATTTGGATGTTCTTGGCGTTTTTACTACGTCCTTCAGATCCCAGATTTGAATCCTGAAAACGTCTTGACAAGATGAGAATTTTTACGGTTGTATGCTAAACCTCCAGCTGTTGGTTAACTATGAGTTATCACAGTAAAGGCTAACTATAGAATCAACTGCGGTTCAGTTGGTACAGAAGGAAGGTCAGGGGTTCGACCCCCCCAGCTCCTACAGCAACATGTCCGATGAGTCCGAGGGTAAGACACTTAACATGACATGCTCCTGCTGCTTCGTTGGAGGTGTATGAATGTGTACGAAGGGGAAGGTCTCTCCCGTCAGGGTGTGACCTGCGGTGTAAAACACTTTGAGTAACCAGAGGACTTGAGACTACAAGTGCGTTTAACGTTTATGATGAAAGGTAACCCACGGTGACGGGAAGCTGCTGTACCTTCATCAAGTGAAAAGAGAGAAAACAATGAGTGGAGGAAGATTTGTCTGCACTCGTGACTGAATGCATCTCCGGTTCTCTGTTTGTGGTGCAGTAACCGTCTAACTTTGATTTCTGTAACAGAACTAAACTTACAGCTCATCAGCTTTTTATTAATCAGTTCAGCATCTTTTATTGAATCTGATCATCTGAACATAAAGTCCTCCTGAGAGGTTGACTATGTGTGCAGCGTTAGTGTCAGTGGGGTTCTAACCTTCTTCTTCCTGCAGCTTGTGGTCCCACTATAATAAAGAGATAGAGCTTTGTAATGTCTAAGATGCAACAGCAGAGCGAAACACTGAAGCAGCTCAGACAGATCAGCGTGAGCCGCTCAGCCGGTCTAACTTCCTGTCAGAGTGATTCCAGCTGCCACAGAGGCAGCGGCGTGTTGACAGGCTCTTTCTGAGCTTAACAAATTGACAAAGATTTGTAAACAACACAAGCCGTCATATCTTTGCGCCAATTTGACTGCTGTTTGAATAAAACATCGGACCGCACACTAACTCTCAAGCCCCCCCCTTTCATTTCTTCTCCTTACACACTTCTCTGTACCAAAAGCCTTTTTTTTTAACTTCATGGTCCAATTTAGTAGTCAGTGGTGTGTGGCAGAAGCACACAGCACACTGTGGAATGCATAACAGGCTTTGTTACTCTTCAGAGCTGTTTATGTCAATCTGCGTCTCGTCTGAAGCAGTGAGAAGAGCCCCGCGGCGACCAGGGGAAGTGTGTTAGCATGCTAGCAAACAGAGCGAGAGGTTTGTTTCCTGCTAGTATGCAGGAGACCATGCAGATAACTTCATACTGGACGGTCGTGATGTTCAGCTCCTGAGGTCAAAGGAAGACTTTGAACGCAGCACAAACAAAAGTTGTCCTGTTGCTTTTTTAATTGAATGTGAGTTTTGACGTTTTGAAAATCATCACATTCTCTTTTAGCATCCCAACTTTTTAGGAAGCAGGGTGGACATCAGGTTCTGGCTGGTTAAAAAAGTTTCACCGCAGAGCTTCCTGTTTGTTCTCGTCAGTCGCCAGTCGCCCTGGGGATGTTAAATAATTATTTTGACCATTTTCATTTAAACGGCACCAGAGGCCATTGCAGGTCGTTAATGAGCACCCTCAACTTTGGGTCAGTCGGTCTCATTGAGTACAGAAGTGAATCGGAGTCACATGAAAAAACAGAACGATTTTTCTGTGCATTGATTGGACATGTCGGCTGAAGCGAGACAGGGGATGTTTGGAGAGGAGAGTCGGGGGATGGCGTGCTGCAAAGGGCCGAGGCCGACTGACTTAAAGCCTCGAGGCGCGATTTAACTGCTAATCGACTCCCCTGTATTTTCTCCCCTCTGCAGCTACCAGACCAACTTCCATCCTTCCATACTCATACTCCACATCTGGATTGAGCCGGCCACCCTCTGGTTCCCGCTCTGGCCGAAGTCGCACACTGCAGCAGCGTGGTTTGACAGCTAATCGCAGACCTCGACCACAGGCCTCTGTCCTCGCTCTGGTAAAGCACAAGCTCCAGATCCTATGGTCCCAGGGTGAGCTGGTCCCGTCCTAAAACCGGTAGCACTGCAGTGGGCGCAGCAACGAGCAGAAGCCCGACGCCATGACTCCCTGGCTGTACTACTGGCAGTATGCACCACCCAGCTCAGTAAAATCCCTGTTACTCCAACAGCGGCTTCAGAAAGACATGTCAAAGCCCAACACAGCAGTCACAGTATGAAGGAGACTTTGCATTTCGATAGCTGGCAAACTTTCACCACGCTCGGCTTTGATTGGTGCACATGGACACCTTTATGGCGTTTTTTTTGAAGATGGATAACTTTTCATTGCTTAAGAACATATTTTCTATCAATCTGTTCTTAGTGCGACTACTGGTTTTATAATCAGGAGCCTTTTTTTATTCTTTCATAATTGAATACTAAACTGTTTCTGATGATATAATTATGCTGCTTAGCTCAGGGAAAATAAAAACATTATTTGATTTGCAACGTCTTGCAGTTGGAGTTTTGTGTTCACCTTGCAAGCACGTTTACAGGAGTGTGTAACTTTAGAGGAAGTCAGTCTTCATATTTGTGATGTTTTAAAGATTTACAACACACCCAGGCACACTCGGAGCTCCTCTCTCCATCAATGAGAATATGGAAGTGGTCCATGGTTAGGTGAGACTGAGGCTGTCCACAGTTTGCACAACAAGTGAGAGAAGCAGCCAGAAAATCTCCACATCCAAAGTCTAAAGAAATGTTTTCCACGCCAGAGGAAGCTCGATCAACTTCTCTGTTTTTTTTTTTTTCTCTGTAATCAGTGCAACACACCTGGAATTATTGTATGGACTGGGACTTGCAACATCAATCCCAAAGGAACCTGCAGAAATCATCACAAACTCTAACCAGCAGATAGCCTGGAAAGTTTTTTGGAGGCGATAAAAGAAAGTGTGTTTTTGGTTTGATTTTCATGTAGAGATGCAGCAGTGGATGACTCAACCAGCTTGTTGAACGTGTTCCTGTCAGCACTGCTGCAGCGTACAGTACGTTCAACATCACACAGACTGCTCGCAGAGTTTTTCCTCTGGGACGCTGTTTTCTATAATGTTTGCTTTATTATTCTGCTTTATCGTTTTCTTTTCTCACATGGAAGCAAACTAATAAAAAAAGAACAACAGAAACCTGAAACGTTGATGTGATGTCTGCTCCATCAAAAACCTTTTAAACAGCAGTTCACCATTTCTGCTATCATCTTCATTAGATTCAAAGAACTGAGAGTTTCAAAGTTTCAGTTCATGTGGTGGACACTGTAGCTTCAGTGTTTAGCCAGCTCTGCATGGGTCTGTAGCTTCAGTGTTTAGCCAGCTCTGCATGGGTCTGTAGCTTCAGTGTTTAGCCAGCTCTGCGTGGGTCTGTAGCTTCAGTGTTTAGCCAGCTCTGCATGGGTCTGTAGTGTTTAGCCAGCTCTGCATGTTTCTGTAGCTTCAGTGTTTAGCCAGCTCTGCATGGCTCTGTAAAGCTTTCTGCGTTCTAACCTCTCTCCATGTTTCATCTCCAACATTGATCCTAGTTTGAGCAGCTTTCTGCTGCTGGAGCTTATTAGAAACATGCAGAGGCTTTTTAGCTCGGGTACAATCACTTCTATCTGAAGCAGTTCCACTGCCCGCTTCCATCGCTGCAACACCTGATCACCTGATAACTGCTCTCATATCTGGCAAACCCAGGGGCGTCCAAAACGGCCTTCAAAGCCCCGCCTACCTTCTCTGGTCCAATAAAATCCAGAGCATTCAGGAGCAGAATCTAAAGTTAGAAGGAGGACAAACATCTCAGATTGTTTTTGTTAGATCAGGAAATTAGCTGCCACTCTGCAACTTGGCAAACCATACATCTGCATGGACAAACACAGTATTTGAACATTGCAGAACATGACACTAAAACAGGTCAGCTTGTCTCTTTCTGTTATTGTCAATCGTAGACAGACTTTCTGAGAGGCTAAATGGTGGACCAGTATCTCTTTTATTTCCCTCAGCTGGAGTCTGAGAGAACAACAGTGATAATAGTGTTTGTTAGAAAAAGACACACACATAGTTGAATTATTCAGGGATCACTTTCGTAGTGTTCTCCAACTTTCGGCCCTGACTGGCCAAAGCAAGCTGCAGGAGAAATTCCAGATCTTCAAATACCGCAGTGGTAAAAAAGTATTAAAGGTCACTCATTAAATTCCGATGGGAATAAAGCCTTCATTAGAAGAGCGTTAATCCTTCCAGGTTATCTCCCCAACATGAAGCCAACAGAGCTGATACTGAAAACAGTTAATTGGGTCCCTCAGAACCTGTTTGTGCGCTCCCAGGACTACAAAGGGGTCGACATTGATTCATAATTGGAAAGCAGGGTAAGGCGGGTTGTAAGGCGCCTCTCGCCACACATCCTTTCTGCTGACTCAGGACCATCAGAAGTGCTCGGTGACATGACCAATTTGCAAAGTCAGTCGACCGAGGAATTATTTTGGCCTTAGTCTTTCACGAGGCCATGCAGAGCTGGTGTGAGGGGGGGAAAGATGAAAGAACAACATCATAATAAAAGTGAAATGTGAGGGAAGGAGCAGGCTGTTTGACAGGGAGGTAATTATACAGGCTACAAATGACACCAGTAATCATCTTGTTAAAGCAGAGGGATTTAAAATGGACCAGTTCGATAACGACCCTTTGACATTTTAAAACCCTGATTTGCTGGTTTGACTGAATAAGAAAAGCTGGAATCAGCACTTCTGTGTGTGCGTGCAGAATCAGATGGCTGGTTGATATTCACTCGCTGCAGAGCCTCTGCACACATGTAGACATTGCTGCACTAGCTGTTCAGTATGTTTTTTTTTTTTTTCCAGACACAATAAAGCGGCTACAGCCTTCAAACAACAAATGAATCATTTAGATGCTGCAGACCAACTGTTGCTGAGCGTGTCTGCTGGATCTCTGAGATCAGGAGCTTACATAACACACCTCAAACATCGTCTGACCAACACAAACCTGAGCTCTGTGCGTGCTCTTTATCCAGATAGATATCAAAGATTTATGCTAATCACAGACGACGTGGCCACAGAAGCAAGGACGCATCAGGCTGGGAAGTTCTGATGACGAGAAATCTTCCAGTTAAACTCCTTCCACATAATTGTGAAATTATAATTCCCACAGTGCCACCAAAAAACTGCAAAGATTTGCCTCTTTTTTTTTCCTCTTCCCGCTTCTGCAAAGAGCTATTAAATTGCTGTCATTGGTGTAAATAGGTTGATGCACTGCTGCACTTTCTTTATTAGATGTTGACAGGCTACATAAGAGCTGCCTTTAATGGATTCAGAGATTTTCCCTCCTCGCTGACAGACCTGAGCTGCAGATAATACGCCTGCATGCTGTATGTGCAGAATGAAACAATTCTCTCCCCTGAGAGCTCTGCCGCTCTACACATGTACAAATACATTATTAAAAAGGAAATTGTGTTTGTTTTCTGATTACACTCCGTGGCACTGCTCTGAGCTTTCATGTCCTGAACAGGATGTTCTGTGTTTTTTTTTCTCTCTCCATTCACCATCTTTGATGGAAAATTAAGGGAATAAAAACATCAGCTTCATGAGTCATTTTGTGCAAAGATTCTTCTCTTCACTCTTCTTGTAAATATCCCTTTTTAATGTGAAGTAAACACAAGGTACTTGTGACCTAATGAAAGGATGAGCGCTCAGTGAAGAAACCCCTCGAACCCTTTACGCCTGACTGAGAAGCTACATCACATATATTATGACCCTTCGTTGCCACCACGACCAAAACAGTGTTGCAAAGTCATTGTGGAGAAAGTTCCCGAGCTCAGTGCGGACGCGAGGATCAGACAGTTTAAAAACGATCTCTTGATTAAAAAATCCAGACATTTGGAGGAGCAGCTGAAAAAGATCGGTTTTCTTTTTGTCCTCGTAGTTTTTAAAGTGGTTGAATTCAAAGAGTCGGCAGGTCTGAGGGATCTTGACACAGAAGTTCTGGGATATATTGTGGCGCTGAGCCGTCTGGTGTTTTTTTTTAAATGAATCCTGAAACAAACAGGGGGGGGGGGCAGGATGGAGGACCTGCATCTGTTCAAGATGAGCAGCAGCATTTTGGATCAACTGTAGGCCAGCCTGACAAACAGCATCGTGAATTATTGCCCACTTGTCTCTTACTGTTTACCAGTATTTAGTGTTTTTCATCGGTTGTGTCAGTTGAGCTTCAGCCCACTGAGAAACATTTAAGAAAAGCTCAGTCCATTGATATCCGGCTCTTGTGGTGGAATTTGTTTTGTCTTGTCAGGCGGTTGTGGCTGTCGCAGTGATGAGTGGGGCCGAAACGCCGAGTGGCTGCATCACTCTGACAGTAAACACAAAGAGCGAGGAGGGAAAGCGACGAGAGGAGGAGGAGAGCGAGGGAGCGGATGAAGGAGAGGAAAGATGAGAGGTGGAAGAGTGACAGCAGCAGTGAGCGGAGACGCAGACGTGTGCGGCTGAGCAGCAGGTTGGCGCTCTGCGTGAGTCTCAGTGTGTAAACACAGTTTTCATCAGGGTGACACAGGAACCGCTCGGCACAACAACAACGAGCTTCCTCCTCACTCTCTGCGTATCTGTGAAGCGGCCTGTCAGCTGGCGTCGGATGGGCCGCACTTAGCAGGGAACGCTCTCAGCTCCTGAAGCTACCTGCACGGTTTTCATTCAGCGGTGTTAACTCGGGAATGTTTGGATGTTTCTGATGGAGGTTTGTCATTGCTGGAAAAAACACTGAAAGCAAATAATGGGGGACAGCTCTCCTGTTTGCTCACTGCTCAAACTGTTTGCACTCAGAGCTGCAGCCGCTCCGTGTCTGAATTCATCAAACCTCTCAAATCTTTCCGAGGGACGCTGGGAGACGTTTGAAGCTTACTCATGGAAAAACTTCAATCTTTGTGGTTAGTGCGCATGCCCAATGTAGGCGGAGCTTAAAAATGAACTGATGCAGACCTACCGGACAGTCACATGATTGGCTCGAGGTAAAGAACGTCCTGCTATTCAGACTTTAAGACATTTATTTAGAACCAACATGTATGTTGGTTTCTGTAGTTTCTCTTGCTGTGTTTTCAGAGGCTAGTGATGAAGCTCTACACCAGTGGTGTCCAAAGTTTTTTTCTTGCGGGCCAAAATTGTCGCGTTAGAATCTCTCACGGGCCACAGGGTTTTTTTTTTTTTTTTTTTAAATATTGGAAAAGTTTTTGTATTTTGACCTCTTCAAAAAATAATGTAAATACAGAATAACTAATTGCAGTGGGAAACTGTTGTGTTCTAATTTTTTGGAAAGAATAGTCAGGCTTTTATAGGTCTCCCTCGTCAAGGGCCACAAAAAATCCACTCAAGGGCCACAAATGGCCCCCGGGCCGCACTTTGGACACCCCTGCTCTACACACACACACACACACCTACACACACACACACACACATACACACACACACACACACCTACACACACCTGCTCCTCATTTCACCCTCATCAGGTGACTGTTGAAGAACTCTGGTTAAACTCCCCCATGCTGTTTCTTCTCTTCATTTTTGCCATCCACCTCCGAGCCTCTCTCTCTCTCTCTCTCTCTCTCCACCCAGCATCCCCTCTCTCTCTCTCTCTCTCTCTCTCCACCCAGCATCCTCTCTCTCTCTCTCTCTCTCTCTCTCTCTCTCTCTCTCTCTCTCTCTCCACCCAGCATCCTCTCTCTCTCTCTCTCTCTCTCTCTCTCTCTCTCTCTCTCTCTCTCTCTCTCTCTCTCTCTCCACCCAGCAGCCTTCTCCTTCTAGCTCACAGTTTCATTAAGTCTGCATTGCTGCTGGATCAGTATTTGTCACAGCAGATCGACTTGTCCCTTTTCCGTCTGCAGGTGTTGTTTTTGGGTCCTTTCCATAAATGTGAATAAAAATGCTTTTAATCTGGAGTCCAGTTTTTCAAGGTGACTGTAAGTGCACCGTGTCGTATCGTGTTTGTGAGTGACAGATCTGTGTTTGTGCGCTGTTTTCATGTTAGCAGATGATCCAGAACGATTCATCGACTCCACCCATCTCAGTGAACTGATTCTGCTGTGAGCTAAGATTTACACTGAACATCTGTACACTTTAAGTTCAGTTCATGCAGGGCAGTATCGCTGCTTTCACGTTCAAGGCGCAGCACGCAGCCGAGACAGGAAGCGCTTCAGTCACATCCATGTTTTATTCACAGAACTGAGGCTGCTTGGCAGGTGACGCGTGTTCCTCAGAAAAGCCGGGCTTTGTTAAGAGGACCCGCCTGCAAGTCTGCTGCAGGGAGGATGTAAGCTATGAATCCCAACAGAGAGAGCAACATACATTAAGAAGCTGAGGGCTATTTGTATTCAGTGTGGTCCTCAGAGGAGTACCGTGTGTGTGTGTGTGTGTGTGTGTGTGTGTGTGTGTGTGTGTGTGTTTGCAAACGTTATTCTAACTCTTCTTATTGGAAGAAGCTAAAAACATTGAAATACCTTCCTTTCATATTTCTGGTTCTGATGTGAACAGTCTCCTTCCAATAGAAAGCTTTTCCCGCACCATGTTTAGTCAATGGCATCTGTTGATGGACTTATAGCTCACTGACATCTATTATTGATCCACAAACAGATGTGTTCACTTGCATAAAAGCGAGCAGCGAGCCACAACATGTTTGACGTTCAGGCGTTTTTCTGACCTCTTCAATCTTTCACAGGACGTTTGGTCGGTGCTCACAGTCGGTCACAAAGTTTAAAAGCCGTCTGTGCACTCAGAGACATGGCTGGAAACATTTTTTATTTTTATTTTTTAAATATTCATGGAGCCACCAGCCTCGCGTGAACCAGAGTGTCCCAAGCACTCCTGAGCAGCAGGCGTGTCGGGATGGATCAACCCTGCTGCTTGTTGTCTTCACTAAACCTGCTTTTCAACTCCTCTTTGACTCGCTGCTACACAAGGACGGCAGGCAGCCTTCATTCAACTCAATACTTCAAGCATCAGGTCAGGTGCAAAGAGAGACCGTCAGCCTGCATGACGTGATGATGTGCTTTTTGAAGACGTCCTCAAACAGACACTCGAAGAACTGCAGGAACTTTGCACTTCAGCACTGGCTTCAGTTTCAAACACCAGAGGAAGCTGATGGTGCAAACACAGGAAGCAAGCATCAGAGCCTTAAAGCACGCCAGTGAACAATTTGGTTAAATTCAAGACCCATAAATAGCTTAATATAGTTATTTCATCAATGTGTCAAAATAATACAATTTAGATCACGTGTTCATTTTAAAGCTCCCCATGTTCTCCTTTTTCTGGTTTCAGATGATTTTAGCGTGTTCAGCTGTCTTGTTCATGTTTCTCCTCCCTCCTCCTGTTAGCTGTCGCTTGTTGAAAATGTGTGGAGTGACATCACAAGACAAAGACGTCACTGATCCAAGCTCATTGGCTCGTTGCTCTTAATGACTGTAAGCATTCCCTAATATGGTAAAAAGGGGCGGGACATATCCGAGAACAAAGCTGAATGACTGAAAATAAAAAAGTGCTCTCGGTCAGGATCCCAGAAGGCCGTCTCATCATGTCGTGTTGTCTCGTGATGGTGAAAAGTAAAAACGTATTCATGTCCCACACTGATGGTTGCAAATCAGTTTTTATTTCTTCTCGCCTTCGTGAAACCTCTGCGTCACTGTATATCTCCTCAAAATGTATTTCCCTTTGAAGTCAGTGGATGATATCTGCTCAGGGTCAGGAGACCTGCCGTGTTGAGATGCAACCTCTGAATTCACAGCAGGAAGTGCCGGTGCAGGAAATGTCAAGGTTAAACACAGAGGATGGGAGGATAATGTTCCGGCTCTCTGCAGAGCGAGATGATTTCTGCGTTATGATTCAAACTGAACTTCAGGTGGACACTGTTTTCCACCTTTCATTCTTTAAATGACTTCATTTTTTAGACCCACAGATGGTGTTACAATGCAAAGACTAAATATGCGTAAGGTTCAGCTCGTGAGGGCAGGTTTAAAAACATCCCGGAGGAACACAGAGTACGAGGATTTAGGATTCACCATCAGAAGTAGTCCGATTCCTACACCACCAACCAAGCAGCAGGAGCAATTCAGGGTTTGGTGTCTTGCTCAAGGACACATCGGGCCATGTTGCTGCAGGAGCTGGTGATTGAACCCATGACCTTCCAGTCTAGAGACGGCGGACTCTACCTGCCTCCTGAAGAGTCTGCTGAATAAAAGTTCTGGGGAGGATTAAAAGCTGGGTTGTTAATGCCATTTTAATGTGCCAGAATAAAACCAAAACTGTGATTCTGAACTTCTATCAGGAGACAAGAACACAGCCAAGCATGATGTCGGAGAACATTTTTCCTCCTGGCGATTAAAAAAAAAAAACTCAACACAATCAACACCAATTACTTCCAGCAGCTCGGTCGGAGCTTGTTGGAGTTTGCCTCAGTAACATCTAATATTTACTCGTAATAAAGCCGAGCTAACATCTCCAAGATAGGACAACCGTTTTGCTGACAAAAAAGATTAGAGCTCTTTGTGCAAAATAAATATATGAATATAACAGAGAGCAGACCATTCCACAGTTAGCAGTGAAAACACGCCTGGAGGGCCGCCTCATTGTCTCTACTTACCCCCCTCAAGGTAAATTGCAGGGAAATTAAGCTTAATTATTCTGTTTTTAACACACTGTCATGGAGAGACGATGGCACAGGGCGGTGCTGGGTGGAGAGCTAACTGCTACTAAAGGACTGGAATAGCTTCTTTTTGCTCTGTGTGGTTCCACATGGGGGGGCTAAAGCTGGGGAGTCGGCTACCACAGCCTGTTTCACTTTACAGGCTGAACGCTTGAACATGTTTGTACTCCTCGAGAGTCATTTTTAGATTCTGCCCTCTAACTTTTTATTTTCATGTGCTAAGTGGGAGAGTCGTCGAGGGTTTGATCCCCTTGTGTCCTTGGGCAAGACGCTGAACCCCGAATTTCTCCCGCTCCAACATCGGCTGTGTGTGAATGAATTAATGGTCTCTGTACACAGCAGTGTGTGAGTGTGCAGGTGTGACCTGTGGTGTGAAAGCATGTTGAGTCCATTTACAGTTTAAAGAACGGCGGCTTGACATCCTGCTTCATGGAGGAGTCGAACAACTTCAATCCAAGAAACCAAAAGTCCATTTCAGTGACACAGAGATCACTCTGGTCTCTCTCTCTGAGCGGGGGGGGGGGGGGGGGGGGGGGGGGGGGTAATCATCTCTCTGTGCAGGTGTGTGTGTGTGGGACTGATTGGCCCTGATTTGGAGCAGGTGTGTTAGACTTCTATCTGTCCCTGAGTTGCAGCAGTCTGTGCTGACTCATCATCTCAGCTTCAGAGGTAGTGAGAGCTTCTCCCTGTGCTGTCTCTTGTTCTCTGTGTGTTCATACATTTGTGTGACGGAGCGGCTCCATCACTGAGTGCAGGCGCACACACCAACACACACGCTGACATGTACATACACACGCGCACCAAACTTTCCCCTCTGCCAATGCTCCTTATCACGCAATTAAACACATCATCTTCCTCCTTTCCCTTCCCCGTTCCATAGCGCGACCAAGGGTGTCATACATCAGCGCACTCAACATTCAGGCGTTGGATGCACGCTCCATGGCGTCCCGTTCTGATGCAAACAGAGGCGGTACATTTCCGCCAGGTAAATAGGGCGGACGTGGCGCCGAATTACAAATCACGTGATATTATTGATCGCTGAAATGTTTGTTTTAAATATATCGACAGAAATGTTTCTGTCTGGTGATCAAAAGGTTCAGGTAATAAAAGGGTAAGTTAGTGGTGAGGCATCCACAGGGAGGTAACTCCATTCATTTATAAGAAAATGTAACAGTTTAGAAATATTATGCCAATCATAATGCCCGGTGGGAGGGCCTTTTTTCTTTAAAAGGAAGGCTGTTTGAGACCTTCGGGAGTGGGAAGTCAAGTTACAGAGGAGGTAACAGCTTGAGAAAGAACAGTTTGTTTGCTCACTACTCATGTTGGAGTTTTGTTCTGTAAATATTTTTTGTAAATATTTTTTTCTATTTTTTTTTTGTTTGGATTTTTCACATTTTTGTAAATATTGTGCACTTGTGGAGGCCGGTGAAAAATAAATCCACCAGTCTTCGACTACGCCTGTGTGTTTTTCAAACTTTTTTTGGGGGGGTGTTTAATAAGAGAACCCCGCCACAGTTTGAATGAATGAATTTTGAGTCCGTTGTGAGTTTGTGTGAGTTTTAAGGCCTCCCTGGAAAATTTAGTTTTGAATCAGCTGCTTGGCCTCAGTGTTTGTTTTTTTAAAAATCATTTTCAGGGGATTATTTAGGTTAGAAGGGAGTTTTGGGTCTAAATTTTTGTTTGTTCCTCCCCCCTCTCTCCCATTGATCACTTGTGATTTCTGTGGTTAACTTTCCTGGATACCTTCTGTTTTTAAGATTTATTCTGGGGTGTTTTATTTGAGGGACAGGAAAGTTCATGGAGACAGAAATCAGTAAAGAGAGAGAGAGAGAGAGAGGGGAATGAAACTGTAAAGTCCATGTGGGCTGAGCTACTTATCACTGTTTTAGTTAAATCAACAGAATATTGGGAAAACTGAATCTCTGGATATGATCTCACGTTGCTTTCCATCACGTGTGACCTGTACTCATGACGTTTTTACCTGCACAGTGGGGGAAAAGACAGCCCTTTACATTTCAAAGCAAGTCAGCCCCCCCCCCCCCCCCAATGAGGGACCAATAAGGCCCGGGCAGGGTCCTTCATCTGGGATAACAAGTCAAACTTAAACTGCAGCATCTGGCAGAATATAACGCAGGCTTGCATCAATGTAACGAGCTAATTCACGGTGAATAATTTATTCTTCATCGACACTGAAGTCTTGGTTTGAAATGAAAAGTGGGAGATTATATTTAGCGAGCATATTGGCTTTATCTCTCCAACCAACAAGCTTTGCTTTATTACCTTCAGGAAGCCTGGAAGATATAGACTACGGGTCTGTACAGCCCCTCCCCCTTTATTAATCCGGGGTCTATTATGAGTTTAACATTTTTAATCCAATTATACTTTTGACCTGTATGTGATTGTGTGCACAGGTCTGGATTCTGCTCCTTCAGGTTTCACCTAAAACAAGCAGGGAGGAGCGTCCCATCACCAGGGGGGGGGGGATTTGTTTGTTCCAGCACACGGTCTCCTCCGGCACGTCACCTCATTGACAGCGAACAGAGAAAACAACTGAGTGGCTCAGGTGAATGTGTCGTCCAGACTACCTGCTGAATCTGCAGTGACAGTCAGAGCTGCAGGCTCAGAGGGTTTACGAGGGGAGGGGGCTTCACACAGCTATTTCTATTTTTTTCTTTCCCCTGACTTTAACAAAAATGCACAACAGGACGAGGCGTAATGCTCATCATGTTCACATACTTGTAATAAATAGAGTAAATTAAAGGGATAGTTCCCCTGTTTGCATGAAGCGTTTTGAATGGTCCTGCACCCCGCCCTAATTTTCCCCCGAGATGGGAGAGTAGGGACGACACGGGCCGAACGGCGTCAGACGATGGTTACGGAGGTGACGCCGTCAGCAGCAGGAACATCCCAACAACAACCTCGAGGAACTTTGGAAAAAAGAGGGACAGATGTGTCACCTAAACTTCACGTTCTTCTAAAAACCGATCGTGAGAAAAAATGCACGTGGATGGCGCCCACAAACCGGCCGTAGGAATCATGAAATATATGTCCCACTTCCTTAACAAAGGGGGGAAAAGCCATCACAAATCGAGAGTGTTATTGTACTGAATGCAAAGATTCATTTTTAGATGTAACTATCTGACTCAAACTGAGGCAGGATGAGAGCAGAATCACGGCTGCTGTAAAACACGAGCACTCTCAGTTTCTTCCCTTGATACCCAAGTCACACAATGAACGAGTGTGTGATCATACCCCCCCTCTCTCTCTCTTCTCTCCACCCTCAATCCTCGTTCTTTGCTTTCTCATCTCGATCAATAAGTGTAACTCAGCCCACAGAGAGACCCTTAGGCTCCTCCTCGTGTGTGTGTGTGTGTGTGTGTGTGTGTGTGTGTGTGTCTGTGTGTGTGTGCAGGGTTAACCCTCCCGTGTGTGTGTGTGTGTATGTGTGTGTGTGTGTGTGTCTGTGTGTGTGTGCAGGGTTAACCCTGGTTTCTGTCCTCCCGCCTTCCTTCCCTTTGTTTCTGTCTCTTTGTACTCGTCATCTTCTCATGCTAGCTACTGAGAGCCATCACAACAACCTCTGGCAGGTGCTTTGTTCCTCTCATTTTTTTATTTTATTTTTTCTTAGCAGCAGCAGCATGCTCACTTCTTCCAAAGTGTTCATGCTCAGGATGTACAGACGGCTCCTCCACTCTGCTGTCACTCCAAGCTAAATATAACGGCAGCGTGTAACAGAGGGGTGAAGGCGGTCATGCTGGGTGTGGCCTCTCTTAATGCTCAAAAAAAACAAAAAACAAGATGACGCCCAAAATAAGGAACCTCACTTTGTGCAGTTTGTGTGATATCAGCGGTGCAGTGAAACGAAGGAAGTTAAAGGAGCTGCCACGAAGTACCGACCCACCAGCACGCAGGTGCAGCCTGGATCTTAAAGGGATTGAGAGATTACACTCTGATTGGTTTAATTTCTCCGTCCCAACGCCTGGCGCCTCGCCGAGCACCAAGATCAGCGAGCACTCGGTACTTTGAAGAAACGACTTGAAATGTTTTTGATCAGTCTCATAGTAAAGGCGGGTCCAGGTGCAGACCAGCTCCTGGTTGTGCTGCGTGGACATCAGAGTTCTGCTGGGAGCTCCTGAGCGTCTCGTAGGTTCCTCTGGGTCGTTGGTGGACGACCTGCCTGAACCACCATCCCCATTTTACAATCCAACTTTATTTGTTGAGCACTTTGAACGACCACAGCTGACCAAAGTGCTGTACAGAAGAATAAATAAAAAAACATCTCACATGAGATTTAAAAAAAACAACAACATTTGAGATACAAAAGAAATGGAAAGGCATAAAACAGAAGAGAAGAAATGAAAGGAAAAAAGAAGTAACATCGAGGTGTCGAAGGCCATGAAAGGGATGAAGGCACTTAAAAACAGAGCTGAGGTCTGTTTAAGGTGCTGAACATTTCCCCAGTTTCAAGCGCCCTGCAGTTTCGGTCGTTGAGCCCGGTTCTGCCCAAGATTTACCGACTTTTTTTTTCTTGCCATGTTGATGCATAGATGATCTTTTACCTGCGTTTGTAAAGTGTCCCGAAATAACACTTCTTATTAATTGATGCTGTACAAAAAAACACTGATTGATCCATTAGACCATAAAAAGGAAATGAAAGACTTGAGTCGTTTCACCTGTCATGTCAATCATTAAATAGCTCAGATCAGCTCTCTCTCGTGCTTCAGGGCCTTGAACTTTAATTCTCGACTCTAAGTGGCTCCATTAGTCCATCATCTTAATTGGCTCTTCATGTAGTCCTCCTACAGGGAGAGATCCTCTGCTAATGAAGACCTCGACCAGGCTGTTTCATCTCACATTTGGCAACACCTGCATGGCAGTTGTCTTGCCAACAGCACCTGTCAGAGCCAATCAGAGCGAGCTGAGCGATGGGAGCCGAGGCAGACAGTAGCTGCAGGGTCTATCTTTAATTTACACCTACAGTCAAACTAAACTCGCCTCCTCTCTCCTTTTCCCATCTGACTCTGCATCAAACTGAAGTTCAATCACAACCGAGCAGACGGAATGAACGGATAACTATCACTCAGCAACCATGAAGAAAGTTCAGTGAGGGAAAATCACTGCTCTGCTTCGCTCTCTCAGAGCGCATCAGGAGGAGGAGTTCACAGCGTCAATCACCTCGTGCAGTTTCCCTCCGTCCGTCCGTGCTGCTGGACCCGCAGACAGCCTGTTGAGCAGGTCCACCTCCCAGTCCTGAACTCTTCTGTGAACTCTGGACAGCTCGCTTGGACTCGCTGCAGAACATTTTTTTTCCAGAGTTAGAAATGTGTTATGTCCCCAGTCTAGGGGAACCTGGACACAACATAAAAGCGGCCCCACTCTTCCCACTCCCAACAAGAAACCATTATTCCAGGCCACTTTAGTTACCCACAGCTTATTTATTTTCAAAGGAGAGAAAATATACCCTTAACACAACAAACAAAACACATAAGGTACCCTCAACCTTACCTATCAAAATAATAATTGGAAAATCAAACACAATACTTCCCCTAACTTCTAACACAAAAACAGGAGAAAAATCTTTAAACAAAAATAGGGCTTCTCGGGGCGCCGATAGCTCAGCGGCAGCGACAGCGCGTGTACCATGTTGCGAGGATTCGGTCCTCGCGCGGGCGGCCCGGGTTCGCGTCCGGCCTGTGGCCACTTTCCCGCATGTCTCTCCCCACTCTCTCCCCATTTCCGACTCTATCCACTTTCCTATCAATAAAGGCAAAAAGGCCAAAAATAAATCTTTAAAAAAAAAAAAAAAAAATAGGGCTTCTCTCACGCTGGGGTTTAAAATATAGCACATTCACAAATTTACAACAGCTTTCAAGTTGGCTGGCCGAGTTGGAGACGGCAAGAGCAGAGAGGGGCTAGCGGGATGAAGCCCCGGCCTTTTATGCAGCTCCTCCAATCATTGTCCACTCCTTTCCTCCAGTCAGCAGCCGCCTTCTCCGCCCACCTGACACATCCTCTCACAGACACGCCCACTCTCATACAGACAGGAGGAGGAACAAATACAACACAACACAGGACCATAACAAATGTCAGAGTTAGAAATGTGACTTTTTTTTTTTTTGCGTTCACACATGCAGCTCCTCCTGGAAATATCAGACGTTGTTCCGGGCGTTTTCTGCACGTGGAGACAACATGGAGTACTGCTCTATTCCAACACTTCACTCTGAGTCTTTTAAAGGCTGATCACAGCAGCCAGGAGCGAAACTCCACTTCTTTAGAAAATGATAATCAGCGTTTAGGCAGCATATTGATCCAAGCATCACTTAAGATGTTCAATTAGACTGTGTGAGTGCTCTTAAAATACTCTTTTATTTATTCAGCTAATCCAAACAGAAGCTGTGATTGGAGTATCAGAACACTTCATTCCCTTTTCCTCGCTGCTGCTTTGTCATTCTGCACAAATTGTTCCCAGACAAATGATCTCATCATAATAACATTTCAAGGATGATCGTAGAACTCTCTGACAAAAGAAAAGGACTCAGTCTCTGGATCGTTTGTATCTGGGTACAAAAATGTGAATCCAACAAATGTGGTTATGATGGCAAAACACAAACTCAGTTTGATTATTAAACCACAAGATTCAGTTCATTCACAAAAAGCTGCTAAAAAACATCATGGCGTCTGTTTGCTGATATTCAGAGAAGGAACACTTCCCCCGCTCCCTGCTTCAGGAAGCTTCATTTTTTATCTATCTGACAAGTCGAGGCAGCGATGAGATCGGCTGTGAGATGCTAAAGGCGTTTGACCCTGTTTGGGCTCTGACACGTGGAGGTCTGAGTCAGTCCCTGCGTGTGAAGGGTCAGACCCCGGTGGTCCCCTGTCCTCTCAGTGTGAACAACACTTCCCTCAAATATTTACACGATAATCTATTAGATATATTTGATCTATTTATACCTTATTTTGCAAATACGATTTATCTTATATAAAAACTTGCTGCTGTTTTATGAGCCAATACACCAACATGTGGTTCTTATCTGCGCTGTAAAGAAAATCTATTATTAATATTCACAATGTTACATATGAAGCATTTTACATGCATTTCTTATCCTGCTCCCTTATTTATATGTTTTTTTTGTTTCACATCCACATTCGAGGTTTTCTGAGGTCAACACTTGTTTCAGATCCTTTGTTCCTCCGCTCTCAGGTAAATGTCTCACAGCACAGCGAGCAGGTACACGAGTCAATCGCTTATTACAGGTCTCGCCGACTGTTTCTGCGTCTCGAGCAGGAAACTCAGATAATACATTTAAGATTTGAAGGGTGAATGAAAGTCTCGCCGAGTGAAATCGTCTTCTCGGCTCTGCAGCTCTGCAGCTGTTAAATCTTCACTCCTTGTCAGATTTGTCATGATTGAACGTGTCGACACATTTGAGAAAACTCTTGTTCCTCTGCGGGACTCGAACACATTTTTTTTTTTTTTTTAAAGCCGCGGCAGAACTCGCTCCTGTAAGTTGAAGACGTCGTCTCCGTGGGTTTCATGCTCTCAGCGTGAAGTCTGCCTCGCTTGTGTGACACCTTTAGATCCGCCTTTCCTTCAGGCTCCTCTACAGTCCTTCAATGTGTCAGACAGGACTCAAAGAAGGAGACTCTCTGTCAACTCAAATGTTTGGTTTCAACCGGCTGAAGACAAAAATCTGTTCATTTAGGGACCTGGGACGTAAACGCCTTCAGAATGACAGACGGAGTAAAAGGGATAACCCCAAAACGTTCCTAAGCTTTCAAAGACGTGTATGCACACTCCAGTCCAGTGTTTGCCTGTGTGTTTCTGACCTTGGGCGGGACTGTACTTTTTGTCGGCGGCTCGTCGGGTGGACGTCTCGGATGTCATGGCTGACTGATGGGCAGCTCTTAGCCGAACCCCGCGAGGCTTCTCACTGCTGCTCGAGTCCTGAGAGACGTGCATGAGAGTGATGGAGAGTCTGAGGTGTGCTGATCGACCCATCTGCTGAAACCTCCCACTGCCCCGCCCCTCCACTACAGAGCCTGTCACTGTGTGTAAGTAAGTTAGACCTCTCGGATGTCTACCACCCAGGCTGTGCTCACTTTCACCCTTTCACTCACTCACTGTATAAAACTGCTGACATTTTTACATATTTTCAGGACATTGATTCTCCGATATTTTTCAGGAACTGGAAAATCCGGATCAGACTGAGATCACAGCTTCAGATACTTTGGTTTAGTGGCAGCTGGTTGTGCATGTAGCAGGAAGAGGAGTCAGTAACGCTGATTGTATTAATATCACTTAAACTTGTATTTGGATGTTTCACAACAGCACTTCAGTGTAAAAACCTGCAGATAATTTACACTCAGGCTGCTTGAAAAGTCAGCATTAATCATGATGAAGGGTAATCAGCGTTCACTTAGGCAAAGGACAGTTTTGTTTGACTGAACTTAAAGCTGCTTCTTCAGGTTATGCTCCCTTTTATAACTCCTCTGAGTGGAGAGCAGAGGCTTCATCACGCTGCGACGCATTCCTTCTTTAAAGAATAATCAGCACTCAGGGTTGGACTGTGCACGCTCGCACAAACTCAGAGGTTGTTTGTTGCTCCATCAGACGGTTGTAGCAACATTGTACTGTATGTAGATGTAAACGCTGACTCGGGGACTATTATAACCGACAGACACGAAAACTGTTAAAAGACCCATGTTTGACACTAGTTCAGATCCTAACACCGCGGCCTTCCAACCGTCCTCAAACGTGGACTCACTCATATCAGAACGCACGCTCCATGAAACGATCCACACGCTGCAGCTCTCCTCACGTACACACACTGATAACATCCTTTGAGCGGCGCCTGGTTTTGAAGCACAGAGAACTTTGTGTTTTTGTTCCCGACGCCTCCACTGACATTCTGTGCTGCTTCTCCAGAGGCTATCAGTGTCCTGAGTCTGTCTGCGGAAAGATAAAACTCTGCGGCTGTCCTGGTTTAGAAGAGGCTGCTGATGCATCACCTCATATCCTCTGCTCGTCTTTGAATCATGCATTAATGGATGAGACGGCCATTATCTCCATGCATGTCTACTCTCTGATACTCGAGCCGGGGAAATAAGACTGCAACACACCCTGCTTGTGTTTCTCTCTCGCCCCCATACCTCTAACCTTCTCGCCTCGCTAACGCTCCCCTCTTCACATCCAGGAGCTCAATGTCACCGCGTCTCATACGATGTTAAATTTAAACGTGTGCTGTTTCTGCATGTGCTTCTCCTACTTTCTCATCTTCTGCACCTCCCGTCTTAGCTCAAGAATAATCAGCAGCAACTTGTAAGTCTGGGAGAAACCCCGCTGAGCCACTCCCGGGGCTACATGCATAACACTCAGTGTAGATTCAAGAGCAAAGACTGTGTGCCAACACAAAGGCAGAAACATAAATACTGACTCTGTTTAATGAAACTGGTTCTGTTTTAGTCATCTCAGCAATGAAACGTTTCTGCATCTACACCCACAGACAGCTATAAATGGAACTTTAGCCAGGTGACACGTGTCAGTTTGAGGGAATAATAAAGCTAAGCTATGTGTGCTAGCTCGTTAGTGGCCGTGCTGGAAACGCTGTCTCAGCCTCCTGACAAACCGTAAGCCCGCCCCACCTGTCAATCATGTCAGCTACACGCCTAACTATTCAAAACAGATGACTTTAAAAAAAAAATCATCCCAACACGTTGATCTCTGAAGGCTGAACATTTATAAAGACACTTCCAGTGGATCGTTTTATGTGTAAACATGGTCATCGTTCTCTCCTGTGTTTGATCGCCCCGTGTATGAAGTCCCCCTCATGTTTCAGTTTGTTGACCTTTGTTGTTCCAGGGGGAATTTTTCATCCTGACTCCATGTGTGTTTTTCACTTGTTTTTCATGGATTTGTTTGGTGGACTTTTTGGGGATTTTTTTCTCTGTTGTTGATCATTCAGTCTCACTCTAAAGTCAAAGATACTGTTAGGTCCAAAACTGACACCCGCAGCACATTAGTTGTCTAGGTTAGCTGCGTCTGCAATAGATTCAAATCAAAAACACAGAGACATCAGTTCAGGTTGTAATACTTGCAAGGAGAGAAGTCAGAGACAGCACATTTACAATCTCCAAACCTTCTCTGCTGTCTCTTTCTCCGTCCTTTCTTTTTATTGAGAGGATACGCCCTGAGTACAAAGTAAGAGCGAGCGTAAAGGAAGGGGTAAGCGTGGGGCTGCTCTTACTAACTAATACATTGTTGCTATGTGTGTATGATAGTTATGAAAGTTGTGTGAGTGCAGTCTTCTTTGTGCATGCTCCATCTGGGTTGAGATACATGCTTGCAGTTTTATCAGCTTGCGAAGTCATGACAGCAGGAAGTTGGGCGCAGTGGCGCCACACAGTCACTCTGCCTGAAGTCCTGATACAATTTCTGCAATAAACACAACACTGGAAAAGTGTTCTCCTCTGCACATTATGAAACATTTGTGATGCAAACAACTTTATGGCACTTCATGATAACTTATGTACAATTTATTCCAACAGATACTTCCTGACATTGTAAACGGTAACAGTGGCACATCATCACTGACTCTCCTTGGTTTGCGCTGTGTAGCACATGCAGCAGGACGGACACTTTAGCTGATTAATCCCTCACTTCATCAGAGGAATTACCTGCTGATTTAATTTTGCTCTTGGCGTCCTGACCCCTGTGAGCAGTCGGCGCTGTGACGACGGATTGGCGAGTGGAACTTTGTGTCTGTGTGGACTCTCCAGCGGCTGAGCCTCCGTTACATTAGAGTCTGCGCTCTCATCTGTGAAGAGCTTCGTCTTTATCTGACCGCCAGGCTCAGAGATGGGCTGCTCTTTCTTTTTTTTGGAGGAGATTGGTAGGGGGCAGTTTTCAGCCTAAAAGACAGTTTCACTGTAATTCACTGTGAAGATAGTAATCAGCTGTGTCTCCAGGTATTTACTCAGACTCTACTTTTTTATCAGTGAGAAACCTCCCTGCACAGACGCTGACAGTGTTTATCTAAAATGCAATCTTTCTGAACTGTAAAGCGCTGAATTTGTTGCCCCCGACTCAACGAGTCGGGCGCTGAGGGTCAAAATCAATAACAACTTACAAGCTGCCGTGTGCCCGAGAGTTGGGTGGCGGCGCCTGCAGGGAGGGGGGGGGGCAGCTGTGGAAGTGTCCACGGGTGCATGGACATGCTGCTCTTATCTCGTCCCTGCTGGACACGAATCAAGGATTGGACATCACGACAGCTCCCCAAAGATTTAAGAAACTCTGCAGAGGTTTCGTGTTTTATCCTCCACTTCACAGACTTCTCTTCCATTCGGATAAATAAGCAATCTTTATCAGGGTTAATGAATCAAATTCCTCGTTCTGAGCGCTCTTTAATCGTTTATTAGTCAAATTTGACCTCATGTTGTATTTTATAGGTCAAAATATTCGACATGCATGTCTCACTTTGTTCTGAATCAAAGAGATGGATTGAAACGTCTGCACGGGTCATTTTTATCTGTTCTGCTCAACTCTGAGTTCATGCAGTGTTTGGAACATTTCTTCATTTTCTCCTCAGCTTGAGAAACTCTTAAAGCTGTTGAAAGTGCTGCTCACTCGTCCTCCTCGCAGTTTGACTCCTGAGCAGATCTCTTCGGGGCTAAAGAGTTTTGTGAATAACATTTAACAGCCATCTAATCTGCACTCGGGTCTCGTCTACATGTACAGTAGGGGGGTCATTTTGAGGTCACTTCCTTTTGGAAAACTCCTTCCAAGGTGAAGATTTCCAGACTCTGTTTCAGGTGTTTCTTTGGAGACGAGGAAAACAGATTTTGGAGCTTGTATCATCACGCTGTGCGCCGGTTTCTGCTCCGTTTGGCGTCCTTGTGCAACGCTGTCACTTTAGTTTTTCAGCTTCGTGCCAAAGCACAAGTAACCACATAGTGCTCTGACACTCTTACACATACAGTGACTCTCTCACTATGTTGACGAGCAGAGACGCCATAATGGACTACTGAGTAAATAAAAAGGTCTTTGCATTTAAGCAAGACATGGACGTTGTTTGTGACTTCAAACAATTAATTAGTTAACATGAAAAAGAAAAAGAAAACTTATCCTGCCTTAAAAAACATCATGATGTCATTGTGTCCATATCACCCACCACTAACCTGCTTTAACGTCCAACTGATCCCTGATATCTCCTGGGTGTAACCTGTTACCATAGAAACCAATGTGGATCAGACGTCAGTCAGATCAGGTTCTGACCAGATTTCAGATTTGGGCGTCAGTCTGAGCAAAGCCTCAGCCACATGTTTCTGATGTTTCTGCGTTTCTGCGGGGGGGGGGGGGGGGGGGGGGGGGGGGGGCAGAGCAGGACGCGCCCACTAATGGACTCCCTTTTCTCTCCTGCGTGCTGTTTGTGTCGATTGATTTGTTAAGGAAAGCTGTGGGTGTGTTGCTCTTTAATCAGGAGCCATCAATTCATAAATTAAGAGTGATTAAGTGATTAATTTACCTTTGTCATAGTTCTGTCATCATCAGTTAATGGGCGTCTGCGGGGAATAAACGAGGACATAAGTGGGAGTGAAGGCTGTGGGAGGTGGCGGGCTGATGGGCTGCCGCTTCGCTCGGAGGATTACTGTCTCACATATCGGATCATCATGACTCACTTTACTCTTATCGTGAACAATAGGAGCCGTTCTGATTTGTGTGCCAAAAAATTCTCAGGGATCATTTGTTTTCTAAAACGGCAGAGTGTTTGGCAGGTTAAGCGTTTGTTCTACACTTCATGGTTGAGTTTTGATCACAGATCTGCTTTGATTTCCCAAAGCCTGCAGCAAGTACCTGCTGCTTATGCGCTTCACTGACTCTGTTAGCAAAAAGGCCTCGCTGATGTCGACAAGTGGAAGAAATTCAAAGCACAAAATGCTCCGACAGTATAGACTGATGGAAGTTGAAAAGTCTGCAGGAGTCAAAGTAAAGTAAAAGATGGTTTTAGACGTAGATTTCCAATATTAGCTTCTTGCTAACAAGCCATTCAATCAATCAATAAATCATGATTGGTATCGCATCAACTCATAACAAGTGTTATCTTTACGCTTGAGTATAAGTGCTAAGATGCAGGAAGGATTTCTCCTTTGTTTTCCTGGCGTTCCTGTTGTCCACGCTTCCTCTCCGCTGAGCTCGGAGCACGCCGTGCCTGAACGAGGGCGCCGCTGGTTGTGGGTCTGACACAGTCTGATGGTGGAGGAGGGGCGCCAGATACACAAGTATCATGTCAACTGAATGATGCACTTAGGTTAGTTACCTAATGTGACACTTTTAGCAGAGTCAGTATATGTGAGTTCATATTTTGACCTTTTTAAGAAACACAGATTTTGTCTTCACCCGGCACACGTCGTCTTCTTTAAACCAAACTGTCGGTTAACATTAAATTCATTTTTACAAGTTGTCCATATAAAGTCATAAATTGGTATTTCTTTCCAGCTCAGTGAAAAGCTGCTTTAAACAGGAGCTGCACTGATTTCTCACTTGACATGCGTCATTATCCACAATCACCAAACACAAACACCCTCCCTCTTTGGCGGTGCATTAAAGCCTCTCCCTCTCCCCTGACGCTGCCAGCTCTGCACACCGTTCCCAGCATGCACCTGCAGACGCGCAGTGAGGGGTTAAAGATGTGATCTCATCACTCCTTCTGCATGTCCAACAATCTGCAGGGAGCGCTCGGGTTGTATCATCAACACCAAAACTCAAATAGTGTAACGCTGCAGTGTGTACTCAACTGTCTATTTTCAGAGTTGACTTTTGGATTTTTTCTTTCTTTTTATTTTAACGCAGCTTTGAAGGCCTCCTTATGTGAAACTAACACAAGCGTGGGACACACATCTGTTCATTTTGAAGGCGACTGACCGAGCTGCATCATCTCATCTGGTTTGAGGGACGATTTCTCTGTTTCTGTTTGAGATTTAAATCGAGATGATTTGATGTGAAGGAATAAATGATCAAGTTTTGAAACCTGAGGAGGCTATAGTCACGTCCGGCCTGTGGCTCCTGTCCCACATGTCTCTCACTCCCTGATCTCTGTCCACTGTCCTATCTCTCCAATAAAGGCACAAAAAAAGCCCCAAAATAAATCTTAAAAAAAAAAAAAAAGAGTCTTTCTGATCGACAGCTTCCTCTTCGCCCCCCCCTCGAGTCTCCAGATGAATCGCTTGACATTAAGCTGCTGGAGGCTCAGGCTGGTGGGCTCAGGGACAGCCTCTAAGTGGAGGAGTCATGTTAATGATTTCCTGTGATTAACCTTCTGTTAGAGCTAACCCACATCTGATGGCAGGGCTGCTTTGCAGGTCACGAGGTTTCTACTTAACATGGAAATCTGCGTAATAAAGGGAATCAATGAAGGTAAAGACAAGAGAGGAGGGAGATTTTCCCTGTTTACCGAGCTGGGTGAAAGTTATTTGTACAGAGTCAAATTAACCTTTTCGCCTTTTTAACCCCCCAGTTAAGCCACGTTAGATCCTCTGACAGGACGTCAGATGAATGAACGATCGCAGGATGGTGATTCTGCATCAGGGCCAAAACCTCTCAGAAGAAGAACATGCGTGGGTTTGCTTCCTCCCACAGTCCAAACACATGCTTGTTGGGTTCATTAGTGATTCCACATTGTGAGTGTGGCTGGTTGTTTGTCTCCGTATGTCAGCCTTATGATTGACTCACAGCTCGTCCAGGGTGTAAACCCGCCTCCCGTCCAATGACAGCCGGAGTCTAAACAGGGTGGAATAGATGTCTCGTATGTTCGCCCCGCAGTGATGGATGTCCTCTCATCACTTTCATGCACTAAGTCTAGAAACTCAAAGTGCTGCTGATACCACAAACCTTCATTTTGCAGAAGTATTTGGTCTGATCCAACTTTTACAACAGGACCCCAAATCTCTACCTAGACTCTTACTCTCTGTCGCCCCCCGGTGGTGGAGCAAGCCCCGTTGCATCTTTAATGATGAGGATGTGATGGTCTTGTTTGAAGTGACGATTTTAGGTTGGTTTTGACGATGAGTAGAACTTCGCTGTCGATGTTGCACTTCCTGTCTTCTTGTTTATTTTGGATTCCCATGAGCTTCGGCACAGCGAGAAGCTATTCTTCCTGAGGTCCGCAGTTTTTCACTGTGGTAATACAAACACATTAATATTCATTTCACACTATGCAAAACATTTCAACTCCCAACAGTCTGATTCCTTCTACTTGTTTTATGACTGTCTGACTTATACTGAGATCAAGCTGTGGTTTGAACATAAAGAGTAATTACTTTAAATCACTGAACTGTTTCAGATACATTTAAATGAGTTTATTACCACTGACTTTAAATCTCTCTAAATTATTATTCAAGTCCTTGATGTTTCCATCTGCTAAATATCTGATGGAGTCATCAGCACACATTGAGATACTTGCTTTATTTAATACAAAGATCATTTGTGTAGATTGTGTATAAGAGCGGCCCAAGACAGCTTCCTTCAGGAACTCCATGTTATGTTATGTAATGTTTGTTTTTAGCATTAACTTCTGATCAATAATGTCAAAAGCTGCAGAGAAATCAAGCACAATAACACCAATCATTTTCCTTGCATCAATATCCTCAGTCCAGGTATCAACCATTTGAGTCAGGGCCGTGTCTGTCCATTACTTCTCTCTGTGTGCGTACTCACGATGCATCATCAAATTATTATTTGAGAAACAAGCATTTGCTCATAAACAATTCTTTCCTTTATCTTACCCAGCTCTGCTCCCCCTCGTTGCACGTAACCCTAACCCACATTAACCCAGTTTGAATTTGGTAATGTGAGTCGTGAAGGCGGTCCATTCAAAAAAAGAGCAGTGCCTTTATCTCCCTGACTTTTCTCCGAGGATTTCTACTTTTTCATCGTAATGTACAAAATGCTATGACGCACACATTCAGCCATTTTGTCCTTGATGACTCTCGTAGTGTTTATCTGTTTGTACACAAGAACAGTAATCGTGTGAAAAACAAATAAACAATCTACTCCACGGTTACCTCTGAGAAGAATCAATGGTCTTTACACACTCGGCCACAACACTCCCTCGGATCCTTCACACATTTCCGAGTGCTCAAGTAGTCGTGAATGACATGCAGCCGTGTTGCCTGAGGCCATGTGATGAGCTCTTCAGTGCGGTTAATAGATAATCAATCCTACATGTCTTTAAATGTTGGGTGGCAGAGACCAGTTAAACAAAGCTGGCACTGTGATGAAACGCTGCTTCTCCTGTCACATTATCCCTGAAGACACGATGCTGGAGAAACACTCATTTACCTGATTCAGCAAGTCACAAAGAAAAGTTGGGCCTCGTCCTGAGGTTTCACGTTTTTTATCTTGAGTTTTCTAACTTACAAGACTTCTTCAGGTTCAGGTTTGCACGCCTGGCACTGAAGATGAGCAGTGTCCTGTGAAACTCTCAAAACAAAACCTGGCCAAAAAAACCTGATTATGGATACCCTCCATTATCCATTATCCATACTGCTGACATATAGAGACAGACCAGCTACACTCAAAAGTGGGGTTTGTGAACCATAGCTTGGTCGCCCCGCAGAACCTACAAACTGGGGACTCTTGCACCAATTAAATCAGCTATTTAGTCCAATAGTCCCACCCACTCATGGCCCTCAGTCTTATAGCACTCCTGCAGGAGTTGCCATATATGGAATCAAATCTGCTTGACAGAGCTTAACACTTTGTGCCAAACCAAAAGTGTCCACTGTGATCTGTTTTTAGAATACACAGTCGGTATGACAGCAGTCGTGATCCGAGCGCTTCAGCACGTCTGCACTGACGGCTGTCTTTACGCCGTGCAGCAGCGATGATCAGAATTGTTTAGTGACAAAGTGATTAATAGCTTTTAATCAGACAATGAAAGCAGCACCCACTCCGACGATTTCTTCTTCGGTTGAATAATCGAGTTCTTTATCCGATGCTGCACCCCTGCTGTCCGATCAAAGAAACCCTGCAGCAACCTCTGCTTCCAGACACGTCTCCTCTCACACACACACACACACACACACACACACACACACACACACACACACACACACACACACACACCATTAGCAGGACGATCAATAACACTCCACAGCACCGCTCTATCTTGCTGACCTGATTTCATGCACTTCACACAAAAAGGAGGTGTGCTGATGGATCATGTAACGTCTCCATCGCAGCCAAGAATGCATCATCCCCATTACGGGGTCTGAATATTAATAAGTGTTTATGCATCATTACACATGATTACAGAGTTCTTCTGTGCATGTCACACATCCTGCAGGTAGGCTGTCTCCTCACTGTAAGGACACTGACAGTCCACAGTGACGTGTTTCTGTGTGGTGTCAGGAAGTGACACAGCCCGGGTTACTTTGAGGTGTGTTCTGCTTTGATTCTTCAGTAACTCTGAAAGTTTATTATAAAAGTAAAAATGTTTTTTAAGTTTCCAAGATGCAGAAAAAACATGCCCTCTCACCTGGACTCCTGCCGCTCCCTCTGTATGTTTTATCAGGGTGGCCATATGTAATGTGTACGTCTGTGTCACTTGGCTGATAGAGGGTTAAGTCACTGCATTGTTTCGTCTTATTACATCAGAACTGTCAGTCCGGTTCTCTCCTGGTCGTCCCTCGAGCGCCGCGGAAACTCAGGAGCGTCGGCACCAACTTTAACCCACCTTTTCTCCCTGGCCTATAAAATGGTCTTTCTTCTTTATGGCTCGTCTGTGCAGCAGTTTGGAGCTACTCAAATAAGCTAGGTTTGACTTTACTCACTCCACCAACTCCATGTGTGAACATGCAGAAGTCCCGACTGTCATGTCAACAAAGCTTCTGTTCTACACTTTAAATGTTATTCCCTCAGCTTGACGTTGTAACTCTGTCTGCTCTGAGGGCTTTAAAATGAGATGTGCACTGTACTAAATGAAATCATGTTAAAACATTACTGGTGATGTACACAGAGATCTTTCAAAGTGGGAACCACTGCTGAAATATGCCATGAAGAATGTAGACAGAAGCTGATCTTCCCACTTGAGGAGGAGAAGAAGACTGTGTGAGTGTGGGAAACGTTTCCGTCCTCTGTGGGCTGATTGTCACGAGTTAGAAGGAACATATGCTTGAGGACAGTTCTGAACCATTTTAACACCTTTGCTGTACTTTTCTCTCGTTCTGCCTTTGAAACAACAGATTTCATTGGAACCTGCTGAGCGTGTTCGTGTTCCTCAGGGTTCACACACACCATATGGCGTTTCTAAAGACACGTTGCGTTTCATCCACAGTCGCACAAACACGAGGAAATCTTGAAGACATCGTCCTCATGTTGTCACTGTGTAAAACGTCTCGAGGAGCTTTGCCTGATTTGCAGCTAAAACACTTCCTCATTTAATGGCATCAGTTAAAATCCCTCCTTTCAGCCATGAGCTGCTGTCTCTTTAAGGCCCGCCTCCCTATGTGCCATACGTCTTCTGATTGGCCAGCTAGAAACCTTTCAAGGGGCTGAACGCTGCAGGGCTGCCAGGGAAGGTCAGCTGGGAGAAGAGAGGGAGGCTTAAAGATTCTTGATTTCTTATCACGTGACTTACAGAACGAGCTCTTTAGCGCCCTCTGCAGACTTATCCTGTATGACTGAAACTTTGCCCACGTTTAGTCTGGTCATCCAGCATTCTAACGTGAGGATCAAAACAACTGATCACCTTTCAGTTTTCTCGTTTCAAACTGTGTATGTGTTTATTTTTTGGATTGCGCAGCAAAAGTCAACTGCAACTATCCGACGTCTTACTGAGCTCTGCAGCTGTGTGCACGGCGCTAAACTGTTAGCACATTCAAATGTATTGTTTGAACATCATCTGTGGGTCTTGCAACAACCATCAGGCCCGCTTTCATCTGCCACTGATCAGAAGCATGAGTGGCATGAGGACGCAGCAGCAGCAGCAGCAGATGGCACTGCTTAATGCCTGTGACTGTCTTCTTCACTCCTGTTCCATTTATTCGCTCTTTTTCGGTAAACAATGATTGGTGTCTGGCCGCCCTGTGTGAGGCAAATCAAGCTCTCATCTCCAGTGATGAAAAGTGACATGAATAGATTTGGTCTGAAAGGTTTCCTTTCCCATGATTAAGAGCCTCGCAGGATGCAGAGAGAATCCTGAATCTAATAAATTTGCTTTCCATATGCAAAACCAGCCGCAAAACAAACTCATCAATTTCACATCAGCTTTCATTTAGCTTAATGGCCAGCCATTAACAAAACCAATCGCCTCGCTGCTTCTTCCCCCCCTCCCCTGTGTTTCTTTGAGTTATCAGAGCACATGAAATCATACTCACACACACACACACACACACACTTACACACACTTACACACAGCTCTGTATTTGTTGTGGCAGCAGATGGCAGAGAATGTAACCAGCACTCACTCTGGGATGAGAATCACGAGGAATTTACTGCACATCTCCGAGTCGGCTGTAATACATCTCAAAGCTTTTCAATAACGGGGCTCCTCTGAGAAGGTGCGAGCCGCGAGCCGCCATGCAAAGGAGCCTGTCATGAATAAACAGGCTTTTTAATGCAATCTTAAACACATAACGGGGCGGCTCCTGGTGGGATTACAGGCTGGAAGATGCAGGATTGCTCTGTTCTGAAATTGCCCCCAGCCTCGTCTTAGAGTGTCATAGAGATGGGAAGTGATGTCTGTGGATGGAGCCCGCCTGATTGTGTTTTATGACTGTCATCTGTACTGTGTTTTTTTTTTTTTTTTACAGATGATTTTACTGCATCTCTGCTGTTATTGGCCGTCTCATGGTTAGAGTGACAGGAAGTGTGTGCAGAGTGACGACAGGCTGTTGTGTTTCAAACTGAGGAGGCGACTCATCCCTGCACAATCCTCCGTTTCCATAAATCAGAGCGAGAGCTGTGACACATTTTCTCCCCCGTCTGCAAATGAATAATGAAACTGAAGGGAAGAGACAAGATATTGACTTTTGTTACCTTATCCAAGCTCGCCACTGAAGTCCTGTGTTTTTTCACAGTGCAGTAAATAAACCGTCTACTTTAGTGTTTTTGTTTAGTTCAACTTTGTTGTAGAGAAACAGATCACAGCTGATCTGTTCCGATCAGCCGCCATGATCGATGGAAAATATGTTGCATAATATGTTATTGCACAAGTGGTAAATTATCATCGCAATGCAAATCAAATTAAAATGAAAATACAAACAAGATCAGGTGGTGATGACACCTTATAATGTAGTTATTGCACAATAACTATATTATAAGCGGTCCAATCTGTTGGAGGTCATCGGCCGTCCTCTTTTCGGTCTCTTTACCTTCATCTTGTCTTCTCAGGTAGTTTCAGAAGGAGGCCTGTCCCATCAGCTGGGTCTTCAGCCCCTTTTCTTTCTTTGGTCACACATTTATCCTGGATTACTTTGGGGGCATAGTTACAGCTAATAAAACTTTAAATTTGTCCAGTTTCCACGTTTTGAGACTTGAGTGATTTATTTTGGTTAAAGAGGCCGTAACGCTTTTCATTTCTAAAGATCCCCCCCCCCCATTCTCTGCCTCTTTCTTTGGTTCGGTGAGAAGGATTACTCAGACTAACTTCTCATGTCATGCTGTGTTTTGAACAACGCTGAACCCAGAACTTGTTTGTGTTTGAAGTGCAAATCATGAAGCCCTTTATTTTTGTTTTGGTGATTCTTCTTCCAGGTGCAGAAAAAGGCTCCTATTCTTAGCCACAAGTGAACATCTCTGGAGAGATGTTTTTATAGTTTGTATTCCTGACAGCGGCTCCGGAGCCAGAAGCTAATGGCAGCAGCTTCATGCATGTATGGCAGCGTTTGATAAATCACCTGCTCACTGATCTGAGTGACCTGATTCAGAGAGGGAGGGGCCTTCAGACGGCGGGCTGCTGTAATGTATCTCATGAGTGTGTTTGCTTTGTGCAGCAGAAATGTCTAAAATAGCCCGCGAATGTTTGCTTGTCTTCTCAGCAGAAGGGCAGCGTACAAGTTTCCCTTTCCTTTTATTTAATGGTTCTTTTACTGTTCTGCTGTCTGATGAGTCGGCCTTCTTCTCCTCCGATCGGACCTGAAGCTGCTCGTTTGCATGCTCTCCTCGTTTCTCGATGCTTGCTTGTGTTGTTCTGTTGTGGACAAAAGCGTCAGCTCAGTGAATTGTAGAATTGTGTTTCTTATATTTGTTGTGATTATTGATGTGAGTCTTTGTGCTAGAATTCAAAAATAATGCTACATTTTAATAACATTTTAAAGCGTTTCTGTTTCGTTATCCATCCGTCTGTCTTTCACTTTTCTCCCGTAGTTCTAACTACAGTCACTCGAGGTCGCTGCATGAATTGTGACGGTGACCCCCACTGGTCAGCGGTGACATCGAACCTTCAGGATCCAAACATTTCTAAGCTGCACGTTTGGAGCAAAACATTTGTTCAGCCTTGAAATAAGTACAGGGATGTGATTTTCTCTGTCATGTTATTTATTCTGCTGTGAAAAAAGGTGGTTCCGGTGTTTAATGTCGCCGGTGTTTAGGAACAATCATTTTCCCATCAGAAGCTGTCATGTGACCACCCACATCTCAGCAGGACTCTAAACGGACCCAACAAAGAGAGTGGACCTCAGCTCTGCTGGCTGCAGCCTACACACACACACACACACACACACACACACACACACACTGCATGAATGCCTGCAGGTGTAACTGTAAGGAGTGTGCATGTTCTCGTCTGTTCTTTACACTCTGATTTGAAGTTGTTGCTGATTGGAGGAACAAACAAAACAAGATGCTCAGTTCAAGTTCACACCTGAGTGGGATGGTGCAGCTAAACACATATTGTAGGAAGTCCAAACTAAAAGGATCACTCTGGTCTTTCTCACCTCAGGTTTAAAGTGATCTTAAACCCTCTGTCTCGTTTGGCTTGAGCGCGTTATCGAGAGAAAAGTCAGCCGCAAAGAACGTCTGTTGCTTCTGCTAAAGGGGGAAAAGATGGAACAGCGACCCCTAGAGGCAGACTAGGAAAACGTGTTTCTGATTGTTTGGAAACAACCTTCATTCACACCTTGTTGGCCCCTCCTGCCCGCCTCCATAACAGACGCCAAGAAGTCATCACAGGAGGATTAGCATCATTATCGTTGAGCTCAATATTTATGACCTCCGATGTCCTCGATGTTGGTCGAAATTATTTTTTAATCTAAAATTATTATTAGAAGCTACAAGACAACATAAATATAAGAGACGTGGTAATTACGGGTACCAGCTAACCTAGCGGTTTATGTCGCGGGCCATCACGTATTTAATCCTCGTCACGGCGACCGTGGATCCGATCTTTGCTGCATGTCATCCTCCTCTCTCTCCTCCCAACATTTCCTCTCTTCCTCCAGCTTTCCTGCAATCAAGACAAAATGGCCTCAAAAACACAGCTTTAAATCATTAGCCAGCTGATGCATGACATGAGTCAGGGCTTCTTTTTTGTAAGTTAATAACTGAAATCCTTTTTTCTTTCTCATATATAATTTACACTTTGACCAATTTTCCATCATTCTCCTTTCGTCTCTTTGCATCCTGGTATTATACGTGTGCACTCAAACCCATCATCATCGCACCGAGGGGGAACTGACATGATCACATTTATGATCTTCACCTAACTTCATCACATCTCGCCCACCAGGGCAACGCCGCTAATGGAGTCTGCTAAGAGGCGGATGGGGGGTGTGTGTGTGTGTGTGTGTGTGTGTGGGGGGGGGGGGGGGGGGGATTGATGCATTAATGAAAAATAAATAAAAACAACAGTGGAAGGCTTGTGCCCACGCCGCTGACAGAACACTCTGAGTGGAGGGATGCTGAATTGATTCCTGCAAAGGAAGGGTCAGAAGGGAATAACAATATTAAAGCGTGATTTTTGGAAGAACAGCTAATTGAAAATCCCCACATGCTGTCCCCAGTAGTTTGAGCATGCTTTGATGAATACAGAGATTGTGTAGAAAGCTGACAGACTGGGGAAGCTGTAAAGCTGGTTCGTAAACCGCAGATCTTTGGGGGAGCTAAAGAGATGTTTTTAATTTCACAACAGTGTTGATCCAGAATAATTTGGACTAAATTACACTGTCGACATCAGAAGCAATTTTCACTGTCTCTGCTGACAGAGTAAAAGCTTTTGTTTGGTCAAATGAGTCTTCTATTAAATGGATAAGTGTACCCTCACAATTCTGGGGCCTTTTCATATTATATTTCTCTTTTGTAGAATCTCTATAAATATATTTTTCTATAAATGTATTTGAAGTATTTTATTAAAGATGAATTCTTTTGGCATCGTTTGCTGATATGTGAAGGAAGGATTAAGAGAGTGAAATGCATCAAAGGGGCGAGGCTGGGGCGCCCCTTTGATGCATGGAGCGGTGGAGACATTTACAGTGTTACAGCAATATAAAATCACACAGTGCAAAAAAATAAACTAGATAAAAATATAAGTGTAAAAAACAGAAATATGCATCAAAAACAGTAATCAAGAGCTAGTAAAAACAATATGGATCAATTAAAGAGCTATTAAAAAACATGCATCAGAAAAGGAACAGTTGAAATGCCAGTAACTTAAAGATGTAAGTCTGTATAAACAGCATGAACACTATCATGCACACAGTGCATATAAGGAGGGAGTGTTATTGCACAAATTGTCCCATAAATAAATTTTGCAATGCAATCAAATTTAAGAATAAAAATACAATAAGATCAGGTGACATCTTATAACATTATTATTGCACAAGAAGTCGGAGTAAATTGTCCAGTTTAGGCTGGAAGGCTAAAAAATAAACCTTTAAAAAAAAGGGGGGGGGGGGCAGAGTCAAACCAGCAGCTGGCAGGTCAAGGACTTTAGGCTTTGCATGTGGGGCACCGGCGGCTCTATGTTCAGGTTCTGTTGTTGTAGATTAACTGACATGAACAAGACAAGATGTTTAGTGACAGATTAACCGACTCCAAACACCTGGCACAGCACCATTCACACAGACGTTCACTTCTCTTTCTGACAAAATGAAAAAGACCGTTTCCTTTCATACTCACCGGCCGCGTGTCCATGAGCCAAACAGCAGAGGAGCATTCTGAGCGATGCTGATGTAGTCTGACATGGGATCACACAGGGGAACACACACACACACAGGCCACAATAACTCACACTCACACAAAGACAGTCGTGCAACACAGTCCCGGTTTCCTGGATGTACTCAGCGGTTTATGCCCTCTCCACAACAGTGTTTTATCTTGTCAGGAAGCATCTCCTCTGGCTGCTGAATACAGTCTCTGTGTTATGGCTTCTGACAGAGACTGCGAAAGAAAGCCGGCTGAGTGGTTTGTTTATGTGTGCAGAAGTGTGTTTGTGCACCCACACGCCCAGTTGAATGAAAGTCATCGTGGCTCTGCGACTGCTCCCTCCAATCTCAGAGTTTATTCCAAAAATGAACATCTGCCGCATTATAAACTTCTGTGACCAGAGGGAATCCTGTGAGTGTGTGTGTGTGAGTGTGTGTGAGTGTTGTTTTTGTTGTTGTTGTTGTCGTGAGCCTCACAAAAAGATGGTATGTGTCCCTCAGAGTGTTTCTCAATGTGACAGCATGACCCGTCTGGAGGGTCGTCTTAAACTTTTCAGGACTTTCCTGGAAGTAGTCTCTTTGCACACGCACACACACACACACACACGCACACACACACACACACACACACACACCGTCCTTCATGCAGATCATTTGAACCCGATTCCTTCGTCAGATCCCGTTTCAGTGATGCCCTTTTTAAAACTGATGATCTCAACGAGTCGTCGTGTCTTTGTCTGGACAGATTCTCACTGATCGCTTGTCAAAAACATCAGCTGAGTTTAAAATATCTAAACACTCCTTTAGAATCGGCTTTGCACTTTTAAAGCTCAGCGATCGAAGAAGCCGACAATCTCGTCAGCTCAGTAATGACAAGATGACATTTTAAAATGAAGGGATCAGAACATGTCGGTTTGGAGATGACTAAGAAACATAATGTGCACATTTATAAGTGTCAACAGATGAAGCTGTAAAATACTCTTCACATAGCTGTAGTTAGTTTTAGATGCAGGATTCTAGAAATGATACAAATAATGGATTCAAAGGAAGAAGTGTTATGATTTGGGGTGTTTAGTATTGTCCACGTGTGTTGTTAGTTTTGTCTGTCATCTCCTCCTGTGTGCTCCCTTCCCCCCTTGATTGAAATGGTTTCAGGTGCGCACCCAGGTTTGGCTCATCTCATCAGCTCATCAGCTCCTGTTCTTAAGCCGGCCCTCTACATGCAGCCAGATTATTGTCAACTCACCGTCGTCGTACCTCTAAATCAGGCTCTCTAGTATTTTGATGTTCTCTGTGGTCTCCTCGTATTTACCCTCTCCGTGTTTTCTCCTCGTCAGCTCCCCGTCCAGACGTACCTGCCCTCTCGTGTCCTGTCGTCTCCTCATTGTCACTTTGGATGCTGGAATTGGGTTTTTGGATCGTCACCTGGATTTTTGTCTGCACTGCTCACCACAGAGCTTGGACTCTCGCTCATTGTTATCACTAGTGTCACTACCCCTTGTTATAATAAATTATTGTTATTGTTTATTTGGCTCTGTCCATGGTTGTGCATTTGGGTCTGAACCGTAACAAGAAGAACTCCATCTCACCGATGAATAAGCGTGGCGTACGCTGTGCAGCAGGTTACAGAGGCCAGCGTCCTCCAGGCCATTGGTTTCAATGCAAACCACTTCCAACAGGAAGCCATTTTTACGCTCTGTGCGTGGATGTTAGTGCAGGTGTTTGTATGTTAGATGATTGCAATGAGGCTGTTTGTCTGAGTTTAATACTGGCACGCGGCGCTGGGGGACAGAGATGCTGTTTGTTAGACGGACTTGTTTTGATTCATTTGTACTTCTGTCGTGCGCGTGAAATCCGTTCACATCCTTTTTGTGGATCGATCTTAAATATTTTACACCCAAGATTTGAAGACGTGTGACAAACATGAGAATCTTTCCAAAAATCCATCTCATATGGCGTGAATGAAGCATCCTTCGTCCATCAAGTCTGAACAAACTCCAGAATCTGCTGTGGGATCTGTGCAGATCACCTTCCAAGTAGATGCTCCCCTCATTATCGAGGGTTAGTAAGAGCTGACAAACACCCAGTACTACACCAGTCAACCAAACTGGGCTGTGAGGCCAGACTGGGATGATTACTTTTCTGAAGGCTTTTGAATCGACACCCTGCATCCTCTGAAGGAGAAACCATTCTTCATTCTCATTGGTGTCCTTGTCTTGTACCTGCCATTAAAAAGCAGCAGTAATGATAAGACAATTAGCGTGCTAATTTCAATTAGAGAGCCTTAATAAGCCATTAAGAGCTGATGGGTCCTAATGATCGCTGCAGGCAAGCAAACCAGCCAATGGTAATGCAGCTATAGAGGGCCAGGGTTAACACTCACTCCCATGTAATTAATGAGAGCTCAGGTATGAGCTGAGCTGATTTTATAACATGACACTAAATTACAATGAAGTGAAATACAATGGATTTGTTGGCCCCTGAATGGGCTGTTTTCTAACGTCCATTTCTTTAGCTTTCAGGTTCACAGGTAATCTGGTAATCATGCAGCTCCTTCAGCTCCTCAGTGGAATCCAACAATTCAACATTGACTTTAATTGAATATCGATTTGTTTGTCCCCCTTTTCTTTCTCCACTCTCTTAAAAATGTAATTATATATCTGACCCTGGATTTATCATTAGCAATGAAATGTTCATAGAACTACTGAACAGTAACTACTCAATGCAGCAATGAAGGAAAAAATGAGATTCTAGGAACAATTAAAGGATGAATGAGGAGCGCTTTCTACTGAGTGAAGACGGACTGACTTCAGAGGAAAATGGATTTACTGGTGGGGAGAAAAAAACCCTTTTATTTTAATAAATAACTTCATGATGATTTAACATTAACCAGCATTAATACGAACCCTCGCCTGTCAACATCCACGGACTGCGTTCTCACTCCCAAGTGCACGCCGTGTTCCATCAGCACCACGCCGCAGTTCGCTGCCGCTCTGCCGTCATTGTCCTGCTAGCTAGAGAAACAGAGCGGTTCAGTCTCCGGAGCGCACCATCAGCGCCGCGATGCTCTGTTCCCTTTTCAAATACGAGTCTTGTCTTGTTTTTTGTTTAGTTTTCTACTTTAGATTTTGCTTCCTCCAGGTCGGAAGTTTGTTTTAAACGTTGAAACTCAAATCTGTCTGCGTCAGCGTGAGAGCTGAGCAGAGTGAAGGTGCAGAGATCTTTCCACATGTAGACACTTTTGTAGGCGTGTTTGCACCTGAACATCATTAGCGCTATATGCTAAGTTTAAATTTAGCTTGAGATAAAGCAGATAGTTGGAGAGAATCAAATGATGCACAGTTTTTGGAGCTATGTCAGAATGTGTTCTTAGTGAACATAGACTCTGTGTTTGAGCTGTAACAGTCTGTTTCTTGGCTGCAGGTTGAATAGTAGATCATATCATTTTATTTTCCCACTAGGTGAAAAAAACCCAAATATGTCAAATATAAAATGGCAAACTGAATTCCCCATCGCAGTGTTTGAAATGATGTGGTAGTAAAAGCCTTGTGCCGTCCTGTGTGACTTGGATCAAACAGCTCAGTTTGCTAACTGATGATGCCTTCAGTGGATGCTGATGGTATTCAGTCCTTTGTGAACACCCGTGTTTGTTGACAATAGCGTGGTTTAACTCACCAAACTGTCACATGATCCAAATGGAATAGAGCTGATAGCATCCAAAAAAAACACACACACACAACAGAAGTTAACATGATGATGGACATAATGGCTCGGCAGCTTCTAATGGCTTCATGTGTAATGGAGCCGAATGGAGTGCAGGTTGATTCACAGCTGTGCTAACAGTGCCAGAGCCAGACAGAGACTGAGCACAGTCATCATCACCCACTGAACTCCATAACAAGCCTCTTACCGCCTCCTACGACAGACATGTTGATATGAAGCGACAAGCACCAAAGGACACAAACTCTTCCTCTTCAAGGATTATTAAGAGACTCAGGCTGGTGGACATATTATTCAAGCTGTATTCCAAGCTGGTGCCTTCCAGTTTATAACTCCTTCCTGTGGACTCGAGTGTTGGAGGTTTTAGCCGCCGGAGAGGAGCGGAGGCTTCATAAGAACGGAGGTGTGTTTTGCTTTCATGCTGGTGCTCAAAGGCGACATCTACTGGATCAAAAAGTCGCACGTTCTTCCTTTAAAATGTTTTAATTTATCCATCATTTAGCTGCGAGATGTGAGAGAGAAGAAGAGCTTAAACACCTCGCACACCCCTCCTTAACGAGTAAAAACACTTTAGCAAAAGATGAATATGTCAGGGGTTGTATATGCTGCTATCCTGGGAACGCCTCGAGAGGAGCTGGGAGGGAAGTCTGGGTCGACTTCCTGCGCCTGCTCTTGGAGAAGCAGATGAAAATGTGTTTGGCGACTAGACTACGTCATGATGACTTCGTGCGGGGGGGCGAGGCCGACAGCACTGGGCGTTGGACGGTACAGTGCTCTGTCCCTTAAACATTTAAAGTGGACGTCGTGTTGCTGTAGTCTGCTGAGGACGAAGTCGTGTTGGTGCTCAGATTCTGTGTGTAAAAAGTTTATTCTCAAACAGAACTACATTCTCTGCTACATACGATGAGAGTGTGCGTTTGACAAACTGACAACAGAAGCTTCATGAGATGTCACCAAAGGCCCTTTTTAAAAAATAATGATAATATGAGAAGCCAGACAAATGGTATATCCACATCAGGAACTCAGACATCATGGTGTCAATGTGAACGCTGAAGGACTGTAATCAACTCATTATGCCAATTGTAGGACGAAATGGAAGGGGAAATAACGACAGCAGAAAAGCATTCCTTTAAATGCTCGCAGCTAGTAATTACCAGGCCTGGTTAGAAATGAGTTGCCTCCTTGTTAATTCCTTGCTTGGGGAAGCAGCTGAGATAATGTTTTGACAAGGCAAATGGAGAAAAAGACAATTACGACGGATAGGTTGTTGAAGGGTAGAGACGGCAGGTGGTCGTCTGAAAAAGCCAGACATCAATGTGGAAAGACTGTCTTCAGACAGAAAGCTGTTTTCTGTGGTTTTGATGGACCTCTTTTTTTTTTCGGGATGGAGAAGGGCTTTGCAAGCCGGTGTGACAGGCGCAAAATCTTTTCTGCCTTAATCTCCGAGCTGACACGTCGGATGTCTGTCTGAAAGAAGCTGTTATACAAGCTCTGAGAGCTTCAGCCATACAAGCTAAACACCACGTCCTTCTCAGGGGCCTTTCAGGTGTTTGTCGAAGCGTGTAATTCTGACCTTAAGCAGAGTATATAGAAGAGGAGATGGGATCCTGAAAGGCTCCACCATGTGACTGATCACTTGCAGCTTTAATACATCGATAAAGCAGAGTCTTCTTCTTCGGCCCCTGAAAAGCAAACCTGTCAACAAGAACTTTTCACAAACAGAAGGAAGCGACGGTCGTGAAGCGGCCGCCGAGCTCGTGCTGTAAGGAGCTGAGTTACTGAGATTTAGGTTTGACTTCCAGCGTCATCTGATCCTCGTAAACGTCGAGTTCTGCTTCAGCGTCCTCTTTCTTTTTTTTCTGCTGAGGCATCGAGCATCATTCCACTCGGCTGACCTGGTGCAGAACCTGTTGGCCTCTTCGGTATCGTCATCAGTCCGGCAGCCCCACATTACTCTGACCCTGCCTTTAAACTCAAAAATCTGGTTCGATCTGGTTTGATCCAATCAGCCCAAGATCCTGCACCACTGCAGAGATGTTCAGCCTTAAGAGTGAACTTTGTTAAATCCTACATACGCACATACCCGTGCTCTGTGCTTTGTCCATGTTGCAGCATCATTTCTTTTTCTTGGCTTTTAAATGATGCACAGAGCTCCATCTCCCCTCAACCCCCACCGACATGGTCTCAAATGACTGGGAGCTACAGACAGCTCAGTCCTCAACATTACTTCATAAAATCACAACAATCTTTCTCCCTGCCAGTCACTGAATCGTAAACTATTCATACGCACACAGAGAACATCTCAGTGTGTTGAAATGTGTGAACGAAACGTAACATTACATAAATATGTGACTTCATCCTCCCCGACTCTGTTGGCAGGCGCCGCGGCAGGACCAGGGCTCCGGTTTCGGCCAATTAACAGCAGCACACAAAGTCGTGAGGAGTGAAGACGTTCATGTTGTGATTGGAGCCATGAATTGTTAAACAGCCTCGGTGCTTTCACAATCTACAGGAGCTGACAAATGCAACTGCTGCGTCTGCCAGACGTGCACTAATTTGGACGTCCACAATCAGGAGAGCTCATATTATCGCTTTATCGATCCGAGAGAGGAGAGAAATGAGCCATCGAGCCCGGCTCAGTTCGGCTCTGTCGGCTGCTCTAATGGGGAGGAGAGGTGGCAGCGGAGAACGCCGAGAAGGACGCTGATGACTGTCAGTGACCATGTACTGTAGGAAACGCTGCTTTAACGTACATTTACATTTTATAATCTGCAAATCTACAATTTATTTAACAGACGCTTTTATCCAAAGCAATGCACATCAGAGAGTGAGTGCAACACAACCAAGGATCCAGAGAGGAGTTCAGAAACATCGTCTTTAAGTCTGATCGGACTCAACATCAACAGCTGTTCTTTAATCAACATGGAAACCTTAACCCTTAACCTCTTCGTCATCAAAACCATCCTCGTCATCCTCATTGGATGGATAGATAGTACTTTATTGAAGAGCTGGGTCTTTAGCTTTTTCTTAAAGGTGCAAAGGGACTCTGCAGATGGAACAGAGTTTGTAAGTTTGTGAGTGCATCATTTGCTCCATCTTAAAGGGATACTTCACCCATTTACATGGGAAACATGGTAGTAGTGAATGGTCGTGAATCCAGCCCTCATCGATAATAATGTGTTTTTCTTTGCCTGGAAGAAACTTTCAAGCAAAGAAAAACTATTTTTTCTCGTCTCAGGGCAAAATGAGGGCTGGATTCACAACCATTCAACACTACGACCATGTTTCTAATGATACACAGCTTCATGTAAATGGGTGAAGTATCCCTTTAAGTCCATCGTCTGAATACTATTCAGGTGCAAACAGGCTGAAAGCTCGTCCTGCTGCGTGCAGAGAGCATCTCTCCTGCTGACTGAGCTGTTTCGGCCACATAAAGGTGATGCGCTGGGAGGGGACTTTTACAGGCTTTATACTGACGACAGACTTGATAATTGTAGAATGAGATTCCCTGTTTGGAACAAAGCTTCCTTGAATTTCCCTCGGGATCAATAAAGTATCTATCTATCTATCTATCTATCCTCGCTGAATGGAGCAAGCAAGGGCAACTCAGAAGACGACACACAAAGCTCCCTCCAGCTGAGTGACATATGACCTCCCTGTGCATGCTACTGAGAAAGCAGAGAGAGAGAGATTGGCCATCATTGAGTATACAGGTGTTATTGGCCTTATGTGACTGCCTGTAGCAATTAGTGCTGGTGAATTAAGTAGTATTTGCAACGATGCTTATTTGCACAGCAGGGGGGCAATTTTGTGTTTTTTTGGTCCTAATTGCCTGATTTACATACATGATATAGAAGAAGAGCACTCAGGAAGCCATCTGCATGAAAGTGCAGTTTGAGTGCAGCTTCCATCCACTTCATTGTGGATTACAGGCTATCGTCTGAGCAGTGGGGCAGGCGGAGGACGGAGAAGATGGACTTTTATAACAATTGTTTTTTTCTTTTTTTTGACGTACTAGGGACACGTATTAGTAAAAAAAAAAAAAAAACCTGGTGAAGTGTGTCATGCATAATATGTGAAATGTTAAGAGTAATCAATAACTCAAGGTCCTCTAAAATAATCCTTTAAAGTTTATGAACTTGCAGCTTCTACTTCCAGCGTCATCGTTCCAATTTAGCAACAGCTTCATTTTATTTTTTGTCCCTTTGAGCTATTTGTCAAAAAGTATTCAGCAAAGAGCGTGGCTAATGAACTCTGACAGGAAATAACTCAAAACAACATCAGCTCCGACAAAAATAAAAAGTGTGCAGACTTCGTCCTTGTCTTCTTCTGATCGTCATGTAACGCCCTGCAGTTTACTCCACACTTACAAACATTTCCTCCTTTAAGTGCTGTGTTGTTAAGGCTGATCCAAAAGTAACTTTCATGTCTGAGATCCTTTTGCCTTGAAACCTTTTTATCGCCTCAGGTGTTTGATCATTGCCAAAGCACTCAGTGCTGTAAATGAAAGAATCCACAGCAGTCATTAGGATGCAAATCAAACAAAAACAAGTGCTACTTTGCGGTGGCTGTTTTGTCAGACAACAAAAGAGAAGGAGGAAACATCTCTGTGTAACACACACAGAAGCGCTGCATCCGAGATTCAGTCATTTCTGCAACACAAAGCCTCACTTCATCCTGCCAGTTGCACGCTAGATGTGCACGTAGCATCTCAGAAATAATAAAAACATCCACGAAGAACAGGATGGACTCCGGCTGTGAGTGGTTGCTGTCGTTTCGTCTTCTTCTTTCTGCTTTTTGCAAACTAACTATGTGCACACTGCCACCTGCTGTATGAGCGTGCACACATGCACGTGTTCTTGGAACAGCAAATACAATGTATGTAGTATAAAACCATTAAAGACGAGCTGAGACGCAGCGCAGCAGACCAGCTGGAAGCATCCTCAACGTGCCTAATGTGAAAACGCATTTGACCTTGAGAAAATCCTCCACAATGTTCCTGTTAGCGTCGGGTCACACTGTCCAGAAATAAAGACTCTAAGATCACACGAGCCATCGACCACTTCTGTGATGAAGAGACAGACCGGGTAACCAGAGTCGCCCCGTGCTTTGTCCATCGAGACCTGTGCTGCATTTTAAAAGGGGAACCTGAGCGCTCCACTGGTGGCTCCACGTCAAATATTTTAAAATCTGCCCTCCTTGTCCTTTATCAGTGTCAGTGCCAAAATAACCCCAGCCTTCCAAAAGATAAATTCTTCATTATAGAAAGACAACATGAGCGCTCTTGTTGCTCCTCCGACCTCATTGGTACTTTAAAGATTCAATCATTCAGTTACCCTCGAAGATGAAATACTGAAAGTAGACCGAGGGGTGCACTGGTCTGCATGGCTGTTAGTCATGAAAGAACTGTGGTGCAGTAAAGCTTCTCATGTAGCAGGCCTGAGGAATAATCCATGTGTATCCATGTGAGACGTTTACAGCTCAACCAATCATCTGCAGGTAGATCTGGATGGGCTGTAAGTTGACACGATATCAAACACAAGGTGAACACCTTCAGCTGAAACACTGACGTCATCTTCTGTTTGTCCAGGCCGATCCAGGTGAAACAAGTCCTCTCTCCAGTCACGTCCTCGCATGTGTTGCTAACGCAGTAATGTAAGGCGCTAAACGTGCTCTCTCTCTCTCTCTCTCTCTCTCCTGTGTACTCCTCAGGTGTTGCTCCTTACTCAGGCTGACGAGCAACACCTGAGGAGACTTAACAACCAGGAGCTGCACTATAAAGAGCAGGAGAGGAGGCTTCCAGAGGACAGTGGCTCATTCGGCTGCGGGTGCCATCTTGGGCAACGAAAAGATTCTGTTTTCATGCACGCTCACACAAAGCTAGCCTAATATTTGTCTGGGAGGTTGTTGAGTCCGTAGAGGAGGAGAACCGAAATGTAAACATCTTCAGAGTAGTAGAAGTGTTCCCCATGTTTGTGTGACACAGACACAACTTGACTCCCTGGATCGCAGGTCACAGCTACACATTCATACCGCAAGTGTAGAGTCCATCAGAAGTAACTGATCCCAGACACATGCACACGTGTCCCATGAAGCAGCAGGAGCCAGGAGTGTTGGACGTGTGGCTGCAGCAGCCGGGGATCCAACCTTCCTGTGGCTGATTCTGTAGAGACAACCGACTCCACCTCAGCCACCTAAAATACAGTTGACCCACTCGTCTTCACACACAGCATGAATCCTGCTCTCCTGTCCTCCACACGGCTGCTTACCTGCTAATGAGTATTCAATACAACCAATCGATACAGAGATAGTGGTGCTTTGCAGCTCTCTCTGATTCTGCAAGAAGTGTACAGTATACACAGGAACAGATTCTCCATTAAGAAATTAGAGAGCAACAATAAAGAGAGTGTGGGTGGTGGGTGTGTGCAGGGGGGGGGGGGAATCCTTGTGTATGTTGTTTTGTTAGAAATCCCTTCGGGGAATTATAATTGTAAGAGCTTTACAAGCTGAACAATGCTCATGTTTCACCCAGAGAGAGCGGCTCAGTTCCTTCTAACAGCTTTATCCAGCCGAGAAAAAAACTCCTCTTTGAAACAAATCTTCTGCTCACTCCATTGACTTTACATCTGAGAGAAGAACGAGAGCATCACTCCCTGCACACACACATTCATGAACTTTTAATTTGCTGCTGCCTTTAACTACCTGTCCCCTCCTTACACCCCTCTGCTCACACACACACACACACACACACACACACTCATTAAAGTCTGGGCTCGTGCCAGAAGAATTCATTATCATGTCCAAGACCTTTTTTTTTTTTTCTGATGATTTTGGAGCCGTCATGTTGAGCACTTCCTGTCCAAGCTCTTTTTCTTGCAGGCCAGGATTGTCGTGTTAAAATCACTCGCCGGCAACAGGGTTTTCTTTTCTTTTCCCCAGGTATATATCTATATTCTAGATAATACTTTATGGAACTTATATATTATATTTTGAAGGTTTGAAGGCTTTAATAAAAGGAAATTTAGCTTTTCACAGAAACCAGCCTGTAATGTGGTTATTGCGTTTGCTGAAGCTTTCTGTATTCAGGTTATTAAATGGTTAACCAACAGTCTCCTTGTTTGCAAAAAATTATGCAAAGGTTCATTTTCATACAAAGTTTAAAATGTTGAAAATAGTCAAAGCTGTTAAAAAAAAAAAAGAAATTAAGAAAAACATACATTCTGAACATTTTCTATTTGATGAATATCTTTCAGCCCTCGCTAACATGAAAAGGAAAAACAAGAGAATATGTGAATGAGGCCTCGGGCCAAAATCTTCTCATTCTTTGATTGAAGTCGAGGGCCGTAAAAAAAATCGCCTCAAGGGCTGCAGGTGGCCCCCGGGTCACACTTTGGACCCCCCTGGTGTCGGGTGCTTGAGGAAAAGAAGCTTCACATTGTAAGAGTGAAGCCCGGTGAGATCTGTGCTGCCTCGCATCGTGCCAAAACGACGAGGAGTTTGGAGGATAACTGTGGCTTATGTGAGAGGAATCCCGTCCCTCTTATTACCGCTGTTTGAAGGAGAGAGGGGAGAGGATGTTGTCTTCAGTGTCCAGAAGGTGGAGTCATGCTCTGCACACGTGCTTGACGAGGCAGCGGCGAGGTTTGTAAATGAGGGCGAGAGTTTCGGCACATGATCACACTGTCACATCTAATGAGTCAGGAGGCTGGAAACTGTGTCAGCACACGCCGCTGGAATCATCCCTGAAAGCGTTTCCAAACATCATTTTTGGTTTCTGTTTGGATTCAGACTCAGACTGAGATTTGTCTTTGGACTGAACTCAGCCGCACAAGAACTCAAAACATTCAAGTTACTGAAATGTCCTCACAAAACAAAGATTGCTTGGACTAAACAGGGAACATAAATCTGATGCGTTCATACTTTAAAGTACCATGTGCACGATCTTCAGTCACATGAAGCTCAACAGTGAGCTCTATGTGAGCTACAGTGACTTTAGTTTATCGATTAGGCAAAATTGAAAAACAGAAAAAGACAGAAGTGTGGCCAAAGAGTTTTGGTTTACTTCCATTTGCTCAAGAGCGACATCTACGAAACCAAAAAGTCACACATTGTTCCTTTAAATATGGAAACTTTTGGAGCTATTGGACAGGTGAGGTTTAAAACGTTTAGCTTTACTGACCATGAAGAGACCGCAGAGAGAGAGAGAGAGACGAGCAATTATCTCAACACTCACAGTCATCGAGTGCATCCGGGACAAAGTGCTGTGGAAACTGCTTCTATGAGAGAAAGGGAAGGAAATGGAGCAAGTGCAAAATAAATGACACACAAATATTTGCATCAGTCTTCAGGCTGGAACACACACAGCTTGTTCAAGGTGAACAGTAAACTCCTGCTTTCTTACAGTAATCCAGAAAAGGGATTTAAGAAGGACTGTTCCTCCTCCAACTCTGAATGTCTCTCTCTCTCTCTCTCTCTCTCTCTCTCTCCCTCTCTCTCTTTGTCTCTGTAATTCCCCAAACATAATCATTATGTGTTCTCTGCGGTGCTAATGAGTGATGATCAAAGTGCTGTAATCACAGGCCACAGAGCCAGGCCAAGTGGGCCAAACAACAAGATTAATACCTACCAATTACAGCGGCGTGCAGGCCAACAGTCCGTCCCCGTGTTAACTGGACTAATGAAGGTCTTGTGATGAGGTCAGTCGAGGGGGGGGGGGGGGGGGGGGGCATGCTATAATGTAAGTGATGAGAAATCCTTTAAAAAGCTTTTTAAAGTATTAATCCGTTTCATCCTTCTTCTGCGAGCTTGTCGCTCATCAAAGGGAAGCTGAGATCAAAACGCTTTTGTACACCGCCTTCACTTGAAAGGGACAAACGTCTGTATGATCAGGGCCGACGTTTCCTGCATCACAAACAAACAAGCACGCACCAGCTTTCTGGACAAACTCCTCAAACAATGGAGTTCTTTTTTGGTTCTCTTCATCCAGCACTGAGATGATGGTCTGAGTCCATCAGTATGAACTCATCCATTCACACACATTCACACACTGATGGTAGAGGCTGCTGCAGAGTAAAGAGTCCATCAGTATGAACTCATCTATTCACACACTGATGGTAGAGGCTGCTGCAGAGTAAAGAGTCCATCAGTATGAACTCATCCATTCACACACATTCACACACTGATGGTAGAGGCTGCTGCAGAGTAAAGAGTCCATCAGTATGAACTCAGCAGGAGCTGGGGACCGAACCTCCGACCTTCCAGTTGAGAGATGATGACTCTACCAGCTGAGCCTCAGGAAAGGTGCAAACAGTTTTCAGATTTAATGTACTTGACCTTCCCTGCTCACCTGTCACCACCCAGCCCACTCTTTCATCTACCTACTTCCTATTTTACCGCCCTAATTGTTTTCTCCTTTTGGAGTTTTTGCTGCTCAAATGTGGACCTGACTTCTTGCCTGACGATTACTTGACACCTGCCTGCCTGCTGGCTCTCTGGTGCGTTAGTACTGCTGCCTTGCAGAAGTCTCCTTGTCTGCATTTGGGTCCTTCCTTCCTTCCTTCCTTCCTTGACATTGATAAGCGTTGTTTGTCTGCTTTATATTTGTCAGCGAGGACTCTAAACATGTACATGTAAAGAATCTGTGAAGTCAGTTTGCGAAGGTGTAGGTGAGCTGTTTGGATGCTGTGCCGTCAACACAACCAAAAAGCAAAGACGTGTGGTCTCTCTGAAGGTCTCCCAAAGACTGACGGCTGCTCTCATTAAAGCGTGAGGCTGATCAGGTCTGCAGCCCTGCGAGCGAGCGAGCTCGTCAGTGCAGAGGGGCCGTCGCCGCATGCAGACAAACTAAGTGAACCTACGTTCGTGTTCTCTGCTGGAGAGGAGGTGGAGCTTTTCTCCGCCAGAGAAGAATCTCAGCATCAGTCAGAACTAGCTGCTCAATGCAGACGCCCACCGGCTACATCAGCATGCTAACTAAGCATCACTTTAACTATGCATAATCTGACAGCTACGAGCAGATAAAGAGAACATAACGTGAACATAATAATGTTCACATGTTTATTCATAATGTGGCGTTCTGGTTTATTGTGCTGACAGGTAACTAAAGTCACTTTATTTCTGTGAAAATACTTTTTCTCCTCTCTGAAGAAAGGAAGACAACAAAAGCCCCCTCAGCTCCTCTTCACAGCGGATGACCTTTACTCGCTTCCAACCTCCAACTGAATTATCTCTAAGTGGTCAAATCAGCGCTCGTCTGTCAGTTAATTGGAAGCATTTCCATACTGATCCTCGTTTGAAAAAAACTCTTTAGTGGTCTTTTAAGGCCAATTAGCTGCAAGAACTGCAGGAAGCGATTTCAGCAGCGAAAGGTGCACATGTTGTTGAAGCCTCTGTGGCGTGTGAGCGTGCGTTGAATTGTAATGTGCTGATAACAGACAGAAAACCTTTTTCACAGAAGGCTGGTTAAAGCCACGCTTAACCGTTCATTGGTATTCATATAAGACCAGCTGGTGCCTAGTTTGTGTCTGAATGTGCAAAGATGAACTTTTAGCCAAGTTGCTCGTGGGACGTTCAGTAGATTCCTAACCAGATCATCTCCAGGATGCTCCGGCGTGACGTTCTGCACAGATGTTGATGGTGCCCACAGAACTGAGCGTATTGATTTTGCTGATCTCCAGAAAGCGTTGTCGTTAGCGACGCACCAAGCTCAAGTTCGGGGTTTTAAACAAAAACAAAACACGACATCTCTCTTCATTATTCTTATTTAAAGCATGTTTGTATTAGTTGGCATGTGTATCTTCAAAAAACAACAAAACAAATGAATACACAATTGTTGACGTGTAGCTGAAGTTAGGACCAATAACAACCAACTTTTTAATTTTAGGAGCCATAGACTGGAAAAGGGATTTTTGTAGGTCAACGCAGAAGCAGCATCGCCCTGAGCTCGAATGAGAATTCTCTTAAAAGATTTTTGCCTTGTATTTTGGATGATTTTGAAGATAATCTCGTTTTCTGATGCGTAGCTGTTTAGTTCAGCTGGATCATCTTTACAGATGCCGTGTAAAGTCCAAATAAAAACTTTAAAATCTAAAAGTGAGCATCTTCGCTAACGTAGTTTATCTCGTCTAACAAAACGTCTCTTCAGCTTGTGTTAGCCTCAGACCTTATTTCAGGCGTCTAACCACACACATTCAGAGGTTAGAACCCATGCAGCTAAATGCTAACTCACTTCCTGGTTTTCAGTCTCCTGTGCCGGTCTACATGTAGCTGTGAGAGTTCATGATGCCGTTGTCGAGAGCAGACACAGCAGTACGCCGGAGATGTTTCCAATCAGCTGTTTTTGTTTTGTTTTTTTTTTAGTTCCAAGCCGACGTCTCCTGGGATCAAAGAGTCGCACATCCTTCTTTTAAACATTTATAGTTTTTCCATCATTCAGTTGTGAGATGTCAGGAAGGAAAAGAGCTTTAACGCTTCCTCTGAACAATTCTTGTCCCATCTGGCTGTTTTGTAACCCCGATATTCTGAAACGACGGCGATTAAAACCTTTAAGCAGATAATGATCTACTTTAGTGCAGTAAATGAAGCCAAACTGCAACTATAAATGCCTCTTAATTTAGGAGACAATATGGGCTGAGCCTTTGTGAAGTGCTGTAAGCCGTCACGGTGTCACAATCATTGAACTTCTCTTTAAGACCAGAGGAATCGTTTCAACACGCAGATGGGAGTAGGATGAGGGTAATCACACGGCGGGGTTGGACTGCAGCTGAAGTCACTTTGTCTTCCTGAGATGAGACACATGTTATTAGGTCTTCTCATGTCGTCCTGCTCTTCTGGACAGAACATCTCCGACCTCCTGAACCTCGAGGAACGCCTCGGTCTGCATGAGAGCACTGAACACAAGCACGGCGGGCTGGGACTGTTTGGGTGTCCCGTGAATTGATTGGATTTGGATTCTTGGGGTCATGATTTGATGGAGAATCTGATTTCAATTCAGAACGATTCATGATTCATTTTTGGATGAGTACACACTCCCATCATCTGTGAGACTGGCTGCGTTTCTTGTTCTTCCATTTGGCATTATACTGAGTTAAAGAGCTAGCCTTAGCAGGGATTGACTGGTAAATCAATTAAGTTATGAATCTATTTAAAATCTCAGAGGATCAAATTTTTTACACAAATCGATTTTTTCCCCCACCTTTGCACACATTGGAGCTCCACCATCCAGTCTCTTCTGTTAGAGCACCAGCTGATCATGAACGGAGATCAGTTCACTTAAAGAAATAAAATGTTACAATGGTTTTATCCTTTCAGAAGCCGCCTGTGGACAAGCCAAAACACTCAAACAATGCATCTGGTTTGTCCAATGTAATGACTATGTCCACATCAAATAAACGTTCATTGAGTTTAATTTAAATTACTCGTCAGGCACATCAAGAGGAGGCTGAGGGAAAGATGCTAAATGATGCTTTTAAATAAACGGGGATCCTGGATTAAAGGGGGCGAACAGAACCAGACTCCAAGGCTCCACTGACCGTAAATAAAGTGTGCTAATACGGACTTTAGACGAGGCCTGGATATAAACGCTGTCGTCAAACAGAAACCAGGTGCCTCGAGAAAAGGTCATGATGAAATCCCCATTGGCTGCCCATGTTGGGCCTCTGGATCTGGACCTGAAGCCTTTTGTAATCCACCATTGATGATCCCCTTCCTTTTCACCCTCTCAGCGCAAACAGTCATCGATTTAGCTCCTTAAATGAAATCAACGTGACGTTCTTTGTTTCCCCCCTCTGGCTGCAGCTCGGAGTCAGCAGGGAGTCGCTGCCAGGTGTGGCTTTAAAATGTTCATGTTGTTGCAGTGACTCACCTTCCTGGAGCGCCTCCCACACAGACGAGGACGGCAGAGGTTGGCAGGGATAACGTGGGAGTCTCCGCGAATTAGCTTCCACAGCAGTGATCCATTTAGCTTCTTCTTTACCATTTAATGAGATTAAGGAGAGTTAAATCACCTTTTTATCCACTCGGGTTTCCCCTCAGCTGCTGGGTGGCACCACCAGTCATCTCCGTGTGATGCCAGTCCACCGAGGATTTAACCAGGCAGCTTTCATGACATGCCACGGCTAATCAGCCGCAGCGCACACTCTGTTCATGCGGTGAACTCGCATTCTTCGCCGAAGCCTTTAAACGCTGCTGTAATGAGTCTTCGGCAGGGAGGAAACACGTGTGTTTTCAGATACTGCATGCCTTGTGTTCTGTGTGTTTAACGGCTGCAGTAACAAGCGGTAAGAGAGGAAGAGATCAAACACGTTTCACAGTCATCCTGCTAATAGAGCCGTGTTTGCTGTGTGTGAATAACAGACGTAAATAAAGCCACGTGGGCGGCGCCGCCTGGAGACTTCCATCCTTTGGGCAAGGCACCCATGCCCCGCGGCGAGGATTGAATAACTCGAGCCTAATTTAGTTTGAAGTGACTCTAATGTGGAGAAATAAAGGGCCGTATCTAACATCTTCTGACACTTTGAATGATGCATAGATTTGGAGCTGCAGAAGATAAATCGTTCATGTTCGGTTAAATGAAGGTGCAGCAGAGTCGGGTGTGAAGCAGCTGACATATTTAGAACACATGCACACACGTGCATCTTATGTGTGCTTTATCTGGTTGACACAACTTGGCCTGCAGATGTTGAACTACATGTCCGGTGGTTGAATGCTCCATCAGTTAAGTTGCAAACATCTTGCAGACGTTTCTTCAATCTGAGGGAAAAGTTGTTCTGATTGTGGATTCAAACTTCACTGTTTACAGCAAGGAAGCTAAATTTAACAACAGCTCCTGTGAGAATCTCTCAGGGTCTTCATCCTCTTCATCAGTTTGTAGAAACAGAATTAGCCTCTCCCTCATGGCGTCAGGTAGCTTCTATAAGGTTTCTATCTATACATAAAGGCATGCAGTTCCTTGAGTTGGACAAAAGGAGGCATCATGTGAATGTTTGGGCAGCAGTCACATATATGTGGAAATAAGTGAACTAATGAGTTTTAGCCTGTGTATCTAATACAGAGAGAAACTTTTCTTACAGAAGGGAGAGGAGGTTCGGACCGTTCAACCTTTAATCCAGCACGTCATTCTGTAATTTTGCTAAATTTACAGCCTCCATGCTACATTGTGACCTTGTCATTTCCCATTTGAATCAATATAATCTTTGTGATTTTACAGAGAATAATCGATCTTGCTTTGAAGTCAGTTCGACAGTGGAATCCCTCCCTCCTTCTAAGCTGACTTTAAGATGTTAATGAGGCAGAACAGGCCCCCTCTCCTACCAACTAAAAAGATGTAATCATCTACCTGACAGCCAAATGACCTTGGTACTCGTCTTTTATCATCACAGTAACTGATTTGGCCCCGCAGGTCCGCAGGTAACAAGGCCACTCGGTGTCAGCGTCTGATGGAGGGGTCGCCGGGCCTGCCAGGCAGCGCCCGCACAGACTCACGGCTCGCTGTTTTTCTCTCAATAATTCAGATGGATTTGCTACAGTGTACATCTCTATACACACACACACACACACACACACACACACACACACACACCGGCGTCTGTCTCAAGGCTCCAATATATTTCCCTTTGCTTTTCACTCTGCAGAATGATTCCAGCGGCACTCTGTATTCTGTGAAATTGTAGCTTTGCATTGCAAATATGAGTATGATCTCATGTGACAAGTGTCTGTGCTCAGAGTGGCAGGGAGCAGGCAATACATTTTCATCAGCAGGAAGGAGCGAGGGCGGAGGTGGGTGTGTGTGTGTGTGTGTGTGTGTGTTGTCGTCAATTCACCCCTGCTGAAAATCACAAAGCAGCTCCAAAATAATCCTGCACAGCTTTCGAGTCTGTTGGAGGAGTGAAGCCATGTCTGACAAAATGCAAATGTCATCTATAGTTTCAGATGTCCTCTCTCCAAACAACACTGTGTTTATTAGGAACATTTTCACGCTGACAGCTGAGAACACTTCATCATTAGTTCCTGAGTCACCAAAGAGGATCAAGTTCCAAAAACACACAAAAAAAGACAACTCTCAGACAAAGACATCCAGGAAGATAAGACTTGCATTCACACGAACCTGAACAGAAAAACGTCACCTCCAGTTTGGTTTTACAGCAAGTCGAGGAGTCAAAGAGCCAACAGATGTTTGAAACCTGACGAGACGAGAATCCAAACTAACGCGACGTGGCACACAGACAGAAGACTGAAGTGTTCTGAATCTGGAGGACGACGAGCTGGAGCAGGTTACAATCACGCTCCTGCAGATCACATGGCATTCGCCTGGCGCCTTCACTATAAAGATACTCCAAGAAACAACATAACAAGGAGCATAAAGGTGATGTATGATTGGCTGTCTAAAGACTCGAAGTGAAGCGATAAAGTTCAGTCTAATCTTCTCTTACATCCCCGTGTGTGGGCTGGGTTGAACGCTGAGTGCAGCTGGGACTTGTTTGGTGTAAATAATATATTTACAGCAGCGATGGCGTTAGAGGCGGGTCGGCCCTGAGGTGATGACGATATGAGAACCTCGGGGAAGAAGCTCTGCAGAGCTGCAACAGCTGACGCCTTTGCATCCGTGTAATGAGTTGTGGATGGAACATTCAGTGAGTGGGTGCACATAAAGCTCTGTGTGTTCACAGTCCCATGCAGGTCAGGGTGGAGAACAAATCGGCTGAGGTCATCGTTACCGATCGGAGGTCTCCGCGTGGGCGAGGACTCCCAAACGGACTCTGAGCTTAGAATCCAGGCCGTGTGCCTGGAGACTGATCTGAAAACGCTGACAGCCGAGAGTCCTCGGGGAAATAATTAAGGTGGAGTGAACAGAGGGAGCAGCGATAATCACTATTTTCCACCATCGTTATTTTCATAATCAAATGTTTTCTCTGAAGGAACCCTCGACAGCGTTTATGCTCAGCTGTCAATCAGACGCCAACAGGTCACACCCACACACACACACACACACACAGGGAAGGTATTTAAAGCGATTGTTGCTGTGTTTGATGGAGGAGAAGAGAACAGTTCAAACCGAGCAGACAACAACAAACGCACCCGACAGATGTGTGACAGAGACATCAGCTGGTCAGGTGCCCGAAACCAAAAACTGAAAACAAAGACGCAGTATATCACGACCAATGTGCAAAGCAGCAGCTTCCTGTTTTTAGAGGATAACATGAAGAAGTATCTGAAGAAATTATTGCAATAAAACAGTGACTTGTTACATTACTGCGTCTGTCTCAGCATGTATCTGTTTGAATGCTTGGACATATGAGTGTGTATTTGTATGTAACGTGTATGTAGGCGCTCTTTCTTATTTATTTTTCTTTTTTTCTTCTTTTTGTTTTTATGCACTTTGAACAGCTGAAGATGTTTTTTTTTTTCTTTTTTTTTTAATATGCTAAACAAATAAATTTGACTTAAATCACCCAAACAGAATCCCGGTTAGTTTGAAACGACGTGATGAATATTTCAGAGGACCAATTAATGAGCCATCGTCACAGACTCTGTGACATTTGGTTCCAGTATCTATGAGGGCTGCTAGAGAATCAGATCATCCAAAGCTGAGAATCCAAAGTGCCTCACGGGGCTTCAGGGGAGAGAACAGAAGTGAGGTATTTGGTCATTTGGAAGAAGCGACCCTCTAAGAGCCGGAGCAATAATGTTAGTACTGTATTAAAGCTGCACTGAACTGTAAACACAGCTGTGATTTATTCCTGCAATATTTCCACAGTGAAATGAAAAAAACAAAAACAAAGTCTCACAACACGGGATTATGGAAGCGTGCAATTAGGTTGGTAAGAAACACAGAGGTGTGCCTTTAAGCCGGCCTCCTGTTTTGAAGTCTTTGGATTGATGCAGCGGTGATGCAACTCACGCAGCGGTGGAGAATATTCTGGTCACTTCGACTGAGAATGTGCATCTCACTTCCTGCTGTTAATTCATCAGCTGCTCTCCATGCTGAGACTCACTTTAGTTGTAAATGTCAACTCGATTCTTCAGACCGTAAATTATCTCATCAAAAAAAAAAAAAAAAAAAGATATTTGTATATGTTTTTCGGTGGGTATTGGAGGTTAAGTATTCGCTTGGCTGCATCATTTCAAACAGAAAGAACCAACGTGCACATTAAGTGAACGTCACAACACATCTCTTTTCATTCGGATGCACTTAATGGAATAGTTTCCACGACCCGCTTGTTTTTATTTGATGCTGTGGTCGTTGGTTTGAATGTTAACTGAGTCTGAGCCTCAGCTCAGTTTGACACACTGGTCAAACTGTTTTCATGCCAGTGTTAGAAATAAATCAAAAAGCCCTGCAGTGACACGCACACACTTTACATATTGATAAGTGATGTTTCACATGATTTCACCAAGAACAATGATTGGAAAATGAGCTAAAACAAGGAAACTTTGAACATATTATTGTATAATTCTTCACATCAGGAAACAAGCTCCAAGTTCAAAGTCATCTTAATTATTTCAACATGTGCCAGAAAAAAGCCGCCTGCTGCTGCTGCTTGTAAAATGTGAAGGCTGAAACGGACCTGAGCTCTGATTGTTCTTCTCATGTTCACATTCACACACTGAAGGCTGCAGCATGAAGACTCTAATCCCATTCAGACACATTGGACACTTAACCCCGAGCATCCCTGACCTGACGCTTTGCATTGTGGGAAACAGCACGTGAGGGACACTGGTCTGTACACACACTGCAGAGCTCACATTTGTTGCAACTTAAGTGAGACAAAATCAGTATGATGTAGGACTGTAGAAGATTTATTTTTTAATCCTCAAACACATTTAAATTAGTATCCAATAAAATGTCTTTATGTAGCTTAAAATGCTCCACAACTTTTAGCTTTTTTTTTCTCTTTCCAAAATCCAGTTTCCTCATGAAAGGCACCGAACATGAGTGCATGACAGCCGTCAGCTGCCGTCTGGCTGAGTGGACACATGAGCTGATGCAAAGTGTTTGATCAGTAAGCTCCTGTCAGCAGCAGGTCTTTGAGGTGGGTTTGATGTGTGAGGACCCAGAGGGGGGGACACTCAGGACCGTGGACAGTCTGTCACAGGTCTCTCTTCAGGACCGCTGGATGGAAAGCTGCGACAGTTTCCTCTTCATTTCATGAAAGTTCTCCTTCTCCCAAAAATGAAAGAGGTAGAGGAGGGCGAGCACACCGTCTTATATTTTCAGACAGACAACTTTCCTTGTGTCTGAGGAGCTCAGTGTGCAGAAATAAGTTACACAATGAGACTTGGAATGCATCGGACTCTTATTACGCTTTTCTATGTAGAGCACTTTTCATAGAAAGAAACATCACAAAGTGCTTCACAACAGTAACCACATAACTCCCTCCCTCACCCCACAACTCCAACACTAGAGTCAAAGAAGCAGATTACAACAGCCGAGGAAACGCCATGATGAATTCTTTAATGAGGAAACACAGGAGGTTAAAACATGAGATTCAGTTCAGAGCTCGACTAAAAAGGTCAGCCTTGGATTTGCTTTTTTAAAACAGTTTACACCGTGTTCTGCCCTCAGGGCTGCAGGTAAACTGCTCCACAGACGGGGACCAACATCATGAAAAGAAGCGAAGAATAAATCGTGTTAAAGACGGAGAATGAGCGGTGAGATGAGGCGTCGGAGGAGACGGCGGAGACGGGACAGTGGGGAAGAGGGGGGGGGGCTTTATAGGTGATGATGAGGAGTTTGAAGTGGATACACTTGGAGATTGGGGGGGGGCAGTGGTTATGGATGTGGGAGAAGATGAGCATGCATCGTCTCGTCACTCGTACTGTCTCACTGACTGAAAGTTGTGTTAGCTGAACATCTCGCAGAGGTAGACTGTAAACATTGAACACCCAGGGACAGCTACAAGAAAAAGCTTTTTGAGCTAAATTAGATTAAAGGTGGAAGGCCATCTGCCTTGACCACCAGTTGTCATGTTCCACTTGTTTTCCCCTTGAGGCTTTGATGTACTGCAGCGAAGTGTCTGTCACCCTCTCCTGCATTGATTTTCATCTTACTGTCTTTTGACTAAGACTTCATTTACGAGCAGGAAGAGGACAGAGAAAAACCCAGCCAGTCAGAGGAGGTGAGACTGCAGACACGTCCACGACCAAGCTGCAGGCTCCAGTGTGCAAGAAGGACAGAAGTGGAATAAAACCTGCAGTTCCTCAAGTGTCCACATGAAGCGGCTGCAAAAGCTCCAGACGCCTCATTAACGCTCTTTTTCACAGCAGCAATCAACAAGTTTACAGCTGCCGGGTTCTGAAACAGGTAACCTGAAGTTTGATGCAGCTCGACCTGGACAGGAAGTAAGAAACGCACAGAGCATCCGGTCCATTTCAAAATAAAGCCGAACATGCAGTGAGGTGTTTGTCTTTGTTCCAGCGTGATCTTGAAGCTCTCCTGTGACGTGTGCACAGCTGGTTCTGCCACAGTGCACACCCAGCTAAACCGATTCAGCTTTGGGGGAAATCTAGCAGCGCCGACATTTAGTGTACACGACAGTACTGAGCCACGAGGCTCCGCAGTATAATGTTGTATCCTCTATGTGATGCTGCTGTCTTTCTGTTCCTCCCAGGCTTCAAAACAATCCTTCTTCTTTCTGGAGATCTGCCAACCTCTAATTAACACACACCGCCCCCCCCCCCTTCAGATTCTAACACAGCAGCATGTGCAGTTCTTTTGCCCTCGTGTAGAACCAATCAGCCAAACACGAGTTAATCAGTGAGAAAAATGGGCTAATATCAGAGTACCTGCAGTGCTGTGTGCAGAGCGCTCAGGTGTTGCCTCCTGATTACCGAGCGCCCCAGTAGCTAATTTGAGATGTCTGGTTGAGGTGGGATCAAAACAGCCCGGGGCGGTGCGGCCATGCAGGGGGAGCTGCGATCAAAGTGATCAGTGTTGTGGATCAGAACGTGAAATCCAACGATGCTTTCGAGATAAATTGGTCCAAAAAAAAATAAAAAATCTTTAGTTCTTACAGCTATGCTTGACTTGTTTGGAAACAGCTTGAAGAAAAGATCAGAGCGAAGTGAGAGGAGTTTGCACATTACTTTTTTAAAAAGAACATGTTTCAGATGTTTGTTTCTTCTTTCTCTGCGATCGGATAAAGAGTCGTCTTCTTTCCGCAGCGCCATGGCAACAGGATGATGTCTTCAGCTCCAGCAGCGTCTTTCAAGGACATGATGGCAGCTTTCTGTTCTCGACCCCTGGGATGCACCTCCGAATGAATGAGAGCAACTTTGAGCTACCACTGAGGTCAAGTTTGAGGAGTGTGGAGAAGAAAATAAGCCCAACTCGTGTTCTCTTGTATTTTCGTATCCGTCATTGCAGACCGCAGAATCAGGTTTGTCTGCAGCAACGAGCTTGTTTACCGCTTTCTCATATCATGTCTGATGAAGCCGAAGCAAAGTGGTCCTGTTAATAAAGCTGCAAAGCGTTTTCATTACATCTATCCAAATACAGACACTTTGCAAAGACTCCCATGTGGTCTCTCTCTCTCAGACACGCGTGACGTCGTTTCAGCTTTTTCCTTGTTGTCTCGAGATGCTTTACAAAGAGCAGGCCAAAGACCTCACTTATTGTTGTGTTGCAAAAAGACAAATGGGAGAGGGGGCCGATGTTGTGTCCCTCACGTTCTGGCTCCTCTGAAGTGGACGTCTGGTCGTGGGTGCGACACAGTCCAATGGTGGCGGCTCAGAGTCCGGGACTTGGGGTCGCTCTGTTTACCTGAGAGTCGAGACCTCCTGGACTTCTGACGCCAGCAAACAGAAGGGGGCGTCGGGGTCGATATCAAAGAATCATTTACCAATCGGCATATCATCTTTTTTTTTTTTTTTTTTAATAAAGGGCGTAGTTGTTGTTCTGGACGAGGAGTGTCTGACGGCCTTGTGTTCGTGTAAAGGCTTCTTTGTGTTTCGGTCCAGCAGAGCGTTTCAAGCCCACTGCAGCATGAATAATCGGTGACTCAGTTGAGGTGGGTTCACACTTTCCCCAGATTCTTTATTTTGAAGTGAGTGAGAACACATTGCTAACCGCCTCTTGATTTGGAAGTTTTGTCAGTTGGCCCCGCCCACCGCTCCACCTCCAGCCACTCAGGCCAGCCTCACTATTCTGGTCATGATCGAGCCCCGCTGCTCTGAGAGCCACCCTGCTGCTCGGCTTCTTCTAAGAGCCTTTCACAACGTTTCCCTCCGTTCGACTGTTCTTCTCATCGGGCACGACTGTAACATAATTAGTTCTCCTGCTGTTAAATGTGTTAAAACGGCCTCGAGCTCGCCGCGGCGCTCTGAATGCTTTGCTATAAATGTAACAGACTGTTAAGACTCTGCAGCTCAAAATAACGTCATGAATCGGTGCAACATTAGAAGAATTAGGAAGCATATTTTAACATCACAGACACTTTTTTTTTGTTTTTTTTTGCCCTCATCGAAATGATTAGACAGCATAAGCGAACACTGTCACGATGACTTAAGCAATTATTCTCCCGTATGTAGAAGAATCATGACTCAAGCTGTTTCTGTTAATTAACTGCACACTCTGAGGAGACTTTAATGAACTATTTTAATACACTAACCGAGCATCAATTTCTTATTTAATGGGCTTTAAATAAGCCGCAGCACCAACTTAAACTCTGTGCCAGTCTGACTGTCCTCCCCGCACACACATTTTATTACTTTTACCCTCCCTGCTGGGAGCTCTTCGTTGGAGGTACTAATCGGCAGCTCCGAGGGCTGGCAGCAGGCTTTGAGTCGATGACGCGGGTGGCTTACATGCGTCAGAAAAATGGTCGAGGGAGTAGGTAGGTGAGAGAGAGGTAGCCAGATCCCCGCTCTCTAACAGTGCAGGTTTAACAATGTTCTCCTACCAGTTTCCTCTGATCACACAGAGATGGCTGACAGGCTCAGAGTGCTCAGCAGTAAGACTCGGCTCTGCAGAAAGACCGAGGGCTGCACTCTATTGGAGCTTCTGCGCTGAAATATTCCAGTGCACACATTCTTCCTTTGGCAAAGGATGAGTCAGCGAGTCATACAGGGGAGTGAAAGCAATGCATGCATCAACAGATTAGCAGCGAGTGATTTCACCGAGCCATAATCTCTTTTTTTATTTTTACTTTGTCTGTTCCAAAAGACGAAACATAATTGTTCTTTTGTTACCTTTGCTCCTGCAGAAAGGGAAGTTCAATCACACTCACTTTAGAGACAAGCAAAAAGTTATTTCTCCAGAGTAGAAGCAGCAACGAGGGGACTCAGGGAGGACTCCTGTCGTTACTGCATGCAATTAAGTCCGACGCTTGCTGGCTGTTGGACACAGGTTGTGGGAAAATGCAGCTTGCTTTGCTTGTAATGATAACCCAAGTAAAGTTAGAGCGAATAAAGACAAAATGCTGCACACACAACGACAGCTGCTTCTCTTCCTTACACAACAAATAAGATGGAAAATATCAACCCGACAGGATCCCTGCTCTTTGTAAACTCCTGGAGTTTATAAAATGGGAGGGTCTATTTTAACTTTTGCATTTCTAATGGAGATAAGGGTCTCTGCTGTTTCAAACTTACAACATATGAATAAGACATTGAGGAAAACAAAGTGTGTATTTATCTTGAAGAAATAAGACAGAAAACTTTAAGAATCTTTCTCAAGTTTTGGTCCTTAAAGTGGAAGTTCAAAGTTCACACATCGTGAGAATCATTTTTCACCATATTCTCTTCAAATCTGAACAACTTTGCAGTTTTTCCATGTCCCTGTTTTCTCAATGTTCCTTCTCACAGATTTCTTCAGATTGCACTGTACTCTAAACTCACTCAAATCCCCGAGCAGCTGCAGGGGAAACGCTTCCTCTCGGGGGCACCGCACCAGGGATTTGTGACTGTAATTTAATTTCAGCCATGGAGGGCCATTGCCGCTGCTAATCCCAGCGTACAGAAGATCATTAGTGTTTGAAAGAAAGACAGGATGAGGATGACTAAAAGCCCGAATGTAATTGTTAGGAGAAAGGGGAAACAGAGGGGGGGGAATAGACTGCTAATGAGACATGTTGAAAACAGGAGCGGCGGCTGATGTAACGTCTTATGGAATCCACACTTTGGGGGTTTGAGGAGTTTAGGTAACAGGCTGCAGAGGAGAGCAGCATTAGAGTGTCCTCAGCTTCACCCTGTTCCTCTGGGATGTTTAACAACTGAACAACCTGCACTCCAATTTAGGACCTTTTTCAGACCGTTAAATGTGAGATCCTGACGGCGAGGCAGCAGGATGTACGATGAAGTGTGCGGATGTAAGTTAATTAGGATCACTGCCGGTTTGATCCACATGAAAAAGTTTGCTCCGTTGTTGTTTTTTTAGGTATTATGCTTTAAAAAAACTTTTAAGATGATAACCAACGTATAAACATTCAGTTATTTACACACACACAAAATGAATTAAAGATTTTGTTGGATTAGCTTCCTGGTTCAGTAGCCAATCAGCAGTGAGGGAGGGACATCTGTAACCTGTCAGCTGGCTTCACTGGCTCCTCTCTTCCTCCCAGGACTGACATGGCTGCTTCCTGCTTCTCTTTGGTTTCACTCTCAGTCCGCTCACAGTAAACAGCCTGGAAGTTTCTAGCACCTTCTGACGACTCAGCGCACTTTAAAACTGCTGGTCACACCTGCCCGTCACACCCACACACACACACACACACACACACACACACACAGCGGGAGGAACTCTGGGTTAAGTGTCTTGTTTAAGGAGACATCGGACATGCGGCTGCAGGAGCTGGGAATCGAACCCTCGACCTTCCGGTTGAGAGGAACTGACTGGAGTAGATGTTAAAATATTCCCTACTTTCTTACACTATGTGTGGGAGTGTATTGTGAACGTACCAAGAGTCATCTTCAACACTGTGACTGCTGTGACTGTTGAACACTAACTGCCAATCAGAGTTTGTTCAGATTGAAGATGTGAACGCAGCTCACATGTAAGTGTGAGGATGCTAAAGATAGATCATGAAGCTGTCAGAGTGAGACAGGTGAGCAGACTTTACCAAGGTGCTGGAGCCGCCGGTTAAATCATCTTAAATGTTCTTTGACAGATGCATTGTGGGTAAATGGATTACTCACCGAGTTGGCCTTTAACACAGTACACTGTGCTGCTTTTTTTTATCAGACATGAAGGAAACATGTTGAAGCTTCTCTGACAACAATGCAGCAGCACCCCCCCCCCCCCCACACACACACACACACACACACACCACAAGCCTTTTTCATCAATGACTGATTCTTCACAGATGGATGCGTCTACTTTCCCAAACGAGTGGTCCATGATGTGACCTTAAACGCGGTGTGAGTGGGGGTCAGTGGGGGGTGAGTTTGTGGATTTAAAAGATGACAAACAAAGTGTTGACTTGAACATATTTTAGAAATATTCCCCTCACTCCTTCCAGCTACAAACATGAACTACTTATGTGCAAAGTTCTTCAGAGGTTTTACGTATTCATCACAGAGGAGACGCTGCCAACTTGGAAAGACTACAAACCCACGTCGTCCTTGATGTTCTCTGAATGAGACCGGCATCCGCCGCGTGGGAACTCCCCCGGGTTTGTTTCTTTTGGGAGCACTTTTTCAGATGTTGCACTTTAAAGGAAATAACATTGTTTAATGGGGATTCTTCTCGGCCAGCGTTCAGCTGTAGTGGTGCCAAATAGAAACCTGATATCCGATATTTCACGTCATTGCAGTTCTGACCAAACGGTTCAAAGAAGATCCAAGAAACGTTTCCGTGTTTCCTACAGAGTTTCTGCAAACAATATTTTTTCTGCTGGGATATTACGAGAGCTGGGTACGTGTCCGTTAATCCATCCAGCTTTAAACGCAGGGTTGGTCCTTTTCAAAAACTAGCATGATTTTGAAAGTAGCATTCCCTCTGTGCTCCTTCAAAAGCCACGCCCCCTCACTTACATGCACAAGCGCCATTGGTCCTGCTTTGAGTGTGGGCTCGAGCACCAATGGAGTAGACAGCGAGCAGGAAAGTGTGATTGGTTCATAAAAGGCGTATAGTGCAGACATTGGCACAACCACCACTTCTCGTCTCCTCACCTCCTGAAGCTGAACATCTAACCAGAGGAGCCGGAGAGAAATACATCAGAGACGGTGTGCTTCCAAAAAGCCAGGTCAGTTTCAGTCTTCAGGAAAAGTCTTCTAACTCCGATGATTATGTGTGGAGTTGTCTGTTTCCTTCAACCAAAGGGTTTGTGGGAGCGTTAAGCTGGAGACACGGAGGCAAACGACAATGTGATGGAGACTTCCACTCTCAAACACAAACATTTCACAGGCTCCAGTTTCCTAATTGACTTCCATAAAGGTGTCTGTGAATAATCACGGAGCGGTATAGGAGAGCTTGAAGCCTGTAAACGTTGTACAGAAACACACAACTGTCACAGCTAAACAACAAAAGCCTCAGGCGGCTGATGGAGCGAGTTGTCACGAGGTGTAAATGAGCTGTTTGCTGTTTTGTTATTACGCTCCGTTTCACACTGAAGTAACAATATGAGCAAACAGCAGCTAAATGACAAATGAACAGGGTGTCAAACTGAGGTACGAGTAACACCGGCGGTACGCGGGATCCCCCTTGTGGTACTTTAAAAATATAGATGGACCAATCAAACGGCTAACGAGCAAAGCTGTGACAGAAAATGGAGGAAGGAAATGTGGCGGCTACAATTTCTCGCATCTGTGGCTCAAAGAGGAAAAAAAAATACACAGCAGGAAGTGAAGTCGACAACAGAGAACGCTGAACAAATGTTAGAGTCGACGTTAGCAGTGCCATCGACGCTTCGAAGTCTGGAGAAGGAGGCAGGCCGCAGTGCCTGGTGGGACGTTAATAACAGTCATTTAAAAAACAAATAATATTCGTATCAGGAGCAGAAAAAAACAGCTTCGACTTCCAGAAGGTTTATCCTCAGAATAATAAAAAACTGAAACCCCCCCCCCCAAAAAAAAAAAAGACTCCTGGTGCAAAATAACTTGTGTCAAGTCACATTTCCATGTTCTTCGTTGTAATAGATCATTTTCTTTATTCCCTTGTCTCTCCTGATTGAACTCTCTTTGTGGTGCAGCTTCACAGCACGACAATGACATTAACACACACACACACACACACACACACACACACACACACACACACACACACACACACACACACAGGGGTATTGCCTGGTGAATTGTCTCGGGGGGGAAAGAGGCAGTTCCACCTCAGGGAGCTGTGAAGGCCGGCGCTCGGTGGAGTTGACTGAAGCGGAGCGCCGCAGGCCGTGTGCATACAGATGACTGGCTGCATGCACAGGTGGGCAGTATGTAGTCTATATGTAAGTATGCTGAGGTAAAGGGCAGAACATGCACCTGGATGACCTCTGAATCAGATGCTGCTTTCATTTGGGACTGGGGGAGTGGTCAGAAGGGAGGAAGGAGACGACACGCTGCAGATAAACTACCAGCTGGTCTCAGGTCAGGAGAAACTTGAAAGCGATCTTGAGACATTGCTTTTCCCTCGTGCCTTTGGCTGCTTGTGTTCATTATTATAAATGAGTTTGTTTATCTTTGTCTTCTGTAAAGCACATAGGCTTTACATGTGTAGGAAATGTGCTGTATGACTCACCAGTGAAGTCTCCAACACTGCACGTATACTGTGTGACAGCACCCGTCACTGAAACAGCCAACCAGCAGATCTGATTACTCACATCACTTCCTTTCTGATGGCTCAGTTTCCTCTGTCGTTATTTTTCCAAACATGGAGAAGACGTTTTATTTCTCATCAAACTTTGTGTACAGCGCGCTGAGCTGGAGGCTAAAACAGCCCAATAACTCCGGTGAGAGCGGCGCACTCACCTCAGGATTAAAACAAAGTTTCTCCTGCAGGCTGAACAATAGACTTTAAAGCACAGTTTGTTAATTGCTGTTGAGTTTGAGGGAGCTGAATTCTCCCCAGGGTTAATGTGATTAGCGTTTGGCCTGAGGAGGAGAGAGAAGAAGTGACAGGAACTCGATCCCGAACACTTCCTGTGCCGTGGAAACAGGATGCTGGTCCAGGAGATTCACGCATGTTTGAACCTCTCTCGTTGTGATGGACACAGACACACAAGAGGAGGTTGGATCTATTACCTTTATACAGAACAACTTTAGTACCATGTGAGCACGTAACACAAGGAGGAGAACTCACGGATCAATGGAGAGGCTTCCAGAGATTAGCAGAGCTTCGGCACAGTTCACCTGTACACTCTCCGCTCTGCACGCATGTTTCAGAGGACGCTCCAGCAGGACGCACGCCGTGTGTCAGCGGGTTTGTTCGCTCGGGTTTCTAAGTGTCCTGATGCACACAAGCCTCTCCTCTCCATCCACTTCACAGCAGGGACTCTCAACACTCAGCGTGTGGACTACCCCATGCTGAGGGACGACTGAGTGTGTGTGTGTGTGTGTGTGTGTGTGTGTGTGTGTGTGTGGAGATGGATGGAGGTATAGTAGCTGAAGCTTTCTGGTAACTCCGGATGCATTAAGCATTCTTCTGCGCTCGCTGCACTCTGAACCTCGCCACCGAAGCAGCGCTGCCTCCTGCCATCCCTCAAGTTCTCATTGATTTGGGGTTAAGAGGGATTAACACGCTGATGGATGTCACGTCCTGCATGTTTGTGTGATTTGTGCTCGGGCTTGTTTTGTGCAGAAGAAGTCGAGCCATGCGGAGGTCGACTTTCACCCCTTAGATCCCTCTGATTTGGGATTTCATCTTCACTGTTTCCATGCATGAGAAGGTGATCCATTTGTAACGAGAATGCAGCCGTGTGTATCTGTCAATGGGCGTGTGTAAATAAAGTTTTTCTCTGGAGTTTTTGAAGTGGAAGTGTACAAAACCAGAAAATGCCCACATAAAAGAAATCCATGTTTCACAACATGTTTGCATGTACATCTTCATGCAGTTTAATAAATCTCTCTGAACCTGAACATGTTTACTTGTTTTCTGCCCAATCGACGTCCACGTTCAACGCGTGCACGTTCAACGCGTGCACGTTCAACGCGTGCACGGTCAACGCGCGCACGTTCAACACGTGCACGTTCAACGCGTGCACGTTCAACGCGTGCACGTTCAACGCGTGCACGGTCAACGCGTGCACGGTCAACGCGTGCACGGTCAACGCGTGCACGGTCAAAGCAACGAGAAAAAGATGAGACAAAATAACAGCAACATCTATGTTTGGTGCGGCGGTGTTTAAAGTGAAGTTACTCCACACTTTGCACGTCCCTGAAGAGGAGTGAGGAGTCACCAGTGCTGCCAGGTGGTGAAATGAGGATTTATTGATAAATACAGTAAAAACCAAAAGGCTGCTCCTCTGCAGCACACGAGGCCCTGCACACCACATGAACAACAAAGGAACTGTTTCACGTGTAGCTCAGCTCGTAGCATGTGTGAAAACATCACACTGGTTCAATATATATATAAGTCAGACTGGTTATTACCTTTAATACTGGTTTATCACATTCAAACTGGTATCATCATTCCTATCAGACATTAGGAGAACATGGGTTTATTTTAACTATAATTTCATTTTTATTTTTTTTTGTTGAATCTCATTAAGTAGAAAAATCTTTTAATAAAATACAGGCCCTAACGTCAATCTGATTTTCCTCTCACTCGTGACTCCCTGACATGTGACTAAAGTGTCATCAAACAGTGTTGGAATTCAAATGAAACATGACATGAAAAAGTCCAGGATGAAAGTCATGCCTTCAGATATTCAAAGGAGGGAGGAGGAGGAGTTTGTGTCATGAAGTCAAAGCGATGGCTTTGTGTTCCCAGCAGACGCCTCAGTGTGACGTTTAACCAGTCGGTGCCCTGCTGCAGGCCTGAGCGGGGCACCAGGTGAGGATTTGATTGGCAGATCGAGCCTGGCAGCAGAGGAGAGGGCATGCTGAATCACATGCAACGTTTAGCTGAGGGGACATTAAAAGTGTTATCGCACATGTGGCCTTTTCATACAGAGGGCACAACTAAGATATCGGTCATCTGGCAACATGGAGAGTCAATATCTCCACCGTCAGCTGCAGGCCATGATGTAGAGCTGTTAGACATCAGGAGGTGTCAGCGCCCACCTGGAGTCTGTACACTGCTGTACATCAGGGTCACGCTCTTATAATGTTTAAATATGTGAAGTTCTGTTTCATTTAACGCGAGCACATGTGACCTACAGTGACCCGCTGGCAGCTTGTTGCAATCGTTTAATGCTCTCTAATCTCAGATTAGACCTTTGATGGTGTGAGGCTCTGAACAGGTAATCTGCGTGCATCCTTTTAATCAGACTGCAGTGCAGGTGTGCCAGCTTTAACCCCGCGCTGCTCGCTGTCACCTTGTGCTCTGAGCTGAGAGAGGAAACGATCATCCTGCTGCGACACAAACACAAACACGTTCAAGAAAAAAATCCATCATGATGCATTTGTCTTTGTTTTTTCACATCATCATATTAAATCAGGTTTAAATGAAGAAATGATCCTGTGAATGATCATTTCAAGACAGAAAGTGTTTTCTACAACCACCAAATGGTGAGTGGGTGGCGTCTTCTCGAACACACAAACCCACCTCCCCTGCAGAGCTGCCCTCAAGGAAAACTTTATTTATGGAAGGCACACTTTCTCCTCGCCTCTCCACACAATATGAAGCTCGCAGGCAGAGAAGTGCTTATCCACTTCCCTCCCTTCCTCCGGCAAAGTTATTGTAACAATAGCAGCGGCCCTGACAGCCTGCTGGAAATCCCACAAAATCTCAAAAAAGCATTTTCACAGGATCTAAGTTTACTCCCATCTGGAACATCCCCGCCGCTTTCCCTGAGACGCAACTTCATCTCCTGCACACGGATTATTGGGAACAGTTTCATTTCACCACACAATTCAACACCCGGCGAGATTGTCCTTCGAAAACTTCAGAGTGAATTACCATCGCTCAGCCTTATTAATCATTCAGCTGGGAAGTGAAACAGACCAGGGACAAGGACGGGAGCCGGGATGCTGAGAACACAAGGTAAATATGTTAATGAGCAAACAGAGAGTATTTAATGGAGATGTTTTTTTTTTTATTTCGCTTTATATTCATATTTAGGGTGCTGTATATATTTCAGACACGCTTTCTGGCTCTGCTCCTACTGGAACACAATCATCATTCTCCTCTTGTGAAAAGCCACCGTGTACTCTCTCCTTCATTATAAATGTGTCAGCATGCAAGAGAGGAGCGCACACCGCTTCCAATGCCAATGAGAGGAGCTGATTGTCTCTGAACGCTGCAGCTCTTGGTAGTTTCTTTTCTTATGGTTCAGAGGCGTCTGAACACCAGAAGGATTCCTCCAAAACTTATCAAAGGGTCAAATATCAGAGAGGAGCCATTTCTTCACAAACTGTGTCTGAATAAACCTTAGAGATGTTGATCAGATGTTTGGCTTCTTGCTCACCTTGTCTGTGTCTGCCACACACACTCCTGCTTTACACCGACACACACCTGAGAGCTCCTCACCTCCCTGCAAAGCACCGGCCAATCAGATGCAGATTAAGGCTAGCTTTAGCTTTGGGAACACAAACCACAAAAGTGGTGTCGTGTTCCCACTTTTTATTCCCGTGTTTTGGATGAGAATCTGTGTGTGCATTGTGACGCATCAATCCAGAACATTTATTGTTTTGGTTATCAGAGACCCCACAAACACATTTTTGTTGTTTTATTTATTCTTCAAGCAGTTTATGTTAAAATGTTATCAATTAGATGCGCTGCATACGTTTCACCACTAGGTGGTGTTTCTGGGGAAAGCAGCGTTATGCTGGTTTTACAGAAGAAGAGTTCAGAGCTAGCAGTGATGATTCAGCAGCAGAGACTTGTAGCTGCAGGAACAGGACTGGATGTTGGTTGGACGCTTTAATGCAGGAAACAGAAGTGAACCGTCCTCCCGGCGTGCGTCCTTTCACCAGCTGTCTGGTGGTTTGTGGTGAGTCAGAGAGTCTCGTATTGGATGTGTTTTTTGTTTTCTTTTATTTCAAGTCTGAGTTTTGTTTCACTTCTTTGGCCTTGGGAAGTTTATTGATTCCAGTTTGCTGTTTTTCTTTCCTTAGTTTCACTTTGTGAGTTTCTTTTTTTGCTTTGAATATTCTGTTTATTGTTCACACTTGTCCTGAATGTTTCTGTTGTTGTTATTTCACACATTTATCTTGCTCCTTTTAGTTCCCCTAGAGTTTCAACACTACGAGGTCGTAACAGGAGCTGTCTTCCTTCTTCATCCTTTTTTTTGTTAATTGCAAACAGATTCCTGATCAAGCCGTCTTTAGAGGTCGAGCCGGTGGGGCAGGGCGCACGCCGTCGGACAGCGTGCAGTGGTTACACTCCTCCACAATATGTTTGTCTTAAAACAGTTAGATAACACTGACTGTCGTCCCCTTTGGTTTAGTTTTAAACTCATCATTATAAGTTATGTTTGTGGTAACTTTAAGTAATAAATCTCTGCAGGCTCATCACTCAGCCAACGCTCGTGCTGCAACATCAAGTGTGTCCGTCCCATCGGGCAGGATTTATTTAGTGGTGGAAGTAAAAGTCTCTTTTGAGCTTCGACTTTAATTTACCTGAAACAATTAGTGATGAGGAGTGCAGCCTCTTTAACCTGCTGCTCTCTCCCAATATTAACATCGGCTGTGGGTGGAAAAGGCTCCGCTGGAGTCTTTGAAGTAACTACTTGAGGATGAGGAGGGATGAGCTGAAGTGTGCTCGCAGTCTTTTGGCCCACTGTCCTGTCCTCAGCAGCAGGACTCAGCCGGCACCATCCGGGACTCTGTGTTCCCTTTGCTTCATCACTTTTCTTTCTTTTTCTTTTTTTAACCAGCAAATGTGTCAAAGCACAAACAGCCTGCATCAAAAAGACTTCCGCTTCAGACCCCAGAGAAGAATAAAGCGAGTGTTTACTGTGCAGCTTCACCTCTCAGCTCGTGAAAAATAATGTGAGAGACGAGGAATCATGGAGCGAGCGGTCGTCAGGAGGTTCACGGACAAATTCTGTGGGTTGACTCAGACGGGGCCTAAGCTAATAAATGTGAGTGCTCCTTCCTCCCCGTACACACACACACACACACACACACACACACACACACACACACACACACACACACACACACACACACACAGTCCATTAACATCCAAACCAAGTCTGCAGAGTCAAAGAGGAGCGAGGTATAGTCTTACCTCAACCTGAAACCCAGACAGTCTGCTCAGACAATGTCTTGTTGAAATTACATTGATATAAAAGTAATCTGATTTTCCAAACACATTTTGAGGCAACATAAAGGAGGGTTACGTGCATTTGTTCCAGTCGAAAGCACAACATCAGGGACGCGGTTTGATCCCTGACGTCCTTGTTCAGATTATAACACCGCGTCCTAACGTCGTGTGACGCGAGCGACAAACAGCCCGTGAGCAAGACGCCGTTTTCACCCCGAACAACAAAGAGATACTGATTGGACGATGCGGGGCGGCAGCAGCTCAGTCTGGAGGGACTTGGGTTGGGAATCTGAGGGTTGCCGGTCCGAGTCCTGCTGCGAACCACAAATTTGGAAATCGGTCTGGTAGCTGGAGAGGTTCCCTTGAGCAAGGCACTGAAATGTCCCTCACTCTGACATTAGTGCACGTCCATAGGATGCTGTGTGTGCACGTGCACTTTATACATCAGCCTATATGTGTGTGTAGCATGATAATCCCAGTGTAAAAACCTGATTTCATCAATCAGGGATCAATAGAGTAAATCTTTCTTTCTCTGCCGACACCCAAACATAATCCCTGATTTCATCAGTGAGGGAGTAGGACTCACACAAGCTCATAAAGTTTTTGTGTCACCGTGGGAAGACAAACAGAAGAGGTGTGGATGTTAAAGAGACGAGGCTAACGACGAGCTGAAGACAGCTGAGTGTATTGATCTGCAGCTCGCTCTGTTTGTTACTGGCAGGTATTTAAAGCACCGAGACGCCGGATCATTTACCCCCATCTTCCACCGGGTCACTTTAACTGTCCTCAAGAAGCTGAAACAACTCACACTCACAAAAGTAGCACCAAATCAACATGTCCCATTAAATACTGATGAGACATTAGCTTGAATAAAAAATCATTTTAATTGCTGACAAGTGATGAAACAACAGTCACTTGAAATGACAGCCGTTGGCGTGCAGATGAGACAATTCCCATCAGTGGCACTAAGCTGATCAGTCGTGTGGGTAAGGATGATGTTTTTAAACTCCTCCTCCGTCATTTGCTGATGGGTGGCGGAGGTTTAACGGTGATCAGGTAATCTCTTTCTCAGGGACGCTCTGTTTGACCGTCGAGTGTTTTAATTAAAGCGTCCCGTTTTAACTGAGTCATTCGGTTAAGGTCCTCAGAGATCGTCTCTACTCTGACGCCTGGGTGTGAAAAGACGTGACGCTCTTTATTTCTCTCCGTTCCAAGGTCATTTATCAACAAATATGTCTTCACTTAAATCTCTTTCATCCAGTGACTCATCAACTTTTATATTAATGCTTTAATCACAGGACACTGTCTGTGAAGAGTCACTTCTCAGCAGCCAATCACTGCCCTTCAGAAAGCGCTGTGTGTTTTATTTGGTGCTACGATTATAAACATGTTTTTGACTGATCGGAGGTTCTCTGTCTTCAGCAGGTAACAGTCCGAGCTCTGAGACATGAACGGGGGAGAAGACCACAGGACCATAAACGGAGGCTATGGTCCTGCAAGCGTGCGGCTCGGGTTTGAATCCGACTGGTGGCTCCATTCCCCTCGCTCTCTCTCTCTCTCTCTCTCTCGTTCTCTCTCTCTCTCTCAATTCAGTTCAGTTCAATGGGCTTTATTAGCATGGAAAACACACGTTTACATTGTTAAAGCTCAGAGAAAATAAAACAACATTTCGAACAATAGAAGAATCCTTGTCGAACTGGATGAAGTATTCTCTCTCTCTCTCTCTCGCTCTCTCTCTCTCTCTCTCTCTGGTTTTTAACTCTATCCACTGAAGAGAAACTTTCAAACCAAGAATAAAAAGTCATCGACTGTATTGTTGTCGTCTGGTTTACAAAAAACAAACCGTTCAGATATTCCCGATTTACACGTGATAATAGTGCCTAAACTTTATTTATTGTTTTTGCATTGACATTATGTTATTAGAGTCAGCCTGAAAATGACTCAGATAAATTATGCAAATTAAAATATGAGGTGAGTAGGATTAACCCTTTGCTATGGTTTGTCCCGCACACACACACACACACACACACACACACACACACTTTGACGGACATATTGAATCCTCTCAGGGCTGGAGAATATCAGTCTGTTTACAGCTGCAACATGACTGTCGTGAGGAGAATAAGAGCACCCGGGCTGAATAATAACGAGACCTGGCCGTCTTTGAACAGATACATTCTGAATTAATCCTAATTAGCCCAAATGAAATCTTTCAACGTGTTGCATTCTCTCTCTCTCTCTTTCCTCCACGCTGATGTCTGTCTCTCTCCCTCCCTCCCTCTCTCTCTATCTCTTTCTCTCTCTCTCCCTCCCTCCTTCTCTCTCTCTCTCCTTCTCTCTCTCTCTCCCTCCCTTTCTCTCCTTCTCTCTCTCCCTCCCTCGCTCTGTCTCACTCTCTCTCTCTCTTTGCTTTCCATTCTCCATCTGTTCCTGAGAAGGCGAAGTCATTGAAGAAAAATAAAATCATTTGGCTGTCCTTAATGTGTTTTGATTTTCCCATTAGCAACCCAGTCATTCTTCCTCACACAGGCATGAGCATAATTAGTGTCTTTCATCTGCATAAATTTGGCCCCTGAACCAGGAGAATATCGATCAGGCTTGAAAGCTCAGCCTTACCTGCACATTACGGAGCCGACAGCCCAAGCAGCCTGGTGCTTGTGCAACCAGAATGTTGTTTTTCCTTCTGTTCTTCACAAACACTTTATAAAGTCTGGCTGGAGATTTGACAGTCTCCGTTTGGCTTCCTGCCTCGTCTAATAAGCCACTTCATGTTTTGATCCCGTGTCTTCCCACAGTGATACGTTCCAAACCTGCACAGTCGATTTACGGCAGCATCAAAATTAGTTTTAAAAGTTCTGTTTGCATCATCCACACTTCTCTATGAGCTAGCATGCAGTGATCGGTGTCACCTGACACCCCTCTTCTGTCTCTGTAGCCAGACTTTTAAGATAAAACAAGTCTGTTAGAGTCTGCACATTTACAAATACACGGTGTGATTCCATTTAGCCTTAGCTTAGCGACACCATCGCACTGTAACTGTCACTCACCTCAAAGGGCGGGATCATGACTCTTTGTCGAGCCAACTGTTTTACATCGGGAAAAAAAGACTGAGTGGATGCTCACACAGGTCACCATGTGGTGGACACTGTAGCTTCAGTGTTTAGCCAGTTCTGCATGTGGTGGACACTGTAGCTTCAGTGTTTAGCCAGTTCTGCATGTGGTGGACACTGTAGCTTCAGTGTTTAGCCAGCTCTGCATGTGGTGGACACTGTAGCTTCAGTGTTTAGCCAGCTCTGCATGCGGTGGACACTGTAGCTTCAGTGTTTAGCCAGCTCTGCATGTGGTGGACACTGTAGCTTCAGTGTTTAGCCAGCTCTGCATGTGGTGGACACTGTAGCTTCAGTGTTTAGCCAGCTCTGCATGCGGTGGACACTGTAGCTTCAGTGTTTAGCCAGCTCTGCATGTGGTGGACACTGTAGCTTCAGTGTTTAGCCAGCTCTGCATGCGGTGGACACTGTAGCTTCAGTGTTTAGCCAGCTCTGCATGTGGTGGACACTGTAGCTTCAGTGTTTAGCCAGCTCTGCATGTGGTGGACACTGTAGCTTCAGTGTTTAGCCAGCTCTGCATGCGGTGGACACTGTAGCTTCAGTGTTTAGCCAGCTCTGCATGTGGTGGACACTGTAGCTTCAGTGTTTAGCCAGCTCTGCATGTGGTGGACACTGTAGCTTCAGTGTTTAGCCAGCTCAGCATGTGGTGGACACTGTAGCTTCAGTGTTTAGCCAGCTCTGCATGTGGTGGACACTGTAGCTTCAGTGTTTAGCCAGCTCTGCATGTAGAGACACTGTAGCTTCAGTGTTTAGCCAGCTCTGCATGGGTCTGTAAAGCTTTCTGCGTTCTAACCTCTCTCCATGTTTCATCTCCAACATTGATCCTAGTTTGAGCAGCTTTCTGCTGCTGGAGCTTATTAGAAACATGCAGAGGCTTTTTAGCTCGGGTACAATCACTTCTATCTGAAGCAGTTCCACTGCCCGCTTCCATCGCTGCAACACCTGTTGACCTGATAACTGCTCTCATATCTGACAAACCCAGGGGCGTCCAAAACAGCCTTCAAAGCCCCGCCTACCTTCTCTGGTCCAATCAGATCCAGAGCATTCAGGAGCAGAATCTAAAGTTAGAAGGAGGACATACTGGCTGCTGCATTGTTGTCAGAGAAGCTTCAACACAGCAGGTTTCCTTCATGATCACAGAGGAGGAGAGCGTCATCTTCTCACTCTAGATATTTTACAAAATATTTTTCAAAACTCCAGAAACAGATGTTTAAAAGTTTAGCCAGAAATAAATCTCAGCTCTCTGATAACCGGTCAAACATCAAACTCCTGCGGGCTGATGAAGGAGTTTGGTGTCATATTGAACCAAATCAAAAAGTGAAATCTTCCTATTGAACAGACGAATTCTCTTCCTCAGTGAAGATTCAAAGTTTGTTATTGGAGTCGAGCTTTTCAGTTCGTTGTCTTCAGTGTTGTTTGAGTTCACGCTGACAAAGAGCCAGCCGAGCAGACAAACAGCTCTGATCTTGATCTCGAGCTGTCACGATACCAAACTGCAACACAAAACACAATCAGTGTTACGATACCATGGCAACTAAACATGACCCTTCAAAGAGACACCACCCACAAACCTCAGAGTTATGATGAAGATGATGATGTTGGATACTTTCCATTATCGCCCATAATTTGAGCACAGTGTGTTGACACTCGGTCTGCAGCCTACCAACTCCTCGTCTGCCGGAGTGTTTGTTGTCATGCTGTCGAAGCGAAGCAGCCTGGAAGGCATGGCTCTTCACGTATCCAAGAGGTGAAACACATCACATTAATATTTTGCTTCATTTCCAGAGAGGATTGAGTCTGGATCATGTTGGAGAGGATCCTAACATCTGCCTGCCCTCCAGTATATCTGGAATGAAGTCTACCAAAAGAATTAGGGAACTTCTCAAACTTTTAAATGGAAGTAGTGCAGAGTGAGCGGCTACAGAAATGTCACTAAATACTCAAATGTCTTTTTTAAATCTTTACACATATGAGGGTTTCTGACGTCACGTCCACAGATGTCTGAGTGGAGGAAAACAGCCCTCACACACGGCTGTATTCACATCCTCATCCATGTTGGTGCTCGTAGCTGTTAGAGACTTACAGTGTGGTGTTTCATTGGAAATATATCCAACATTTTCATGATTATAAGACGGCACACAGTCCTGACACTGTCGGCTGTGCGTGCCGTTATGACGGCCATGCTGGTTTTAAAAAGCTAAAGCAGAGAGGGTCAGAGACCTGACTGGAGCTGGAACTTATTTGAGGTTGTTCCCACATTTGAAGTCGCGGAGGTGCCGGCGTCTTCCAGCTGCCATCGCAGGTCGCCGGCCAGCCAGGTGAGGTATCAACAAAACAAACATGGCGGCGACAACGAAGCCATCTTTTGTCTTTTTAAATCTTTTGTTAAACAGAACCAGGTTATCTCTGAAACTATATGTTGTCACTGTCGTCCTCACAAACACCACCATCGGACTGTACCGGCCTCATGACCACCGCCGTGCTCTGACCTCCAGTGGACGTGTGGACACCAGGAACACGAGAGGACAGAGGAGAAATCCTTCCTGCATCTGTTCTTTTTTAAAGTGTCTCGGGATGACTGTCATGGTTTGGTTTTGTTTCTGTTTTTCATCTTGTTGTAGTTTTCATTCTTTCCCTCATGTTCTGTGTGTGTGGTTTACTTTAGTCCTTAGTGTGTGTCCTTGTATCCTTGTGTCCTTGTGTCCTTCTGTGTTGTCTGTCAGCTTGTTTCCTGTTACTTGTGTTTTCAGGTTCCTAGTTTGGTGTTTAATGTTTCTTAGTCTAGTTTGAAGTGTTTCCTGTTTTATTTTGTAATATCCTGTTTCAGTGTCAGGTTTGACTTTGTACTCGTCCTCTTTGTTCCTTGTGTGTCCCTCCTGTCTGATGACCCTGATTGTCCTCACCTGTCTCGTTAGTCTCACCTGTGTCTGATTAACTCTGTTAGCCTGTTTAGTCTCTGTGTGTTTCCTGCTTCTTTGGATTGACTTTGTTTTTGCTCGACTCGGTTTTCGGGACGTTTTGGATTTATTTTGAGTAAGTTTTGTTTTTCCTTTTGTTTAATAAATTATTTTGGTTTTGCTCATAACCAGATTAGGATCTGTATTGGAGTATTGATTAGGATCAATACTCCAGCACGGCCCTCCTCCATCGTGTTCGAGGATTTCTGAAGAACTATTGTTTGAGCCTGAAAGTAATTGAAATGTTCCTCCCTTACCAACCAGCGTTTGAACAACACGTGTCTTTTTAATTTTCTAAATGCCATATATAGGACAGAACATATTCCACGGTCATCATCTGACTGTTTCTAAAAAAAAGGCATTAGGCATTATCTGAACACCAACATGAAAGAACTCATCAGGAAGGGAGCCGACGGTGGAAAAGGGTTTGAAAAGTGGAGTGAGTCTTGAGCTGCAATTTCTTTCCTCACGCCGGCAGCACAGAGTCAATTGTTGGCTGAATAACAATCGTACCTGGAGTTGAAACAGAATTTACTATTGTGTGTGTTTTCAGGAGAAAGGAAGGTTTGAAAGGCTCTCGTTAAAAAGACCCGGCTTTACACAGAGCAGGCCCACATGCAGGGAAAGAGACACCGGATGAGACTTGATGGGTAAAAGCATCTGGGTCACAGGGGATGGGGGGGGGGGGTTCACTCTGATGTGGGAAAGTGGCACTTGAAAAATCAGGCTGTGTACGGTATTGATTGGCTGTCATTCTCTGCCTCCTGTCCGGCCTTTTGTTACTCCGAACATCACAAAGTGAAAATCACAGCTTTAAGTCCTTCATTGTGCCTCGACACCTTTACACTGAAGTGTGTGTGTGTGTGTGTGTGTGTGTGTGTGTGTGTGTGTGTGTGTGTGTGTGTGTGTGTGTGTGTGTGTGTGTGTGTGTGTGTGTGTGTGTGTGTGTGTGTGTGTGTGTGTGTGTGTGTGTGTGTGTGTGTGTGTGTGTGTGTGTGTGTGTGTGTGTGTGTGTGTGTCACAGAAGCCTTTTCCTCCTCAATGAAAAGAGAACGAGTCAGTGAGCTCTGATATTGATTATGACAGATCAATAGTGAGCAGTGTGTTTGTCAGAATGTAAAATGACTCATAGTTTCATTATGTCTCATTATATCAGCGTAAGAATATCAGTGTCAGTATTTAAAAAAAAGTCGTACTTTTTTTTAAGGTTTTTTTTTTGTTTTTTTTAACAGTTTTTTTTCTTGTTGTTTTCATGTACTTTTTCAGCCTTCATGGTAGAGACGGGACAGCGGGTAGATGTGGACATCCGGGACAGAGAGTAGGGAATTAAATGTGGGAACGAAGGTTGAAGGTTCGATCCCAGGCTCCTGCAGCCACGTCCAGTGTGTCCTTGAGCAAGACACTTATCCCCAAGCTGCTCGTGCTGCTTCGTGGTCAGCAGCAGCGTCTGAAGGTGAATGCAGGGATTAGTTGATCTCAGTTCTTCTTCTTCATGTATCTCATGATCTTCATCACCACTCGAGAGTGACGACATGACCATGTGTTCTACATTCAGTCGGCACGCTAAAACTATCGTGTCGCACCCTGCCGTCACTCGTTTATTTTACACTTCACTTCCTGTTTCCTGATCACATGACCACGGAGGTGTTACAGAATTACAACAAACCTTCAGTATAAGATGGGACAAACACAAACCTGCTTTACTCAAATGATAATGCAAACCATAATAATCAAAGTTATGACAGGTAAATGGAGCGTCACCATCAGCGTGTGAACGTGGAGGTGTGACCTGCAGAGTAATCAGAAGTTTACCATTAAAACAAGCATCAGCTCGTTTTCTATGACAGCACGACGTGTCGCCTGCTCGAAGTGCTCCTTACAAAAAACATCATTAAAATGACCCAAGTGTGATTGGTAAGAAAATCTGCTCCAGCTTCTTAACTACACATGGACACATTAAAAAAAACTCCAACGAGCTCAAACAGGAAGTGCCCTGCCTGTTTTTCAACCAATAAATACAGAAAGTAAAGTATATCCTGTATAAAGCAAAATGTACACCACTGGACCATGTGGGGATTTCACACTGAGGAAGGACCGACGTGATCTGCTGGAGGTCACGGTCCAGGTCCATGTATGCTGAAACAGAGGAGCATCTTATCCGTTCCCACAGATCAACACCAAACCAAGAATTGTTTTTTTTGTGTGCTCACAACTTGATGTTATCTCTGAAATCAGTGCACGCCTTCCAAAACCACACGTGAGAGAGAGAGGGGGAAAACAGACCCTGAAGCAGACACTGAGGATGCTCTACACACACACACACACACACACACACACACACACACACACACACACACACACACACACACACACCTGTGTTGGTTTTTTTACCAAGCCATCTGTATGTGATGTTGTTTGTGCATCAGATTTCAAAAACGTTGCATGACTGTATCTGAAAGTATGAGCGATGAGAAGGCTGGTCTCCAGTGAACATGTCTGGCAGCAGGACAGTGTTTCACATGTGTCAACAGGAGACGGTGAATGAAAAGGTCAGAGAGCGAGAACGTGTAGCGAAGGACTGGAACAGTTATTTCTCACAACACGAAGCACAACTATGTTGTAATCTGAGATAAACACACTCATGGTGTTTGTGTTGACTTTAGCTCTTTTTAATGGTGTTACAGATATAAAGTCTCCCAATCATTTCCAGCTCTGGGAGACGAGAGTGACAGCTCATATTAAATATGTTCTGACCTCTGCCTTCAAGTATAGGCAATAGAGCAGGGGGTGAAGATAGAGTCTGACTGGAGAATTAGTTTTTACCCTCTCTCTCTCTTCTTGTGTTTGTGACATAGAAGCTGCTCGTTTCATGTGTTTTGTAACAGTCAGCTGTCTCCCGCTTGTATCGCAGAGAGAAACTCCCAGCTGCGTGTCAAGACTGAATCTCACATCCGTGACGGTGTTGTGTGATCACAAACTATACATCAACGCCAAGCACGAGATGTTCTCCGCAGTGCGCGCGGTGTCCATCCACCTGTACCTCATGTATATCCGTGCGCGCGTCCAGTGCATCCGCCCATGGCCGCGCGCGCCGCTCCTCGTGAATCCTCGACTGAAGTGCGTGAAGCTGCAGAGAGGGGTGGTGTCAGCGGGTGCAAAGAGTCCACTATTAGTAAACGCACCGTTTGAATTCGGTTCACTTTGTTTAAAAATCTGTTTATTTGGTTGAAGCGGTTTGGAAAGCTTTCTCCACTTTTCAAACTCAGCCCGGAGTCTCGTTCCAGGACACAGTCTATTCTCCAGTGCGTCAAAGCTTCAAAGAGTGTGTTTTCCCTCGCGGGGTTTTGGTCTCCAGTCGCTTTAAGAGTTTTTTTATCTTCCTCCTAATAACACTCTCTCTCTCTCTCTCTCTCCATATCCGGTTTTCTCTCTGCGTGGAATGCCTTCGATTCTGGAGAAATCCGCGTCTCAGTTCTGCCCAGGGTGTGTGGGATGGAGCGAAGTCGAGCTGCGTCAAGTTCCACACAAACACACGACCGGATAGCACGTGGCCGTGACTACAAATTAAAAGCACAGCACGTTCGCCCAGACATCCGTGCTCATGATGGATTCATAGTCACAACTTTTTTTGATTGACCACTTGAATTCTTAAGAAGTGAATAAATGTGAACTCTAATATTGGAAAATGAAAAATAAAACCTACAGCACATCTGAGAACTTTATTTGAATGTTGTCAAAGTTTGTTTTCTCCAAAAAAAAAATAATAATAAAAAAAATAAAAATAAACTCAGGTCTTCTTCTACTGAAAACAAAAAAAACAGACACACAGAAAACTACAATATTTCAACGTTGGAGAACTCTGCTTTAATGCATCAAAATCACATTGACTCATCTGCTTAGTAAAGCACGTAGAAGTGTGGCGTCAACAAACTCGGGCTTTTATTTTGTCAGAATCTACCGGAAGTCGTAGCCTTGCTCCATTTAACTTGACACCAGTCCCTCGTAGTGACGGGCAGATCGAAGCCTGGCGATGTGAGTTTCGGAGTTGCAAGGCGTCTCCAGGTGTTAGTCTGATCCCACAGCTGTTCATTAATTTTGCCCTTTCCTTCCCTCTCCTCTCACGCAGTGACTTTACCGGAACCATCATGTGTGACTCCCCGCGGTGAGGACGGGACGCTCGCTCTGTGAGACTGCAGCGGACGGATGGATGTGTCCGTTCTAGGGCGCACTGGGATGATACAGTGAACTGACCGAGGATCAGTGTTCCGCTCGGCTCTGTGTGCTTTTTTCTGGAGTTCATCCTTTTTTTCCTCCATCTCTGGATTGTTACATTTAGTGGTGGGAACGTGCAACATTTATTCCTCTCGGCTTTGATCACCTGCTATGTGTATGGAGTGGAAAATACCTGGTGGAAGGTGTACAGCGGGATCCAGCCTGGGAGGACAACACATCTGCAACTGATACAGCCCGTTTCTAGCTGATTTTCTTTTTTAATCTGTGCGTAATGTGCGTGGAATGAAGACAGAGGATGGATATAATTTGGGAAATATTGATCATTCTTCAAGCCAATCTAATTGTCTGCATATCAGGTGAGTTATGGGCGTGAATGGGTTCTTTTTTTGCAGGTGCGTTGGATAAAGAAATACAGGCATGCTCTTTGACTTTTTGCGTGATTTGAGTGCAGACTCAGGCTGCGGGTGACGGCTTGGGTTCGTGGAAGAAAATAATTCACAAGAAATGCGTGTCGGGACGCGCTGTGGCAGATGGAGAGAAAATGACAAGCCCAGCTTGTGTGCTTTGCATTAAACAATCCTGCTGTTTCTGTCTTGTTTTCCCGGGGATCTTTCAGTGTGTGACTAAAGACGGTCTCCTTCTTGCCTTCAGGACCGGATTCGCAGCCTTTTGACGCACTCATGCCTCATGGGTGGGCTTTTAAATGCGAGCCAAAACGAAAATGAGACATTTTTTTTAATGAGTTTTCACGGCATCAGGGACACCTCATGTCACACCATCTCTGTCAGCACGAAGTCTCTCGGCTCTCAAAACAATTCAGTCGGTTATTATGAAATAAACAAGTTGTGCGCACCGGTGAGCGCGCGGCACTCATGCGCTGGGCTGAGCTGAGCGGATGCGGCGCAGCAGTGGGCTCGGCTCTGTGTTCACTTAACAGGCAGATGCTTCCAACAGAGCAATGCATCCCCTCACCTTACCGTGTGTCATTGAATGGCACACTTTGCAAGAGTCCGATTTGACACATTCCTGCTGTAAATTGTGCACGTGTGAAAGTGTCATTAAAACAGGTCAGGGGTAGCTGAATTTGAGGGTCAAGGTGGGATCACGCTGTTTGTCAGTCATGTAGACTTCAATGATCAAAGAGAAAGATGTGCATGTTTGCCTGAGACGTAAATCCAAGAATTCACTGCATTCATATCGATGCATGATGCGTCATCCGCTGGATTTACGCACGAGATGCAACTTTACTGTTTGCTTCATACGCACGTCAGTCTGCCCTCTTTCCTCTGCATCTCGGCCTTCAGGTTTTAAGTGAGGAGTGTGACAAGACCCCGACGTCAGAGGCCGAACCACACCCTCCAATTGTGATTGGTTTAACCTGAAGAAAACGTTTTATTGGCGGTCAGCAGACCAGGGAGAAGACGTTTGTCCTTTTAGCGAGTTTTAATCAGTAAATGAATCACGCTGTGTTGAATAAACGCTGTTCTAACGCCAGTTTCAGCTTCAGGGAGTGAGCTCTGAGGTGTGGTCATTAGTCAACACCGTTCATCTCGGCAGCTGTTTCCTGTTAACGCATTCCAACCAAACTTTATCAGAATGAAGCCGGATGACGACACACTGACTAAAGAACAAGTGGAAGGTTATTTCATCTGTAAATGAATATCCCTTCACCTCTCACTCTCTGCACATCCTCACTCAAAGGTCAGTGTATTTATCATCTGAGTTCTAACTCTCAGCCTGCTGAATAATCTGCGCCTGGTGGGAACAGTCTGAAGTCATCTTGGTTTGGGTTAATTAGATTTTACATTTTCTAAAAGTCTCCATTCACAGCTGGAGCAGAGTTGTTATAAACATGAGTTTGTATGATACAGCCTGTCGGTATGGAAACAGAATCTCAGATTGATAATTTGTCATCTATAACAGATTTGACTGTTTAGCACAAAGCTTGAATATTTTCAGTTTCCTGTATGGTTCCAGCTCATATTACTACTTTGTTGGAAAAAAAGGAATTTTTCCCAAATCACTGAAGCAGAGGACAGATTTTATCAAGCCGGTGAGCGAGCGTTGGCAGCAGCTCGGCTCACAGCCACTGGAAGACGATCTTTAAGTTAAAAGTGTGATTCTTTGTTTTTAGCCCACTTACACTTTTAGTGATTATTCTGGCCCTCGTTCCAACTCCATATCCACACACACACACACACACACACACACACACACACACACACACACACACACACAGGCGGCAGCTCAGCTAGCAGCCCCTCTTTACGTCCTGTGTCTGCAGAAAAGCCTCGTTTGTTTTTAAAGGTTTTTTTGAAGCCGCCTGAAGTTCCAGCTGATGTCAGGACAACGATTAGAAAAGCATCAGACACATGATTTGTATTTTTTGTGATCTTCTCTTTAATGGCTGAAAGGATGGAACGATCTTCATACAGAAATGTTCCTTTAATGTGAACCCTGTGTGTCATCTGCACGACGAGTTTGAGTCACATTTGATGGGGACATTTTCTCTTCATGGTGCTTTGTGTGGTAAAGATCACATGTTCATCATTCCTTCTACTGTTCTATTAAACAGGATCTCACTGATGGTCTGAGAGTTGGAGTTCAGAAATGTACAGGCCTTACGATGCAGCTGAATTACACTTGAAGTCAGGCTATTATCCTGCATGGTTGAGCATGGATCGTGTACATGAAAGTCTCCTTAGTGCCAAGTCTCTAATCTGTGATGTAATCAAGAGGCAGAGCCTGGCATGGCTCCAGCCACAGCGAGCAGGAGAGCGACTCTGTGGGCACAGTGACAGAGCCCTCAGGGGATTCTCTGCAGAGACGGAGCTGCAGCCGTTTTTCTAAAGTCTGACACTGTGGCTTCGCTCGGTCAGACAAAATCGAAACCGCCGCACCCAAACACTTCCACAGTCTCTATTATTCTTTGAGGGAAAATATAATGTGTCCACAGCTTCACTGAAGACTGTGCGTTTCAGTTTGAGTCCACTGTTCAAGTTCATATTTTCTGACATTTTGGCAAAATGGAATCATTAAAATCAGAGCTGGCCTCTGAAAGTCCAGAAGAGGCTGTCCGCTCTTATTGTGTCACTTAAATCTCTGCACTTCAGTCAGAGCATACAGAACAAGAACAAATAATAGAGAGCAGAGCAGCAGCATCCCAGTCCCTTAGTTTAAGCAGCATTATTTCACCTTGATGGGGTTAACGATGGTGAACATCCTTCATAAAGCTGACGGCAGTGTTTCAGTGAGACTCACTGATGCAGCTTCTTGGACAGTGTCATCAGCTGCCTCCAACTGTAGCACGAGCCAACAAGAATCTGAGCAGCAGTCTGCGCTGTGAGCGTTTGTGTCTCAGCGTTGTTGTTAATAAAACAGTAAAGTTGAAAACTAAGAGACACAATCTAAATCATTTTGAGATACGTTTTGCACGCTGAGAGCTCAAAGTCGACGTGTGAAACGAGGAAACACAAATCGGCTAGTTCCTCTTTTCTCCTTTGGCTGTAAGTCGAAGTTACATTTGCTTTAGGTTCCAGTGAAGTTGCCGTTGTTTCTGTCTGAGCATGAGGTGGGGGACACGTCAGACTTTTGCAGTTCCAGCCTCGACAGACGGTTAAGTGTTGTGCTTGAAACTAAAACGATGATCTGAAGGATGCTAACAGTCTGTGTAGCGCTGAGAAGAACTTAAAGACCAAATGTCAACTCCCTCCGTGTGCCCTGCAGTCCGTCAGCGCTGCGCACTACGCCGTCGTTCACTGACACTCTCGACACCCTCGTCAAAAAAATCAGACCTTTTAAACTTTGGAATCGAAATCTGCTTAAAAAGGCAAAAAGTGGCAGCCGTGAGAACGAGAGGCTCAAGGTGCTGCTGCAAGTGTCCGACAACATGACACAAAGTAAACCAGACCTTTCTCCATGTGAAGGTCTTCAATGTTTGCAGCAGCAGACCCTGAACTGCACTAAGTGTATTTGTTCGAAGGCAGAGAAGTGTAGTGTCATGAGACCAGAGGTCAGGGGTCACGGAGGGAATGGGGGCTGGAGGTCTCATTTTCTGCAACGTTTTGATTGTTTGCCCTCCCTCCTAAATTAAAAACCTCCTGTACGGTGGCCCTGCAGGACTGATGTTAATGTAGGGTCAATCTCATTCAGGGTTTCAGTCAATATCTTTTATTTCCCCCCGGGCTGAGGAACAGAAAAACAAAGACTTTGCTTCCTTGTTTCCTGTAGTTGTTTGTGAGAAGTGTAAGTAAATGTTGGATCCTTTGCTTTGATAAGTCCTTGTTCTACCCATCGTACAGGCGTGAGATAGAGGGGCCTAATCATCTCTACTTTGGTGTCATTTCATTAAAGAGAGCTCATTAGAAGCTGCTGGTTATCTGACAATGCTTCCTTTGATGTTCCTTATAGAGCGTTAGAAGTTGAAGCTCCCCTCAGCCTCTACATTAATCTGTAATGTCTGTTTCATGTGGAGCATGTGATCGTTGGATGGAGGCCAGCTCCGATGTATATTTCATCCCGCTGATAATTACCACCCAAACAAGAGCGACAAATAAAACATGAGCTGCAGGACTCTCTGCGCTGCGACACTGAAATGCAATCTAATAATATCCACGACGACGGACGCCTCATGAGTAATGCATGCTGATGCTTCTCCACATGTGTGTGGACATGGTCGTCCACTGGGACAGCATGGACATTTACTCATAAAAAATGCACAACAGTAGCATGGATCAGCAGGGCCGGATTGACCAACCAAACAGACGAGGGGCACCAGCACGCCGCGGGGCCCCCGTTGGCCCCCCCCCCCCCGTGTTCTCTGCACTTCAAAACAAGTTCATCACAAAGGTGGGTTCAGATCATAAATAACCATCAGGGATTATTTTCAGTCATTATTTAGTGACTTTGGAGCAGAACCTGTCATTTAAACGCTTCTTCTGTTGCATCCATATTTCTTACTTGAAAGGAAAATCAGATTCCTTGAACAAACGAGTATTTTTACTGTCTACAGCGGCAGCAGAGAGGAAACGATAGCAGCACTAAAAATAGTGTTATAGTTCCCAAAACATGACTGTTGATCCATCCGGGGAGGTTTTGATATCGACACTTATAAAGAGACGAAGCTGTGCTCAAATATTTACCTTCAACACACTCGTACAGCACAGTACTTCAGTTTAGTCCCTCTGATGATGAGACGCTCAGAGTCTTCATGGAAACAGGTGATGTAGAGGATACGACATTAAAGACACCTGAAGGTTTGTGTTTCACTAATCACATAATGAAAAGACAGAAACATGTCAACAACATGAAGCTTTGTCTCTCTGAGGGTGATTTGAAGTTCATTTGGTGCCTGTTGTGACGTCATGTTGATAAAGTGATGGATAATACGACTGTGAGTATGTGTGTTGTATTTTATTTTGAAATTGCGTTTCCTCGTCTGACTTCCTGTCCCGACACGTGCTTGCATCGGGCTCTGTGGGAAACAGACTGGCAGCGTGTTTGAAAGGGAGCGGAGCGTAGTACAGCAGTGAGAGGCAGCTAACGGCAGGCTAGCGTGTAGCGCTAATGGGCCACGGCGTGCACGGACTGCGACGCTGACAGTATGTGGCCGTTTGGACTCAGACAGTTCAGCTTATGTTGCATTGATGAAGTCTTTGTTTCAGTTCCATAACATTTACAGCCGGACTTCTTCCAGTGATGTTAGTGGAGATAAATCTTCATCAGGATCAACTCTCGACCAGGGAAAAGCCAATCAGGACAGGGTTGTTACTCCAACGAGCCAATCAAAGACGAGAAACTCCGACCAAGCAGATTCACAGAAGAATCTTTCTGTTTCAGATGTTCCAGAGGAGAGAAAAGAGAGTATTGATTTGTTGTGGCGAGATCTTTAAAGACTTGTTGTGTGTGCTTTTTGCACAGTTTATTTCTTTCCTGGCAAAAGGCCAGAGCAGGAAAAGTGTGTTTGAGCACTGTGTCCTGCAGGAAGTGCTCCTAAACCGAATTAGACATAATGTGTCAGGTAAACAGTTTTGTCTGCTGCTCTCCATCTGTCAGCTCTGCCTTCACATGTCCTCAGTAGAAATCCTTGTCTCCTCACACTGTGACAGATTGGTCCTTTCCTTTATGCCTCTTTCCTTGAATGTTCTTCCAAGAGCGAGAAGAGAAACATGCAGAACGGAGGCGAGATGGTTTCTTTTTTTCTTTACATGAAACAGCTTGTTTGAGTCTTCAAGCCAAACAACAGTTCCAAGACACTAAATACTTGAAGTCAGGTGGTGCTTTCACATGTGCAGAAAACTCCTGCAGGTGGTTCTGCATGTGCACATAGAGTTAGTTTAAATAGAAATGATTTTTTTACAGTTTCATACGTTGTCATGGCACAAAGAACTGTTCAGAAAAACAAAAACCATTCACATTTAGATGACATCAGACATTATGAAAAACATGAATACATTCATTTGGTTGATATGGGGTGGGGGGGGGGGTGAATGTTTTGATGACTCATCAGTTTTGATTGGATGAAGGATCAGAGTTATTCACAATAAGGCGTGTAGCTGAGCTGATTGACAGGTGGGCGCCGTGTAACGGTTTGTCAGGAGGCTTAAAACCCGCCTCAGCTCTCAGCCTGTCGTTAGCTTGACTCAAAGTTAGACTGAGACAGCATTTCCAGCACGGAGACCGCCATTCCATGGGACTCCAGCGCCCCCTGCAGGGACACACGGGGGACTCCAGCGCCCCCTGCAGGGACACACGGGGGACTCCAGCGCCCCCTGCAGGAACAGACAGGTGACGTCACACAGCCTTAAAATGTTCATATTTACAGTCTGTGGGTTATACAGATAAATCTGCTCATTATTGAACTCATAGTTTAGATATTGACAGATTACTTTTGTCTCGTGAGCAAACCAAAAACATGATTTCAGTCCCAAAATAAAAGAGAGCATTATAAAGTTTATATTACATTATAAAATCCTTCCTGCTTAGATCACGACTTTGTGCCTGATTCTGATTATTTTTTTAAGATTTATTTTTGGCATTTTGCCTTTATTATAGAGAGAGGAAGGTGGATAGAGGCAGAAATCAGGGAGAGAGAGAGAGTGGGGAGAGACATGCGGGAGTGGAGCTACAGGCCGGACCCGAACCCGGGCCGCCCGCGCGAGGACTGTAGTCTCAGTACATGGGACAGGTGCACTGCCGCTGTGCCACCAGCAGCCCCTGATTCTGATTTATGATGCAGGTTTAAAAACACGGTGCAGTTATTTCTGAGTTGTTCCTTTGCGAAGCTCAAACTAAGTAATTTATCTTCAATTCATATAAATGAAAAAAAAAACCCTCACGCTGACTGAACTGAAACAGTTTGCCTGTTGTGTTCTTCACAGAAAGAGGCGGGGCTGCATCTGTACTAATCAGTGTGTAACAGTTTACTCATGAATCTGTCTTTACATGAAACCTAGAAAGCGTTTGAACTCTCCTCCGAACTGAGTCAGATATTTAAAATGTGTGAAAGCAGCTGAAGTGACTTAAATTCCTCTCCCAGAGGGAAACGAGCGAAGTTCATTCATTCTGCTTAAAACATGTCTTCATGCCTAATTCTGATTTATGACGCGTGCTCTGAAACACAGTGCAGCTTTTTTCCCCGTTGTTTTTCTGCAGAACATAAACAGGCGTGTTTCCTCCTGCACAGCTGTCTTCTCCTCAGTTCTGATGTTCTGTGCTGTCAGGAGCTCAAAGTGCTTTTACTTGTTAAACTCATTCTCTTCTTTCTTCCTCGCTACTTTATCCGTTCTGTGAGTTTCCTTCTCTGCCCCGTGGATCCGGCGCTGAAATGGAATTTACGCTTGCAGAACATGTTTGATTGGAGTGTTGAAAGTTTATAAAATTCAATACTAAATCTATCTGGAGAAGAAGAAGAAGAAGGGGAAATTGCCAAGGTGGTAATGGAGTCCCCGCCTCATGCATTACTTGAAACATTTCCAAAACAAGCTGTGCAAGCCGAGTGTTGGCTCCGAGGCGAAGTAATATCAACAGCTGATTGCTGCCGGGGACGGAGGCACATTAGCGGCGCCGCGTCTCCTGCTGGACCTCATTTTGGGAGCGACTGTGACCAGCGCAGATAATCATAGGCTACCTTCAGAGCAAAACGTGGCCTGAGGGGAGCTTAGGAATTTAAATGGGATGATGAAATCACAGGGTTGGGGCCTTTGGTGTATTCGTGACACTAACACGTGTCTCCAGCAGCCCGCCATATGCCACCAGGCAAAGCGCGGTGTAACTAAGGACGCCTGCAATCAGTCCCCGCTCCGCTCTGAGCCGACACAGCCGCGTGCCGCCGCTTGAATCTCTGCCCACGCTCTAATGCATGGCCGTCTGGTCAGTGTGTGTGTGTGTGTGTGTGTGTGTGTGTGTGTGTGTGTGTGCGTGTGTGTGTGCTTGGGTGGGTCGTGACCTCTTGCTACACTTGTGAGCCGAGCGGTTTGAGTCATTTTTAAAGGACTGCGAGACGACTGAGAAGGATTCATTCAGATTAGATTTGAATGAAGACGCATCGAGTGTGACGTCAGTCAAGGTTTCATTTCTCACTTCAGTCAGAGTCCAACATTTCAAAGTGAGTGACTCATGTCGGATCAGTCTTTAGCTTGGAGCAGGTCCACTTCCCTCTAATCCCCACACACACTGTGCGTGCCGCGCTCTGTCGGCGCCTCCGGTTTGACGCGCAGCTTCTCCCCCCGGGTCCGTCTCTGGAACGTGAGTGGATCATCTTTACACGGCACAGGAGAACGACAAGACCAGGCGGGAGGAAAACATGTCAAGGACATGTTGCTTTGTTTTTCTGACCATGGTTTTCTGTTGTTGATGGAAAAATAGGATCTTGAGTCCGTAGATTGTTTTATTTTGAAATTTGACCGGATGCTCTTTGAGTTTCCTTGTCGGACTTCCTCTCCATGTCGTCATGTTCTGTCCAGCTTCCCGTGTGCTTGCAGCGTCCTCTGGATTTGAAACGGAGTAGATCACTGGTGATGGATCACGGCGCTCGCTGTAGCAACACAGTGATCGACGAGTGTCTGTTGTGACCACCTGTGTAGCACACACACTCTGATAACTGGAGTAGCAGTGTTGGGAAATGAATAGAATTTATTATCGCGACAGTGAATCTTTTTTATTTTTTTGACTTGTGCGACCTTTAACTTTGGGTCGTTCAGATTTTAAGGACATGATCTCAAACTGAAATTAAAAAGTCACATTGTGTGTTTTAATGAGAACATGTTCAGTTTGAAGGGTTTCAAAGAAGTGGAACCAAACACTCGATGGCCAATAGAAAGGTTTTTGTGCAACGATCAACAATTAAGAGCGAAAAAGACTCAAACACCCACAGAGTGTGTGAGCAGCAGAGTGTCGACAAGCAACATCCCAGTCAGTAAATCCTGCTCACATTCTCCCTCATCTCTGCAGGAGAAGAGGAGTTCAGTCCTCTTTTTGCACCTGCAGATTGGACAGATTTCCCCTGTTGCACATCTAATGCAGACACAAACAGGGCAGAATTCCTCGCTGCTGTTTGTGTTGCATGCTAGGTGCTTCACTCTTCCATGTTTAGTGAAGTTGTCCAAAGTTTTTTAATATTGATGTAAATTGAGCTGTGATTCTCCTTTGAGATCGTTCAGTTGTCAGCTCTGCTTTGAAATGAAATTGGGATTGGGAATTCAGGGTTAATTTCAGATAATTAAAATCTATAACATGTCCACAAAGTATCTAGCCATGCGTGTCAGGGTTGTGTTTGTGTGGGTGTGTTTGTGTGAGACAGAGAGAGAGAGAGAGAGAGAGTGTGACCACCTTGCCCGTCCCCGAGCAGCCGCAGCTCATCTCATCTGCTGCTCAGGAATCTGAAGTCTATCAGCCAGCTGGAGTGAGACGACCTCCACGCCAGCTGTAATTTACCACAGGGAGATGGGATGGGGAGTGTGTGTGTGCGTGTGTGTGTGTGTATCTGTGAAGGATTGACGCAGCCAGAATGAGCAGAGTGAGTAAGAGTGTGACTGAGACTGGCTGGGCTCTTACCGCTGATATGGAAGCATTTGACTGCAGGTGGACGGTGAGGACCAATCAGAACCCAGCGCTGCCCGCTTCGTAAAACAGCTTCATCCAAGTGCCCCAATTCACCGTCCAGCCTCCACACACGAGCCTCGTCAGGGAAGCCAAATCTGCAGCTGCTAATCTGATAATCCTGTGCAGATGTGTGGCCTGCAGCAGGAATAGAAACACAGAGTGTGTGTGCGTGTGTGTGTGCGTGTGTGTGTGCGTGTGTGTGTGAGTGTGTGTGTGTGTGTGTGAGAGACAGAGATGCACGGTAAGTGAGGGTGTTCTACAGTAAGTGGGCGGGTGATACAGAGATGCAAGGAGCTGGTGTTTATCCCTCTCTCTCTCTCTCTCTCTCTCTCTCTCCCTGCGTGTGACTAGCTGTTGGTTTTGCCGTGTCACCACTTCTTCTGGAAGAATCCGCCGGGTGTTTACATAATCTGCAGAAGGTTTAACACAGCAGGAATACTGTGCTGAGTAAAGGCAGATGTTTTTTATGACATTTTTAGCTTAAAAACAGGCCTACATGGAAGTGACACTTTACCGTCTCCTATGATTGGACGACAATTCTCTAAATCCCGCCCACAATTAAAATAGCTAAAATGTAAATTACAACTGAGGAGGAACTAAAGGAGAAGGACTGTTTCACATGTCAGACCTGAAGAAGACATTGTTTCCGTTCCACGTCGATCCTGAAACTGTAGAAACGTTCTGAGAGCTGAAACAGCTGAATCTCCTCATCGACGAGAACCAGGAGTCGGAGCGGGCTGACTTTGGGCGGGTTCAAGATCTCAGTCTTCCTGTATGGTGTTTAAACAGAGCAGTAACATGGTTGTGCTGTTTGGTGCTGAACTCCAACACAGCCTTTGACTCCTGCGTGCCGTAAAGGTCACACGTGTCTCTAGTCCATCCTCTCCGTCTTCTGCCTGCTCCACTTCTCAGAAAATGTGTGCTCAAACAGGCCGTTTGGTAGTAGCCCCTCCCCCACTCAATAAGCTCCTCCCCCTGTAATAAGCTAAAGGGCCTTTCAGATCGGGTGTGGTGGGCGCTGTACACTGCGCTCTCAAACACATCGTTCTATCTTGTGCATGCTGCACAGAAGTTCAAACTTTTCAGCTCAGTGACATCACAGAGACCGATGTGGACGAATCAGCTCCCAGTAAGACTGTGTGAGGTCCCCGAGTCAAAGCTGAGTCTCCAGTCCTCAGTGCTCTCGTCCTAGTCCGAGTGTCGTTTACCTGTCTCAGAGGCGCTGCTTGTCAACAGGCAAAGCAGGCGACTGCTTGGGGCCCCAGGCCAGTAGGGGGCCCCCCCCAACAGCTGACAAACTTTAAAACCAAAGCATTGCCTCAAAATGTGTAAATTTGCAACGACAGTCAGAAACCTCCCTGATCGGGCCCCGTGTGACAGCACTCACTCTCCCTGCTGAACGCTGCTGCATTAAAGAGGAGTTATCTGTCTGGAAAATAATAATAAATGCCTAAGTTGTTGGGGCCCCCAAATGAGTTTTTGCTTAGGGCCCCTAACAGACCCTAGAATTGCCGCTGCCAAGTCGGAGTCAGCTGCTCACAGTGACGTGTAGAAGAATAGAGTGGATCTGCTGCTGTGTCCCAGGTCATCAGGCTGCCATGATGAAGACGTCAGGCGTTCTCCATGTAAAAACATGTCCGCCCGGGTTTCTGGGGCCCTTAGAGGATGTCATACAGAGTCAGAGATCATTGTTGGACTCTTCTGCAGGTCTGCGTGACTCCGCTATGCAAAAAGGAAAGTGTTGTAAGCTTCTACGTGTCCCTGTTCTGTGTTAAATAATGCTTGAATGACAAAGCAGTGTGAGCTGAGAGGGCACTGCAGTGTGTGTGTGTGTGTGTGTGTGTGTGTGTGTGTGTGTGTGTGTGTGTGTGTGTGTGTGTGTGTGTGTGTGTGTGTGTGTGTGTGTGTGTGTGTGTGTGTGTGTGTGTGTGTGTGTGTGTGTGTGTGTGTGTGTGTGTGTGTGTGTTTGTGTGTGTGTGTGTGTGTGTGTGTGTGTGTGTGTGTGTGTGTGTGTGTGTGTGTGTGTGTGTGTGTGTGTGTGTGTGTGTGTGTGTGTGTGTGTGTGTGTGTGTGCGCTGTTAAACACTGTGGTAAGCACAGTCTGCTCTCTGGCGCAGGTACACAAGGTTTTATGGCTTTCTGCTCAGTGGGATCAGAGACCTGAGAGGACAAAGGTACTCACCTCCTCTAAGCCCCCCCCATCAGTTATTGATGACCACATCTCTGCTGCACCCCGCCTCTCTCTCTCTCTCTCTCTCTCTCTCTCTCTCTCAGGGAAGTTTTACAGTGTACATGAGGGCGTGACAGCCAATCACAGCACGGGCATGTTGATGTGTTGCTGATACTTCCAGCTTCAGTTTATTTTATTTCTCTGACTGAGCCTGTGCAAACTGTGGAATACCATTTGAAATCACCATGGCAACAGCAGGCCTTCCTGTTTTATGTTGCCTTCTTCCTCCTTTTTTTTTTGTCAGATATGATTAAGAGGAACATCGACAGGAAGAAGCCAGGGGCCTCCAGCTGACAGGGAATTGAAGTTGTGAATTAGATGCTGGTTGGCGTGCGTGTGTGTGTGTGTGTGTGCGTGCGTGTGTGTGTGTGTGTGTGTGTGTGTGTGTGTGTGTGTGTGTGTGTGTGTGTGTGAGATGACGCGTGAGATTGTTTGTATCTGAGCCATAAATATGATGCAGCTGACACGTGCCCCTTCGGACGTCCTGTGGCCGAAGAAGATTGTCAGAAAGACAGATTTTTTTGTACATTTTTTGGGGGGCCTTTTTGGCCCTCCTTGGATTGGACTAGTGATGATTGACAGGAAGTGATGGTTGGCCGGGGGGGGGGGGGGTTGACATGCAGCACATCCCGAAGCTGCAGCAACAAGGACCAGCCTCCGTACGAGGGGCGTGCAACACAACCGCTAGGCCCCTCGGCGCTCAGCATACAGTGGAGTCATTCACCATGACACTGTTGTTTTTAGTCTTTTTAATGTTGAAGTGTCGCAGACCTAAGTGTGTGATTCAGCTCCCAGCTACACTGTGTGAGGATTGTGAACAGTCATGGGTCATCCTGAGAAAGTGAATCATAAAGTGTGCCATGCTGTTGAACCTGCACTGCTCTCTGACCCAGCTCCAGATCTTCTGGACTGCTGACTCATCCACTTTTAGGGAGACGTCGGCGGTGCGTTCATGTTTTCCTGCAGAGTCTGAGAGGACTGTTGCAGGGTCACTTAGTGTCACTGCATGGCTCCATGCTGTTGCTGTCATTCGTGTGTTTTCCTGGAAGTACACTTTGGTCGTGATAAAACGTCTCTCTCAGCTTTGTGAGCAGAATGTTAAATCGTGGATTTGCTGCTGCTTCCATCTTGTCAGTGTTTGTGTTTGAGCCAGGAAATCAGGGCAAACAGAGACTCTCTTTTAGTTTTGAACCTTCGGAGAGCGGGCTGTCAGTCAGAGAGAACAGAGCCTGAACACGCCGCTCGCTCGCTCACTCACTCTGCCTCCCAAACCCACGACAGGAGGAGAGAAATCCAGACTTCACTGTGAAGAAAAAGAATTAGCATCTACTTAGAACACAGCACCCACACACCCCACTACTCTGGTGTTTCGACTTGTGTATTTTTGGAGGCGCCTGGTGTGGTAGGAAGCATCGGGGTTGTCACTACCAGGCTGGCTTGTATTAATGGGCTCTGATGCTGTTTTAGTTACACTCACAGCTAAGGCTCATTAAGCACTTTATTATCGATATAGAGCAGCTGTTGCTCAGACAGGAGAGTCGGTCTTCTCTTAGATGTACTGTAAGGTCAAGGGTTCGATCCCCAGCTCCTGCAGTCACGTGTCCGATGTCTCCTTGGTCAGCAGCGTGTGGATGAGATTCTTTGCTCAGTGTGTGAGTGTGTAGCTGTGACCTGTGGTGTAAAAGAGCTCTGAGGAGACAGAAGACATCAGTGAATAGTGTTGCATCAGAACTAAAATCACAAGGTAGTGACTTCCTGAATCAGGCCAGCAGCTCCTTTAAACAGACGCCTGTTTAAGCAGATGTTGCTCTTCTTTGGCTATCTTGAAGTCGAAGGTGATGAAGTTTTGCTGAAGGCTCTGAGTTGAGTCATGTTTCCACACACTGACCCGGGTGCCCTGCTTGATAAATTGGGGGTGAGGATGTGTTGTGAAAGGCTACCAGGGCTCCACCTGAGCGAGTCACCCGTTTGCTGTGACTTTTCTGTCAAACATCAGTTTGAGCTCAACTTTTATCACCTATAAACTCTGTTTTTTATTTCTCCTCGTGGTGTCATTTCTTTAGTATTCACAAATGGGACATATTGAAGAAATCTCTACAGAGTTATGTAGGTCAATGATCCATAATGACGTCCTTAAAATCTGTTTCTGCTTAAGGTTATGTAAGTGAGGTGGCTGATGCTCTTGCTGTAATGGTTTCTATTTTTGGATCAATTTAAAGAGGATAACACAAAGAGAGATTTGGCTCCCACGCTTTGTCACCACATTTTAACTCTGCGCGTCACGTAACGTTGTCTCTGCCAATGCACATCATGAGGGTGACGCAAAAGACGGAAGTCTTAGCTCCGTACGGCAAAACCAAAGCTGGAGCTATTTTAGTGCTCAGCAGGTCACTTCATTCAGTGTGATATGTGTCGGCTTCAGAGGAGACGCTTCCTGACGGATAAAAAAGTCACATTAGGTCGTTTTGCTTCTGAAATGGAGCTTTGATGAACTTTCTTCTTGGATGTTATTCTCAGGAAGATGGTGTGTTTCAGGCGTTTTGTAGCGGGAATGATTGAACTCTCCGGTCTGACTGAGTGACGGGAGCCTCCCGAGCCGCGTGAAGACACAGCAGACCTGGGACCGCATATTGCTCACTTCATTTCAGATAGCAAACCAATTGGTTGGGTTTGATTCAGTCCTCTGGGCCCGGATATATTTCACTTTGTGACACAGAGGCAAATATGCCCCGACACACTCTCACACACACACACACACACACACACACACACACACACACACACACACACACACACACAGCTGGGTCTATTAAAGAGAGGCACCAATCGGAGCTCTGTGAGAGATAATTGTCTCATAAGTCAGTAAGCACAGCTGTTGGCAAGGTCAAGTTTCATTTATGGACGCATGTCGGCGCTCTCACTTCTGTCTCTTTTCTAATCTCTCTTTTTTTTCTCCTCCTCTCTATCGGAGCTGATCCTGTACCTGTCCTGCTCCCTGTCACTCCCCCCCCCCTCCCTCGCCCCCTTCTCCCTTTCTGCATGGTCGGGCTTCAGGATTGCTTGTGCTCTTCAATGAATATTAATGGGGCTCAGAGTTTGGATATTGTATGAAAATGAACAGTTTATTTACCGAGTCTCTCTCCTTTGGCTGCATGGGCGGGTGGCTGGGGCTCGCTGCCAGACTCCTGCGTGTGAGGATGAACTGGGCGGGTGTTGTGCTAAATAGGATTCAGGTCAGTAAGAGGCTGTGGCCAACCAGATCCGTCATACGGCTTTAGAGGAGCGCTCTCGTTTCCCAAACAACACGACGGCAAAGCCTGGCATGTGAGATGAAACTTTGAGCTGGTTCTGTGGAGGAATTTAAAGATCTAGTCGTTGGTCTCGGGGAGACACTGGACGCTAAATGGATTATTTGACAGAAAAAAATATATTTTCAATTCAAAGTCAGAGTAGCAGCATGAAGAGTAGAAGTCTTGGTAATAACCACAGACTGTACATGTGACGAAGCCTGAGTCACTCACCTGTTCCTGCAGGGGGCGCTGGAGTCCCGTCGATGGCGGTCTCCATGCTGGATATGCTAAGGTAGGCTGAGAGCTGGAGCACCAAACTCCATGCCACAGAAGCAAAGAGGCCTCGAATGCAACACACTTTAAAGTCTAAGTTCAGATTTCAGAAGCCTTCCTCTCCCCAGCACAAGGAGACCCTTCACTGGTTCTAACAGACCAAACTCAAATCCTGAAAACCAGCCTGGGAACATTTCCCCTCCTCCAACAGACAGCTCGGCAGATTGCTATCATGATGACTTCCTGTAGTGTTCTCTGGGCGTCCACCACCACTGGGATTATACTGGCAGATAGTGAAGCATGGCTCCAAGGTTTCCTCTCCCCAGTAGTCCATTAGCTGCATGCGTTAAAACCACTCCAGCTAACACTTGGGACTGTCCCTGATGACTTGCATGGCTGGGGGGGGGGGCAGCAGGTGTATGTGTAAGAGATTATATCTGCAGACTGTGCAACTAAAGACAGCACAAACTTCCTGTTCTTTTCCACTCTCTCTCCGCTCTACAGGATGAATCAGCACATTCCCAGACTCCTCGCAGTGACTGACATAACCTTGTTACAGTTGCACAAAGTTTTCAGCCATTTTGTGCCGTGTAACAGTCTGACGAAAGAGCTGACACTGCACACAGACTTCATGATGTAATATGCCAAGAGCTGACGGCAACAGCACGCAGTTATCTGCTGCCTGTGAGCTCCTTGACTTCACATTAAACACATGTACGACGGTGACAGACGTCAATCCGAACACTGTAACATTCACTGCAGGCCAATAAATCCATGCAACGTGGTTGTTTGAGTTCAGAATGGAGATAATTGATGTCCCGTATCGACTCTCTGATTGTTTCTTGGCCACAGTTCTGCTGGAAATCCAATGAAGTCACATTTAGCTCATTGATTAGCCGAGTTTACATCCAGCTCATGTGAACGTCTCATGGCATTAAATGAACACACCTGAGGCGAGCAGATCCCCTCCAGTGAGCCGGCACACCGACCACATCGAACAGAGTGTTTTTTTCTGCACATGGCGAGCACTGTTTGATGTCTGCAGGAGAAACTGGATTTCTGGGTCAGGCACAGGCCTAACTGGGTTTACAATGGAGTGCAGTATGTGCATGACAAATGGGCATACTCTGTGTTCAGGTGCTGGTGGAAAACTCAGCTTTTTGGAACATTTTTGGACATCCTTATAGGCTCATAGCAAGCCGAGTGGAAGGAAGGGGGGTCAGAGCGCTCCTTTAAGCAGTTTGCACAAAAAAAAAAAAAAAAATAGTTGTAAATCAATCAAACTTCTGAAGCTAAACTCTCAGGTCAACTAGGAGAATGTTTTTTCATCTTAAGGAGCACAAGATGGTGACACTTCCTTAAAACACTGGAGCTCCATCATTAAATATTAGAGAGCAGTGCTGAGGTGATTTGCATGCACAGATAGTTTCAGACTGGAGCAGTCTGATTTGTGCATGTTTTCACATCTTCATGCACACAGAGGCAAGCAGCCACTTGGCACTCTTGTTGATAATCGGCTAAAGATTATTTAATGCAAAGCCTTTGAGGTACCGACTCGCTCCTGCATTGCATTTCTCTCGTCTTCAGCCTGCATGGGACTCATCCTGCAGGGGCTTTGTTTTCACTTTGATCGCACAGCGTGCCTGTTTTTAATTGGTGTCCGTTCTTAGAGGAAAGTCAGAGTATCACGTTCAGTGAAGCGTTTCAAGATATATCTGTGCATGGCCTCCTCTTCTCGCCTCCCTCCCTCTGCCTTGATAGTTTAAACGTCACAGCTTTTTATCGGCCTGTGTCTGCACTGTCTCTCCTAACAGCTGAGGGACACAATAAAACAGAAAATGGCGATCCATCAGCCCTCCTCCCACGTCCCGCCTCGTGCAGCTCCTCGTCTGAATCTCCCTTTATGGACCGCAGGCCTTTTCCTTTCTGCTGATGTCAGGAAGTGTGTTTTGGGGCCACAGCCAGACGATGTGAGAAATGGGACAGTACTTGTTATGCTGCTTCTTCCTCCCTCGCTCTCTTCTGATGTGCCACAGGAGGCGATTATGTCTCAGCGATTGGCTACCAGTTGCTCCCACTTCCTACCCAGCAGTGACAGAAGCCCACATGATTATACGGAGACTGGAGTGTGCACACTTCAGAGTTTCCAGCACTCGTTCTCTGCTCCTTTGGCTGATATTTATTTGAGTTCTTACAGATACACTTAATACATTTTTAATGAAAATACATTTAAATACACACAACCAGTCAAAGGTTTGGACACAAAGCAGTAACAGTATTATTAATATTATAGTATACGAAAGATTGCACAAAAAGTAAGGACATTTGTGTTAAGTAGATTATTTCTTTTTTTTCTAACAATGCTTCTTGGCAATAAGTCTTATAACATTGGAAAGCCTTTTTACTTCACTTTAAGGAAAGGAAGGAACGCTCATTGTGGGATAAGCAGCAGGGCCGAGTATGAAGGTTTCTAATAAGCTCCAGCAGCAGAAAGCTGCTCAAACTAGGATCAATGTTGGAGATGCTTTTGAAACATGGAGAGAGGTTAGAACGCAGAAAGCTTTACAGACCCATGCAGAGCTGGCTAAACACTGAAGCTACAGTGTCCACCACATGCAGAGCTGGCTAAACACTGAAGCTACAGTGTCCACCACATGCAGAGCTGGCTAAACACTGAAGCTACAGTGTCCACCACATGCAGAGCTGGCTAAACACTGAAGCTACGGTGTCCACCACATGCAGAGCTGGCTAAACACTGAAGCTACAGTGTCCACCACATGCAGAGCTGGCTAAACACTGAAGCTACAGTGTCCACCACATGCTGACCTGTGTGAGAGGAGGGGGCGAGACAGCTCTCTGTGATGATTAAAGTTTAGACTTCAGTACACATTTTAAACACTAGGGGGCAGAGATACATACTGCTCCTTTAAACTAAAGTTGTTGTTTTGTTTTTTTAAGGTTCATTATTGTTTTTTTGTTGGATAGGAAAGTAGAGCGAGTGGGGATGCAGGAAAGGGAGCCATAGGCTGGATTCAAACCCAGGCCGTCCGCGTTGAGGACACCATACACACTTACCACTGCGCCATCCGCGCCCCCATTAAACAAAGCATGAAAGCAAAATGTCGTCAAACTGAATATAAAATAAATAATTAAAGGGTAGAGGTGACCAGAGCTCAGGTGTTTCCTGTGTTTGAATAATTTCATGTTGTTAAACTTTCATTCACTATAAACTTCAAATTGAACATAATCAGGACACACTGAAACACACGCTGTAGTTACTCCCACACATCAGGCTCCAGATGTTTACTCTACATCTGTTTGCTTTCCCGCCCGCTGCGTTTCATTTGTTTCCTTATTTGTGACATTACACATAAATGGGTGATTCATGTGTTTTCATATTTGTGTAATTTCCTATTCCTTGATATATTTAGTTGTAATTAGTGCAGCCGTGAGTCAGCTGATCAGCTCGGTGTTCCCACAGGAACATGAAAGGTTCCATTCACCTCACAGAACCCATCATGGAAATATCTCAGTGGCATTTTGCTGTTAGCTGATGCTGATGAAATAGTTTCTCATTTACCCTAAGTAGAGTGAAATAACAGGAAGGGTGGTCGTGTATCCATCCACACACAGGGCCTTTTCTTTATTTATTAATTCCTGTTCCTCTGCAGGGACGGCAGCTGTGTTCTTACAGACTGTTTGACCGAGCGCACATGTGCAGAGTGAGTAAACCAGGGACTATTGTTTCTGTTTTGTCGTCTGTTGTAAGAGGATCATGTCCACAGGCCTCCAAATCTCCTTTATATTATTACTTACAGTCCCAAAGGCAGACACACACACACACACACACACACACACACACACACACACACACACACACACACACACACACACACACACACACACACACACACGCCTTTGTCTTGTGAACACTTGATGGTAAAGTGCTGCGTCATGATGCTCGTAGGGTAAGACTTGGCACTGAGGTTAAATATAGACACAGTTAACATCATCATGCTCGTGGAAGTGATCACGTACTGTATATACAGAACAGCATGCAAACTCAGACAGCGTCATGTCTCACTCTGCCACTTTTTAAAACGTTTTTCAGAAACTTCATGTCTCCAACCTTTTTAAGGTCTTTTTGATCCTGTAGGTGTCGCCCTTGAGCGCCAGCAGGAAATCAAAACAAACTGCTGTTTGGCCACGCCTCCTCCACATTGAATCCTCCGCTCTCCTCCAGAGACACGCCTCCAGAACCCCTTCACTTACATTCACAGTTAGACTTGTATATTAGAACGCCTGCATTCTTGTGCTAGCACGCTAATGTTAGCACACTTTAATTAGCTTATAGCTAACTCAGTTGTCAGTTTGGTTCTTATCACAAACACACTGTTTATTACTATGCTCTATCCTGTCACCTGCAGTTTGTATGCCTGGACATGGAGTGCTGCAGTATGGCATTTTCATGTGAGTGTTAGCATCAAGCTAACAAAGTAAGCTACAAAAAGCTAGGTCCATCTGTGAGAAACTGTGCCCCTACACAACGCACCAGTTGTCACTGATCTTACCCATAAGTCAAGCTTGACAAACAGAAACTTTGACCTCCCGACATAGTTGCTGCGTTATCTCTTATTACAGTCTTGGTTTAGCTGCAGACCTTGATCTTGTTTGTTGGTTTACGCGCCAGCTCTAAAGGATGATTAGATTTCGGTCAGGAGCACAAATTCACGTGTCAGAGGTCATGAAAGTCGATCTCGACCTCCTCCTGCAGTCACTGGTTGCAGAAAATCCATTAAAATAAAATGATTCAGGTCCAAAATGTGGCACTGAGCTGTAACACTGCATTTCACCCTGTAATCCTGCAGGTTGGACTCCGTTCAAAAGCCACTCTTGCTTTGCGGGGCAAAGGCAGATTTCATTGTGGCTCAAAGAACAAGAAGGAGATACTGCTCTCTGAGTAAAGGTGTGAAATGAAGAAGTGTTTTTTTTTTCTGCACATAAAGTGAAACGGTTTACAAGAGAAATGTTTTTAATTTAGAGAAACGGCTCCTCTAATATTTCTTCTGAGAGATAAAGGCTGCAATCATCTCAGGCAGAGTCTCCTTTTATGAGAATCCCAACAGCAGAGCTTCATAAAGAGTTTTACACAGTCTCGAGTGTTGCACGTAGTAATTTGAAATCAATCATATTCTATTCTTTTTAATTGGAAAGAGGAAAAACAAGGTTAGAAAAGGGATTGTTCATGCAGAGAGGGCTTCTGATTTTCTTTTCTCGCCCTTTACTTTTTGTAAAATGGACTTTTTAAAAATGCTTCTGTGTGGTAAGTCTGTCAGGGTCCAGCAGAGCCTGGTCGGGGGCCAGTCCTCCTCTGATGGCTTGGAAAGTCTGACTCTGCATGCTGCCTGATTTCAATGATAAAATCAGTTTTGTTTTTTGTGCTTATTGCTGTTACCACATGTTGATGTATCAGGAAGTTTAGTAACTTTATATCTTTTTTAGAAAAATATCATTGGTAGAAAAGTTTGCATCCATGGTGTAGCACACATTTCTATTGAATGTCTCAAATATCAGTGAGAAAAAGCAAATGGAGCTTCTGAACGACTGTTAAAGGACAAATCAAGCAGCAGGTGTTTGTGTGTTTTGTAAGCTGCTTTGGAAGCTTTACATTTTCCTCCAGATCATTAAAGTCTCTGTCTTCTTGTCCTAAATATTTCAGGAGACGCTGCACTGAACCTACATGTAGCGTCGGTTAGACCTCGATGTTTGGTGAAATAATTTATAGTTAATGAAGCAGAGCACGACCGATAAATCGCCCAGCCGATAAGATCAGCCCATATTAGCTTATCCAGTGATCGGTATCAGCTAATTATAGATTTATTCACCGGTCAAAGAGCATTTACTGTGAGTTTCGTTGTTACACCAGCAGTTGTCTTTTACCAGCAGAGGGCGCTGTATGGACTACATTACACATCCTGAGTCTGCAGAGTGTCGAGCGGTGATGCTACAGGCTCCGTTTCATCTGCGGTGTAAATCTTGACTGCATTCGAGGGATCACTGCAATAGATGTTTACATTGATATCTGTCACTCCAGATTTCATAGACCTAAGAAAGATATTGGACTATATTTTTATCAGTGTCAGACTTTTATTTCTCCCCAATAACTTTATCAATATTAGCCTCAAAAAATCCATATCAGTCAGGCGCAAAATACGGAGCTTCTTTTTTACTAATTCACACGTCAAATGTTCCACCGATATCAAAAGCTTTGTGTCCTTAATACTCTGTGCTCTTTGTACTGTTGCTTTTCTTGTTCTTATTACTACATGTAAGCAAGTGTAACAGGGTGCCAGTGGCCTAGTGGTGCCTAGTGGAGTTCACTGCACATAGAAAGTGAATAAATGTTCTGGTGGTGAATCGTGTGAGTTCTGTCAGGGTCCAGCAGAGCCGGCAGGGGGCCGGACTCACTTTAACAGTTCATAGAGTCGTTTCTTCACCCACTCAATCAGAGCTGCTGTTTACTTCAAGTTCATTTATCATCAAAAAGGGAGAAGCAATTTATCATTCTGAGAAACAGGCGGACAAACACCATCCATTTTTTTTCTCCCCTCAGGAGGCCGACTGCTGTTCCCCCTCGCTGTTTCAGGCGTGTGGCTGCAGAGATTGGCCTCAGAGCAAATGGTCTCTTTTGGACCATGTCCAGCCAGACCACCCCCCCTAAATTGAGCCTGCTCTCCAGTGTCACTGCAGCAGGGCTGTTTGCAGGGGAGATATCAGAAAGGGGTGTGGGTGTTTGTTCGGCTACCTCCACTTCCATTAAAGACAAGCGAGCAGGGCAACCTCGAGACCCTCGATTAAGCCCCCGCTTTGACCGTTGGCTGAATGAACAGCAAAGGGAAAAAAAGTTGATGTGTAAAAAGCAATATCCCGACGGCTGGCTGGGTAATTCTTTCTCTATACTGAGACCTTTCCTTAGTCACCTCAATTATACTGCATCACCCCGCTCTAATGTGAAGCTCACACAACGTGACAGCACACATTTCCATACGAAACGCCCAGGGAGTCATGGCATCACGTTCGCTTGTGCATGTGTGTGTGTGTGTGTGTGTGTGTGTGTGTGTGTAGTCACTGAATCAGGAGGTGAGACTCGAGGCCTCTCAGGTCTTCTCCCGGGGAGGTTAGCGAGGCGCTGGCCGATGATGAGGGCGGGAGCCCCTTTAATTTGTCTGAACACAAGATGGAGTTCATTGATGTCCCTAACTTTTTTTTCTTCTCCTCTCGCCCCACAGCACAGCCCAATCCACCCAAAATTCACGAAGGATGGTGGGCGTACAAGGAGGTGGTGCAGGGGAGCTTTGTTCCAGGTAAGCCTTTAAACCGGCGGTGCACGGACGCCTCCCTCAGAATACTGATCTCCACGCATACGCTTAAAGCACGCACACTGTGTGCTTGATCTCACGACGTATTTGAGATAACACGGCGCCACCTTGCCGTTGGCGGTATTTTTATTTTCTCATTCTGACAACGACCTCGTCGCCCTTCCTTACGCAGACGACGCTTTTGCACTGATTGATTGACAGCAGCTCGCCGCTCCTTCCACCTTCTCCATCTTGTTGCGTATCTGCTTGTCAGGCCAATTATTTAGCAGAGATTGTGTTTTTGTGCTGAGCTGAGGTGCCTTGGATAAAGCCTGCAGGTGCCTGCCTGTATGAGTGAGTGTGTGTGTGTGTGTGTGTGTGTGTGTGTAGGTGTGTATGTGTGTGTGTGAGGTCGATGCTGACTGAATGAATGTCAGGACTCTTTTTAAGGTTAACTTGGCAGCATGAGAGTAAAGTGGTAATAAGAGGTACAGTAAAGGTGAGTGTTTGTACATGTAATATTCTCAGCTAATGGGAGCTCTCACTATCACTGCTAACCTGAAACCTTAATCATGCTTTTAACCCAAAATGCCACAAAGCGATCCTGAGCTTTTGCTTTGCTCTTCTGAGCAGATCAACGACCTCACATGTTGGCAAAGACTCAACACTGGAGAGTGAATGTAATACGATGTGTAATGTGCGAGGTGAAGTTCACTCATGCATCTGTGAGGATTGAAGGAAATGTTCTCGAGACGTCTTCACAGCTTCCTCTCATTCACAGTATTGATTGATTGTGACTCAGACAATCACCAAAACCAGCGACGGCTTTAAATCAATGAAAGAATCCTGTTTGTACACACGTATGAGCTGCTGCATGCTTCCTTCCAACCCTGTGAAGATGTGATGCTTGTACTTGATGTCTATTATGTCTAAAGCACGTCTCAACAACAAGGCACCTCAAAGCAGTCAAAGCATCATGACAGAACGACAAAAAGGATGATGTCAAGGCCAGCGGGGAATCATGGGAGTGCTCACCCCCCCCTTCCTCAGGTCAGACAGAACCGAGCTGAGGAAGAGAAGGTGCTGATGTATCGGAGTCTAACTAACATGATGTTTTTATCACAGCGACAGAACGGCAGCTCTCAGCTTAGGAAGCTGTGTTTGACATCCGCTGTTCCCACGGCAACGGTAAACATTCAACCTGACATGGTGGTTCTGTCATGGCAGCTGCAACGACGAGACGCGTCCCAACAGAGCCAGCAGTAAAATCTGTGTGTGTGTGTGTTCGTACCCACGGACGAGTGTGTGTTCTGTAGCCACATTAAAACACAGTGTTGTGCTGCTCGTCTTCAGTGAACTTTCTGTTTGACTTCCTGCAAAATGAGTTGCAAGGAAACTTCCCTTATTCAACCGGAGCCTTTGAGGGAGATCTTTGGGACGGGCCGGGTTCACAGAGTCTCTGTGTTAAACCTGTGGGCTAAACCTCACCTTTGTATGTTCAGGTTTTAACATGAATGTTTTCAATGTGAAAGATTTAAGGTTTGCCCTGGAGCTGGACGTGTGGCGGTGAAGGCTGAGGTCACTCTGAGAGGAGTGCACTGAGCTGTAGTGATTAAAGGCCTCTGTTCTCCCAAAGCAAACGCTGAGGCATCCCCAGCATGTCCAGGCATACATAAATAAGCTCCTGTTTGTCCTTCCCCCCGGCCCCGAGCACTCGCTGCTCTGCTGCTGCTGCGTACTTTGTTTTTTTATCTGGACTATCTCTCGGAGCGGTCCTCCAAGGCGTACTTGCTTTACTAACCGCCGTACAACAGCTGGAGCACTTAAACACTCTTCATGATCCTCGGGCGGCCGTGCTCAGAATCCCCGACGCTGCTCGCCTCCTTCCACGGTCGGTCCTGCAGTCTTTAATGACACACAGAGACGAGGCGTCCTTATTGTGCTTGTACGTCTTGGACGGTGAGCGGTGATAAAAGATTTCATTGAGAGTGGAACAGGTTGTGCACATGGAGGCAGATTGTTCAGCGTGCTGGTTTCAGACTGATAATATACTCCCTGTGAGCCGTAATCCGTTACACTGAGAACTTCTCCTCCTGCAGCTGTTTTATATATTGCTTATTAGAAGTCATCAGAATAACGGCTCCGGAGTCGGCTGTGGGTCTGCTTTCATACATTACATCGACGGTTCAGGGGTGCTTTACGACTTCTGCATTTGATTGGCAGCCAAGAGGATACTGAAGAGATTGAAATGGAAATGATGCTTCTCCCTCGTTGGAGGAAAGGCAATAACGTGACCGAGGGCTCCTCTGCACCTCGCTGCTCTTTCCACCGTTTCTTACTCCTGAAACGTCCTCCAGCAGGGGTCGAAGACTGCCGTCTCACCGTCCTGCTCTCAGGCCGGTCACTGCTGCCGACCCCTCTGAACCGCCTCAATTAGATTTAAACTCAGTACGAAGGTCAGACTCTATAAGCGCTGCCTCACTTTCTTCTGCGCCCCGCTCCTCTCTCTCGACTTAGCTCATGCTAACCTCCTGCAGTCAGGGTAAGAAGGATGAACCATCAGTCTGCTAATGGCTCTCATTGTTTTTCGTCTTTCTGCCATTTATTTCTCGTCTCGTTGGAGTTCATTTCACTAAATTAACTAAACGACACAGAAATCTTGTGATTAATTTGAATTTATGCGCTCATTAGTTGGCGTATGGTGTATGAGTTAATAATTTAAGTGAACTTTAATTTTCATTTCAGTTAGAAGACACTGGAAATTATCTTTTGTCCCGCCGGGTTTTTAAACCTATTAGGACGTCAAAGGAGCAGAAAGAGAAGAAAGAAGTGACTGATGACAGAATTCATCCATTTAAAGGAGTGATAAGTCTCCTGAATAAAATGATGACGCCTTCTGTGGACGCTGCCATGAGAGAAGTGTGACTGAATATAGAGGCACCATGAAGAGGACACGCCCACCGAGAAGCTCACTTACATTTCCCTGACTGTTAACAGCGCTGGCTGATTGGAGGGAAGTGGGCGTTTAAAGAGACGGCAGCTGAAATGAAGCGTTTTAGTCGAGCGGCAACCTCCAGTCAATGTGGAAGCCCGTCCTCGTCATATCTACGAGCAATCAAAGTCTCCAGTAAGACCCTCGTTTCTCAGGGTTGTTGTTTTTTTAAGCATGACCTCTGACCCGTCGGGTGTTGGCAGGTTGTCAGCCGTCAGAAGCACCAGGACGTCCGGCCTGTTGTGCAAACACAGCAGACGGTTCAGGCACATTTGTCACCCTGTGTGATCATGATCCTGCTGCCTGTGTAATGAGGGGGGCGTCTCCGCGTTCAGCCCCACGCGACAGGGTCCGACTCGAGGCTGATGACAGAGCGGTGCAGGCAGCGATGAAGGACGAGGAGGACGAGGAGGCTGATGAGAGGGCAAGTGCAGGGCAGCGAGCGAGGAGAGAGCCTGACACCAGAATGCTTTTATTGAGCTAATGGAATAACGAGGAAATGCCCTGACACACACACACACACACACACACACACACACACACACACACACACACACACACACACACACACACGCACACACACACACGGTATAATGCACACTACATCCCCAGCCCTCCGTGAGATAGCATCAGTCCCATGGAGCCGTATTAGAAGTTTCCACAGTTGTTCATTTAGGATTAAAATGTTTGCACCAGTTGTGTTCATAATTCTATTGTTACACTTCCAATAATGAGGCTCATTACGGGTAATAAAAGCTCTCGCATGATTCTGAATAAGAAGGATTGTTATAAATCTCTGCAGCTCAAAGTATCTGTCGTTTCCCTCAGAGTCGTCTCCAGACTTCAGGTTTATGTTTCTGTGCTGTCTGTCTCCAGCACGACCTGGGCCGGGGTCACAATAACAATCAGTAGATATCGACGATCATCACCATGAATGTCAAATGGTTTCTGTCGAATTCAAGTCAGAGTTTTGCTCCTGAGTGAAAGTTGAAGAAAGCAGATGTTTATAGTGAGAACATGACCAACTCCTCCGTGCACGGCCCGCTGCTCTGCGCCTCGTTTGGTCACTTCTGTCCTTCCTGTGAGTCGTATTCATTTGAACGATGGTATGCCCGTTGTAGCCTCACGTCTTCGGCAGGCTGCTCTGATGTTTGTCAGACTAAATATCTCGACCCTCCTGCAGCTCGGCGTGCTTGATTACAATTCTTCTGGTCTTAAATGACGGGTGGCAGCTCGTGTTAAAGGGCCTTCTGGGTGGCGTTATACAGGTTTAAATCTTCCTTTTTGGACTTTGATTATTGGATTGTAATGTGTCGTGTGTAAGGTCGACCTCTTAAGAGAAACTAACATTGATTGATTGAGTGACATCCATGACTGCAGACACCATTCAGAGCACCAAAATGAAGCTGCTGTGTTTGAGTGAGGATCTTTTCTTTCTGGATCCAGAACAGGATGGACGTCTTTATCATGAGATCCTTTAATACTCGAAGCATTACTAATTAAATTGGAGGACCCTTCAGTTTGAGTATGAGGAAGGTAAATCTCACATCTGGGGGGGAAAAAACTACAAAGTGTGTGCTGAGTTATCTCTGAGGATTTGGGTTGTATTTTCTTTACGGAGAGCATTTTGCGTGCGGTTGTTTAGTCAGTGGTTCTTCTGTGGAAACGGGATCAACAGACTGTTGGCTAAATGTGCCGCAGTGCTGATTATTGTTAACAAAGCGTGGAGGACAGCTCTTGATCTTCACTGTGCAAGAATCCAATCTAATCATCAAACCTTATCGCACATCTCCACATCTGATGCCCCCCCCCCCACACACACACACACACACTCCCCCCCCCCCCCCCCCCCCCCCCCGTCGGAGCGTTTAGTCGCAGCTTCTCATCTCCAGAAGAGAACAGAATCCTGTGTTTGCCCCTCCTCACTCTTGTTTGAGAGACACTCTTTGTTTCCAGCAATCAAACAAGCCGCTGCACTTTTTCACAACACACTTGTGAGCTGATTAAAAAAAAAAAAATTTTAAATCCCAACAAGACAAAAAAAAAAACCAAGCACCAATTATAGAATTTGAGCCGCCACTTGTAAAGCCAAAAAGCAGTGTTGTGGAAAATCCCCTTAAATGTTTTATTTATATATTTATTTGAAAGAATCCTTCAGCTAAGTCCCTCTCTGAATCAATGGAGGAGGCTAATTAGCAGCTTCTCTGTAAGGTAGTGAAGCCTTCTTCAGGTGACAAATGCTGACGGGAAACCAATTAAAGGAACAAAAACGAGCAACACGAGCACACGGTGTACAAGCTCGCTGAAAGGGAGGGAAATCCAACAACACAACTTTGTGTTCTGTCGAGCCAACGTGACCCACTTCCTGCTCCGGAGGTGAAATCAGACTGCTAAACTCCCGCAGATGCGTGTTTGGTCTCTGAGTGCGTGAGGTTTCACTTCAGTCCTCTGCAGCAGATGCACACTGTAAGGTTTCTTTTATTTTACCAGAGACCGGCACATCAATTTACCAGCGAAACACACTTTGTGCGACCTCATGTGTGTTTGTTGCTCATGTTATCTCCATGGCAACTACCTGGTCTCGGGACCCCGGCTGTCCAGCAGTGCTGCTCCAGGCTGCACACACAGACTGTATGTGGGGTGGCAGGTCTGGGAGGAGCAGATCCTGTGGTGGGAGCGGTGCCAACAGGGGGGGCTGGCAGTGGGCTCTGACCTCCAGCTCCGATCGGAACAGAGACGACCGCTGCAGGAGAAATGTTTGCTTACCTTTCATCGGGAATATTTCCTGACTTCACAGTGATCACAGTGAGTCTCCTCTTGATGCATTAGAATGACAGTTTCCAACAAATGGCACCAGTACACTTTGGATCCTCACACATTTAAATATGCGAAGAGAAGAAATGGTGTCGAGCGAACAGAATCCTTCTGTGTGTTGTGGGTGGAGAAGCAGAATTTAACAGTGTTGTGTTTAAGGAGACTGAGATTTTCATTATTCATTATTTCCCTTTATCACTCGTCTGAACTCTGAAATGTACTCGTACGAAACGCACGAATAGTCCAAACAGCTTTGATTTATTTTGAGCTCGAAACAGAAGCTTTAACACAGTTTCCTTTTTAGCTCACTGAGTGAAACACACGAAGCGTTATCAGGCACAGCAAGACGTGCTGAAAAAGAGAGAGAGAGACTGTGCATGAATTGTGATACAAAACAAACTGATGTTCAAAAGGATGGAAAGGAAGATGCAAGCCTCGGCTTTCTGTTGGGGAAAAAAACATAAAGGGCATTAACTTATTTAATTATTTTTATTAATTTTCCACATAATTATACATTTAATACATATACATTAATACATTAATACATACATAATTATATATATAAAAACAGATTAGTAAGAATAACTGACCTCCAGTGGGAAAACCATTTCAAAATAAAATTAAATTAAAGCAAAAACTACAAAATAAATAGCAATAAAATAAAAAATTAACAGTGAAACATAAACAGAAAAAAAAAAATACAAAAACAGAAAAAAATCAAAAAAGGCAATTTACTGATTTTATGATCTGGAATTAAACTTTCAAAGCTTAGAGCTCATGATGTGTTCAGGTACGCTTCGGAAGACTCGTCTGCTGAATGATGACAGCTCAGACCATGAAGTGTGTACTGTTGTATTGTGTAGTGTATATTGTCATGTGTAGTGTTGTGTATATTGTCATGTTGTGTTGTGTTGTGTATATTGTCATGTTGTGTAGTGTTGGGTGTTGTGTAGTGTTGTGTATATTGTCATGTTGTGTTGTGTTGTGTATATTGTCATGTTGTGTGGTTGGGTGTTGTGTAGTGTTGTGTATATTGTCATGTTGTGTAGTGTTGTGTATATTGTCATGTTGTGTTGTGTTGTGTATATTGTCATGTTGTGTAGTGTTGGGTGTTGTGTAGTGTTGTGTATATTGTCATGTTGTGTTGTGTTGGGTGTTGTGTAGTGTTGTGTATATTGTCATGTTGTGTGGTTGGGTGTTGTGTAGTGTTGTGTATATTGTCATGTTGTGTAGTGTTGGGTGTTGTGTAGTGTTGTGTATATTGTCATGTTGTGTAGTGTTGTGTATATTGTCATGTTGTGTAGTGTTGTGTATATTGTCATGTTGTGTGGTTGGGTGTAGTGTTGTGTATATTGTCATGTTGTGTGGTTGGGTGTTGTGTAGTGTTGTGTATATTGTCATGTTGTGTAGTGTTGTGTATATTGTCATGTTGTGTAGTGTTGTGTATATTGTCATGTTGTGTTGTGTTGTGTATATTGTCATGTTGTGTTGTGTTGTGTATATTGTCATGTTGTGTAGTGTTGTGTATATTGTCATGTTGTGTGGTTGGGTGTTGTGTAGTGTTGTGTATATTGTCATGTTGTGTAGTGTTGTGTATATTGTCATGTTGTGTTGTGTTGTGTATATTGTCATGTTGTGTTGTGTTGTGTATATTGTCATGTTGTGTAGTGTTGGGTGTTGTGTAGTGTTGTGTATATTGTCATGTTGTGTTGTGTTGTGTATATTGTCATGTTGTGTAGTGTTGTGTATATTGTCATGTTGTGTAGTGTTGTGTATATTGTCATGTTGTGTGGTTGGGTGTTGTGTAGTGTTGTGTATATTGTCATGTTGTGTAGTGTTGTGTATATTGTCATGTTGGGTGTAGTGTAGTGTTGTGTATATTGTCATGTTGTGTAGTGTTGTGTATATTGTCATGTTGTGTAGTGTTGTGTATATTGTCATGTTGTATGGTTGGGTGTAGTGTTGTGTATATTGTCATGTTGTGTGGTTGGGTGTTGTGTAGTGTTGTGTATATTGTCATGTTGTGTAGTGTTGTGTATATTGTCATGTTGTGTAGTGTTGTGTATATTGTCATGTTGTGTAGTGTTGTGTATATTGTCATGTTGTGTTGTGTTGTGTATATTGTCATGTTGTGTAGTGTTGTGTATATTGTCATGTGTAGTGTTGTGTATATTGTCATGTTGTGTGGTTGGGTGTAGTGTTGTGTTAGATTCATCGGCCTCTGTACGGCTGTTTGCTCCTCACCAGGGTTTGATTGACAGCTTGTTTTAACCAAATCAAACATGTCGCTCAGACTGCACTAAGAAAAACAACAGTTTATCGTTTGACAATGAAATGTGGAAATGATATTTTCATCCCGAGCTGAAGGTTGAGATATTTAGATGTTTTGAGTAATGTAAATGACAACGTAAAGTAAACTTGCGCACACACGCACGCGCACACACACACACACACACACGCACACGCACGCACATAAAAGAGACACACTTTTGTACACACAGTGACAGCTGTGGGTATTAAGTGACAGTGTCATGGATGGGGTTCAGACTGGATGGCCATCATAACATCCCATTTATTTACCCTCCACTGAGTGAGCACGGGGTCAGCAGGAAGCGAGGGGGGAGGAAACAGGAGAGGAACCAGGTGAGGAGACGAAAGAAGAGGAGAGGACCTGAAAGAGGAGGAAAGGAAGTGAATGAAAAGATAATTGAAAAGGGAAAGGAAGGGAGACGAGAAAATAGTAGGGGAGGAAAATGAGACTGGAAGACATGGATGTTAAGAAAGGAGGAAATGATCAAATGGAGGAAACAGAGGTGGCGGAAAAATCTTAACAAGAGGAGGAAAAATGAATCAAAAAAGAAGAGAGAAGGAAATGGGAGATGAAGAAGTAGGATGAAAGGATAAATGTAAGGAGGAAGAGGAAACCATGAAACCAATAGGAAAAAAAAAGGGGGAAGGAAGAAAGCGACATTGGTCACAAAAAATAGAAGAGAGAAGAAAAAAAGAGGTATGGGGAAGGCATCTGAAAAGAGGAGACGAGATACGAAGAGGGAGGGATGAAATGAAATCATATAAATAAAAAAGGATAAAGAGGGGACAAAGACGAGGAGACAAGGTCAGAGGGAAGAAAATACACAAGGAGAAATGACAGCATGAGATGAGGAGAGGAAGATGAAAGAACGAAGATGAGAGGATGGGGATGAAGAGGAGGAGAGTCGGAGCTACGTTCGACCAGCGTGGAGATGAAAGCTGGTGGAGGTTAAGGGGGGGGGCAAGCAAAGCTGAAAGTTGGGGGGGGGGGTCCAACAGTTTGAAATGATAAAACAAACACTTTATGGGTGACAGTAACCCTGCGATGATGGCAGCTCACACGCTCCTCACCTCCTCTAAATCCCTCAATTCCACAGGTCAGTGAGACCTGCGGCCGCCCTGTCAATCAAACATGAGCACGGGAGGAGGACTTCCTCTGAACCTCCTCTCCATCCTGATTTATAGCTGATCGGCTTTTTGTTCTTTTTACTCTTCCTCTGTGTCATACTTTGTGTTTTCAGTCTTCAGCTCTGATATTTGGAAGCCAAACCGATCGATCGTTGGCTCCTCATAATTTACCTTGTCTGCTAAACGAGAGACACTTGAACGACCCAGGCTGAAATCACTCCCTCATTACCTCCCTATATGTGACGGACTGTAACGTGCACTCACTCAGCAAAATTTAAAAATGAAGAAACTTTAAAAAAATAATTTTGGATTCCTCTGCTCTGATTTGCAGCCTCAGTGGTGAGAAAGGAAGTGACTCATTTGACAGAGAGAGAGAGAGAGTCCTAACCTGTGGAGTTAACACACACACACACACACACACACACACACACACACACACACACACACACACACACACACACACACACACACACACACACACACACACACACACTGACACCTACCACGAGACACACTGAGTGTTCAAACCGAGAGGACTCAGTCTGTCTGTATTCATCCTTTGCTTCCTTCCAAATATAAATACAGGGTTAAAGTATGTGCTGTGTGTGCGTCTTATTCATCCAGAGTGTGAATTTGATCTGCCAGTTCCCAGAGGAGTGTGTTAGCTGTACCCGTTAGCATGCTAACAGTGAATTAGCATTCATGTCAGGCTCGTGTGAGTCAAAGCCGTGTGAACTCCAGCGATATGAAAATCTCCTGAAGACAACATCAGCCCAGAAAGGATCCACTGATGTCGTGCTTTATCTCTGAGCCCGGACATCTCTGCCAAATAGCATTTCCTCCAATTGATACTGATGGTGTTTGCTGAGGGATTACAAATTGTGATATAAAACAAATAATCTGTCGTTTGAGCCCGGTGCCGGACAAAGAAGATTACAGAGTGAAATACTCGATAACATCCGGTTATTCTTTCCTCCGCCCGCCCGTCCTGTTTGTTGTAGGTTGTCTCTTTCAGCGGCTGTGTTTGACCTGTCACAGTGGCATTTAGGAGAACAAGTGTGTGTGTGTGTGTGTGCAGTGATGTTGATACAGTACAGAAGTTGCTGATGCTCCAGTCTCTCCTTTGATTTACATCCCCGCTGTATATCGTGTGGTGTTAAACTCCGAACACAAGCCCCCACAGGGAAACAAATCACATGCAAAGCTGAGGAGAGATTGCTCACAGATGCCACAAGATGCTTCATGATTCACCCCGGGTTCCTCATATATCAGACGTAGGAAAACAAAACAATAAAACACGTCACGTTTTCAGATTGATATTTTTTCCCCTCGGCTTCAGTCAGAGGTTTACCAACAGTCCTCGAACCCACAGCAGCCAGCGGCAGGTGAATAAAACAATCACACGCAGTGACTCACTGTTGATAAAACTTGTTTTTGTTTTGGAGGATCTGCAGAGGAATGTCAGCAGAATGCAGAAGCTGAGTGTTATATCACAGGCCTGTAAAGATTAAGCTGCATCCTCGAGGCGCGTCCTTTCTGCTTATGGAGGCAGAACAGCAGCTCGCACGGTGAGTGTGAGTGTGAGGAGGCTGGCAGAGGGGAGGGGAGCGTCTGAAGGCATTATGCAGAGTGCACCGGCAGACACCCAGGGCTGCAAACACAGACGGATCAATGGCGGTCAAACACGGAACAAACTCGTCCAGCTGCTCTTCTCTCTCAGCGAGGAGTCGCTTCATGGAGCGCAGAGCTGACCGGCTGAACCGTTGGCTCCTCACACTGAGGATTTAAAGTTCAGTGAAAGGCTGCAGAGGCCATTCTTTCACCCTGAGTTGACATCAGACACGGCATGTAACTGTTTGTGAATGTAGTCAGAGGAAGCTGGAGTCCTGCTGGCTGTGTTGTTGTCAGAGCTGTGTTTACATGGACGGGACGGCCGGCTCCTCCCCTTGTGTATAAAAGCTGTTTGAGTCAAGAAGAAGAAGAACATACTCACTGATTATTTGGATGAAGAGTTTTTAGATCATTCTGTGTCAACACAAGCTAACACAACAACACACAACAATGCAGGACAACACAGGTGATTGAAGCTACCAGCTAACTAAAGAGTGCTAACATTAGCATGCTAACACAACAATGCAGGACACAGGAGATTGAAGCTACCAGCTAACTAAAGAGTTTGGAGGCGTGTCTCTGGAGGACAGATGAGCAGCTTCTTTTAGTTTCATGCTGGATCAAAAAGTCGCTTCCTTTTAAAAGATTCATCATTTCTGATGTAACTCAATAAAATCGTGAAAATCTCTACGTAGCAGAGACGTGTTTAAATCCATACGTGTGTCGAGTGCTCATGTAGCATACAGCTAGTCCACACAGATCAGTTTTGTCAGTTTGAGTTTATCTGGTTGGATTCAGTGGACAGCAGGAGGGGGGATGAACATCTGGACTAGTGGGATGTTAGCTGGCGATCTGATGAACCTGTGGGTCACAGCGAGTCCACAGACACCCACACTGAAACAGGTCCCAGCTGTTTGAATCAGCAAACGCTTCTTTGGTGCTTTAAGAAAAACAACAATTTCTTCCATTTTCATTTCTTGCCAGTTCCCCTTTTATACAATTCTGGACCCTTTTTCTTGTTAATCTAAAATGTACGAATCCATTTTCACTTTTTCCACCAAACCAGCGTCTCTCCTCGGAACACATCATCTGAGCGAGCTTAGAAACGAGTAAATCATATTTGCCCGTCTCACACCTCCAGAGGTCGTATTTTCACATTTGTGGGTCTCATTTTCCGTGTGACCCGCGTCCCTGCATGCCGCCCCGTGGCTACGCCCGACATTGATGAGCAGAGAGCTACATGTAAATCCCCGAGCTCCGGAGGGGCGGGGCCGGGGATGGAGTCTCCATTAAGACGGGTAATACAGCGAGCCGCTGTTTAAACAAAGCCCCCTCAGCAGGACTCTGCTGCAGCTCAACCTCAGCACCCGTAGGATCCCTCACAGACCGGACCATAATGAGGAGGGAGGGTGACCCCCCGCCGTTAACCTAATCTGCTGCACAGATCTGAGCAAGGACACGGAGATGAATGAGAGACGTGGAAACCACAGTGGGACTGAGGGGAAATAGGCAGATAATCACATAACTATTCATTTGCCCTCATCTCTGCCTCCTCTTTCATCACTGGCGCCCAGCGGTGTGTTTTTAATGTGAGTGAACATATGTGGGATGACACTGGGTTAAATCTCTGAGGGATTTGTGTTACACGTCTGAAAAATGAGGAAAGAAGTAATCAAGAGTGGAAGGCTGCTGTTCCCTCAGTTAATTCTACGGATATTTCAGAGCGTTAACGTGAAGTCACACACGACCACCTGGCAGTTAGCTTCTGCTGCACGCGCTGGAGGAGTTAGCGCTCAGTTTCCACCAAAGACGGACGGAGTCTGACTGACGTCCGCCGTCTGTTACAGGTTAGCCCCCCCCCCCCCCCCTTGTGTCTGACTCTATCCATTGTCCAGTCGCTAAATAAAAAAAACAGGACGCCTGCATATAGCTGCTTTAACTTGTAGCAGTCTTTTTTTATTGTGATTTAAGAGAGGAGAAGAGAGTGTCCGAACCATGAAGGGAAGTGTCGCGTTTAGAAAAACCTCCTCTCTCCGTCTGAGCAGCACGAGACACTCGACGTGAAGATCGACTGATCTGCAGGAAATCCTTTTAGACTTCGAAGCGTTTACCCCTCCGCAGTCTTTAATCCAGCTGTTCCCTCCCTGCTGCTCACCAATATTTCATGAAGTTGATCTCAGTCGTTTTCTCTCAAAGGTCATAAAAAAAGCTGCTAATTTTTTACCCTGAATCTTGTTGACTCACCAAGTTTTTAAAGAAATGCATTCATACGCCGTCGACTTGAGCAGGATGGATGGTGTTTTTCATGCACGGCAAGACGGATTACTCCTTTTTAGCTTCGCCGCCGCCTTCACTACAAAGTTTTCACACCATCTTTCATGCTCTTTCCTTCCTTCTTTAAACTTTTAAACTCAGGAAGCCGTCTGCATAGCAATGAGCGTGTGAATCAATTGCAATGTGAGGCGGCTGGAATTATGATATTATCTACAAGCGGGCGATTGTACCGGCGTGAATCAATCAATCATAGTGCAGCTTCTGAAGGAAACGGCTCAATTACGGCACCTGTCAAAGCGTCGGCGGTCGGAGAGAAAAACTGGTCGCCTTTTAAAGTATCGAACGCCGTGTGGAATAAAACGGCTCGTGATCAGACTGCAGCTTTGATTTTCAATCAGGACAAGATAATGAGGGGAAATAAATCGGGAAGAAGTCCAAATGAGATATTGTGGAGAGAAAAAGCACCTAAAGTGGCGTTTCTTCATTCAGATGTGCCGCCTAAACCGAGCTCCACGCATCGAACGGATTGCTAACTAAACTTTACTGAGGCTGGAGAAAATGTGTGAGACGTTTTTCCTTTGAGTCGGGGAGCGTCGCTGCACCGCCGCGCCCGGAGCCCATTGTCGTCTCACGATCTTAAAACTCAAAGTGAGAACTTCTTATTTGTGTCGCTGCCAGGCGAGAGCTGCAAAGAAAAAAGTTCTGTCTGATTCTAGAAAGACAAAAAAATGAAAGAGAATCAGTCATGTAAGTGCGTTAAACACGTGTGATGGGTCATGTGGTCCTACAGCCGTCTTTCATCAGACGCACGAACGTCAGAGAGTCAGAGCGACGCGCAGGGATCGAGAGAGGAGACGACGTCAGGTGTGCAAACATTTGTTGTCATTTTTTTACACTTTTTATTTATGAATTGGAGTGTGCTAGAGCTTTGGGTTCGGTGCCTTGCCCAAGAGCACGTCAGCAGTACTCGGGAAGTGCCCGGGTACTTCTCCAGCTACCAGACCAACTTTTGTATTTCCGTCTCCCACACAGTGCGGCGTGTCTCACCAAGGCGACCTGAGGAGCTGAAGCGTTGTCTCGTTGTCTGTTTATTTTTGGGAAATTCATTACAATGCGTTATTTAAAAAAATGAGACCACGGCTATGAATGCACCCTGCTGACCAACATGTGGGTCAGAGCCCTGCGTCCTCATCCTTCACTCCTGCAGTTTGTAGTGTTCTAGCTGCAGGTTAAATAAAAGATGGAGGCTCAAACAGAGCAGGATGCCACGATGACATTCTGACGAAGAGACAAACAGCCTCGCTCCTAATGATGCTCTGTTCAAACTTTCAACTCAAAACGCAGCCATCACTCCGCGTGCTCGTCTTTTTCAGCGCACTGCTTTAAACACCCTTTTGTGTTGTGTGTTTGTATCAGCCGTCACTTTGTGACGCTCCGAGCGCTCCGACACGCAGACGGACGGCTTTGCAGAGCTTTAACCATTTGACACAGCGTGCAGCAGGCAGCTGCAGGGTGCTGCCCCCCTCTTAGAGAGGTCAACCAGGGTGATCCCACTTTCATTATCATCCCCGCTTCATTTGACTTCATCCATTTTTCCACTCAGATTGTAAAAGGGGCGAGCGTGTCAGCCTCCCGGGCCGGAGACCCGAGGAGAAATTTACACCCCGTCCGGCATTTTTATGAGCTGTGGAGCTGAGCTGCTGCTGGGGGAGCAGACAAATGGATGTAGTTGACCAGAATCGGCAAACAAATCACAGTCAGCGAGGGCGCAGTGATTTGTTTGTGTGTGTGTGTGTGTGTGTGTGTGTGTGTGTGTGTGTGTGCAGACAGGGTACAGAGGGATTGATGAATGTTTCATTCATTACAGCCAAAGCAGATTGAGAGGAGAGCGCTCACGGTCAGCCTCAGCCGGCCCTCTGAAAACCTGCAGAGCTGAGAAAAACAAGTCAGACATCTTTAAATCCATCTTCGCTCGGCACCTGATTGTCTGTGCGTTCAGAGCCACTGAGGAGCGTCACAGACAGGCCCCGCCCATCCCTCCATCTCAAACATAATCTTCTTTTAATGGCTCTAAAATACGACTGTGATGACCTTCAGCTGCTAAAAAGTTCCGCTGGCTGGAAGATCTTTACATCCCCTGATGAACGCAGATCTGTGATTGGGTGGAATACTCTGAAGCTATCATTCGCTCATGTTGAGCTTCTGTTTTTTTTGCACACTGGGAAAAGGATGTGGTACATTTCTTCAGGGAGGAAGAGCGAGCGTGTCTGTACAGAGACCAGACTCCAGACTGAATATGCTTCTTCTAAATGTTCTGGCTCCTCTGGTGGGTCAATCCTTTTGGCTGCAACAGCGTGAACATGTTGAGTGACTGTGTTACATAAGGGAACATTTGTAGACGTGCAGAATTTTAGCTACAACTCTGAAAGTCTAGTGATAGATATGAGTTATCGGCTACATGTCTGCAGGAAGGATTGTTTGTAGACCTGATCTGTAACCATCATGTAACCATGATCCATGTAACCTGGATCCATCCATGCATTGTCTTCTGCAGACGTCCCTCTCCCCACTTTTCAGCTGTAGTTCCTCCTGAGGGATTGTGATGTCTCCTCTCAGTTTGACAGACATCCTCCAAAGGAAGGCCACAAGGAGGCATCCTCATCGATGTCTGAACTACTTTAACTTGTTTCTCCTGATGCAAATGTCTGATCTCTAAGCTGAGCTCAGCCACCCTCCAGAAGACGACTGCGAAGATCTCATTCTTTTGGTCACTTCCTGAAGCTGGTAAGATTCTGTCTCTCTCAGCCTGGAGATACTGGGTTTGATACCGAGACCCCAAGATACTTCAAATCCTCCACTGGAGGCTCAGAAACAGGGTCTTTATTATTCCAATATGGCCACGCAGAGTTTACAGGTTAAGAGTCTGATTTTAAAACAAAGAGAATTTTAGAAAAAAATGACATGACACGAATCAGACTTGTTTGTCGGGCAAGAAGGCAAAAAGGTGAAAATAATCATGACAGACGTCATAGAACCTGGAGTTTCAACAATGTTCCCTCAAAGTCCTTTTCAGAGTTAAACATGGAGCTCCAAGATGTTTAAAAAATGAATCACTGCAGCTGTCACACACACACACACACACACACAGCTATTCTTCTATTATTGGTACGTCTAAATGGTTCTGCATTGAAATGACAAAGACAGCATTAGTTGGGTCTACAGTTCACCTACATTTGAACCCATCCCACTTTTTTTTTCTCTGAACAGATTTCAAAGTTTCTTTCTAAATCAGCTTTGCACATCTCGTGGCTAATGCTAATCTCTGTCGGGTTGGGGGGGGGGGAGTGAAGAGGTGGCTGTGAGAAACGGAGGGATGAAAGTTGTCATACTGTCACAAGGCTTTATTGTTTATTTTGCATCATCTCCAGGTAGCACGACGCTGCCAGTGTTTGCATTCATCAGCCAACATGAGTGCCCTCTTATTAATGCAGAAACTCGTAAATCACCACTGTAGTGCCAGAAGAACATGACAAACACAAACTCTTCCTTACTGTATTTATTGTAGCACTAATTGGCTTAAACATCCAATTAGTCAGACTGTCTTTTTTTTATCAGGAGAAAATGCATAAAAAAACATCAGAGCACAACACATCCCTGTGTTTGCATGAAGAGAGATAGTGTGCAGCGTATTAAACGTGTGGGTGTATTTCATCATGTCACAACATAAATACATATGATTCCCATAATCTCCTTTATAGCTGCTGTTTAGAAACATCTGTTGGCTGACAAGCGCTCTCTGCGCATCCGAGACCTCGATAAGCCGAGCTCGAGCTGCGGCTGGCACACGGGTTCATTCAGCCGCCTTTCCAAGGAGGAAACACTCGAGTGAAGCGTCCTCCTTTAGACCCTGTGTCCACCTCGCCTTTCTTTACATCTCAGCGCCAGCGTCTTGTTTTTAATGAGTGGAGAGCGGGAGCAGCAGAAAGCAGCCGCCTGCATGAAAAGTGTCCACGGCGCTTAAAATCAAACTCTTTCAACTTTTCAGAAAGACGTCAAAAAGTGAGATGTTCCCTGTAGTGGGATCATGTCTCGCACCCACGTCCTCTTCGCTCCACGTCTGCTGCAGTAAAAAACAAAAAAAAGATCTTAAATGTAAAACATGCAGTAAAAAGGGGGGGTGCGGTGTCGGTCATGCAGCGGCCGTGTTGTCATGGAGACAGGACGGACGTGCAGCGCTTCATGTAAACACAGCGCGCGCTCTTCTGCCCTGAGAAAAGGTGACGTGGACACGAGGCCTCAGCAAGCACTCGACTTCGTGTTTGACATAAAAAAAACAAAAAAGCTCCTCACAGCATCTGTTTGTGCTCGTTTTCTTGAACGTTGTCGTTAAATGAACACCTCAGGCTCAAAAGGTGTGTCGGCTCCGTGTGCTCGTGCACATGCATGTACTGTGTGGGGAAATGCACGAGCTCGTGTGTGAGACACACACATGAGCTCGTGTGTGTGTCTCACACATGCATTTCTAATGAGGACATATGGTGGTGGAGAGAAAACATGAAGTAACTGTGTACTTTGAGAAGATGCCCCCCCCCCCCACACACACACACACACACACACACACACACACACACACACACACACACTGATTCATGACGCCTCTGTTTGCCTTTGTTTTGCCGTCTTTCATTTGGCACAAGAAGAAGAAATCGATGGGTCAATATTGACTTGAGCTGCTTCATTATGACACCTGTACACTCGACTGGCCTGCTCACTGGGATATTAAAAGGATGAAGTTGCAGCAGTGGTGCATTTTTCATTTTTCTTTCAGACTGCACTTTGTCAAAAAGTCTGTCAAATCTTCCGTACCGTAGCCGTCCATTGGAGCTGGAGCGCCAGTCAGAGGATTCTTCCATCCGAGCTCAAGCTGCACTCTGACCAGGAAGGGAAGAATGAGGAGGACATATCTGCTGGAGCCACGTGTGACCACGTCCAGCTCAGGCACGTGGATACCAACGTGCAAGGAGGCCGATGTTGTTAGCGATGCTCATGTTAGCTGCGCTCGTTTACACCCACAATGCACTGCATTTAGGTTCTCTTCCCTTGTTTGGGAACCCCTCTTTCTTTCCTTTTTTTTTTAATCATTATTATTATTTTTTGCATTTATTGGAGAGAGAGAGTAAAGTGGAAATGAGAGAGAGAGAGAGAGAGAGAGAGAGAGAGAGAGAGAGAGAGAGAGAGAGAGAGAGAGAGAGAGAGAGAGAGAGAGAGAGAGAGAGAGAGAGAGAGAGAGAGAGAGAGAGAGAGAGAGAGAGAGAGAGAGGAGAGAGAGAGAGAGAGAGAGAGAGAGAGAGAGAGAGAGAGAGAGAGAGAGAGAGGATTGACGTGCAGGAAAGGAAGAAGAAAAGAAGAATAGTTTGATTTTATGTCCTCACAGTCAGAGAGAGCGACACGCCTCCTACACACACGTTGGTCATGTCTCAGTGATATTTACGGTCTCTCTCGTTCCTTGGTCTCGCTCGTTCCTTGGTCTCGCTCGTTCCTTGGTCTCTCTCGTTCCTTGGTCTCTCTCGTTCCTTGGTCTCTCTCGTTCCTTGGTCTCTCTCGTTCCTTGGTCTCGCTCGTTCCTTGGTCTCGCTCGTTCCTTGGTCTCTCTCGTTCCTTGGTCTCGCTCGTTCCTTGGTCTCGCTCGTTCCTTGGTCTCTCTCGTTCCTTGGTCTCTCTCGTTCCTTGGTCTCTCTCGTTCCTTGGTCTCTCTCGTTCCTTGGTCTCTCTCGTTCCTTGGTCTCGCTCGTTCCTTGGTCTCGTTCCTTGGTCTCTCTCGTTCCTTGGTCTCGTTCCTTGGTCTCTCTCGTTCCTTGGTCTCTCTCGTTCCTTGGTCTCGCTCGTTCCTTGGTCTCTCTCGTTCCTTGGTCTCTCTCGTTCCTTGGTCTCTCTCGTTCCTTGGTCTCTCTCGTTCCTTGGTCTCTCTCGTTCCTTGGTCTCTCTCGTTCCTTGGTCTCGTTCCTTGGTCTCTCTCGTTCCTTGGTCTCTCTCGTTCCTTGGTCTCGCTCGTTCCTTGGTCTCTCTCGTTCCTTGGTCTCTCTCGTTCCTTGGTCTCTCTCGTTCCTTGGTCTCGCTCGTTCCTTGGTCTCGCTCGTTCCTTGGTCTCGCTCGTTCCTTGGTCTCTCTCGTTCCTTGGTCTCTCTCGTTCCTTGGTCTCTCTCGTTCCTTGGTCTCGCTCGTTCCTTGGTCTCGCTCGTTCCTTGGTCTCTCTCGTTCCTTGGTCTCTCTCGTTCCTTGGTCTCTCTCGTTCCTTGGTCTCGCTCGTTCCTTGGTCTCGCTCGTTCCTTGGTCTCTCTCGTTCCTTGGTCTCTCTCGTTCCTTGGTCTCTCTCGTTCCTTGGTCTCGCTCGTTCCTTGGTCTCGCTCGTTCCTTGGTCTCTCTCGTTCCTTGGTCTCTCTCGTTCCTTGGTCTCTCTCGTTCCTTGGTCTCTCTCGTTCCTTGGTCTCTCTCGTTCCTTGGTCTCTCTCGTTCCTTGGTCTCGTTCCTTGGTCTCTCTCGTTCCTTGGTCTCTCTCGTTCCTTGGTCTCGCTCGTTCCTTGGTCTCTCTCGTTCCTTGGTCTCTCTCGTTCCTTGGTCTCTCTCGTTCCTTGGTCTCGCTCGTTCCTTGGTCTCGCTCGTTCCTTGGTCTCGCTCGTTCCTTGGTCTCTCTCGTTCCTTGGTCTCTCTCGTTCCTTGGTCTCGCTCGTTCCTTGGTCTCGCTCGTTCCTTGGTCTCTCTCGTTCCTTGGTCTCTCTCGTTCCTTGGTCTCGCTCGTTCCTTGGTCTCTCTCGTTCCTTGGTCTCTCTCGTTCCTTGGTCTCGCTCGTTCCTTGGTCTCTCTCGTTCCTTGGTCTCGCTCGTTCCTTGGTCTCGCTCGTTCCTTGGTCTCGCTCGTTCCTTGGTCTCGCTCGTTCCTTGGTCTCGCTCGTTCCTTGGTCTCTCTCGTTCCTTGGTCTCTCTCGTTCCTTGGTCTCGTAAGGACTCTGGTCTCGGGTGTGTCTTGGGAAAAAAAAGCCTTTTTATGTTCAGCTCTCTCTTCTCTGTCTGAAAATCCTTCCCAACTTCACAACTTACTAATTACAACATAGAAAAAGACTCGTGCTGTTCTGAACAAAAGTTTTCCTGGAAGAGGTGCGGATCAGCTCTCCAGGAGTCCTCATTGATAGGCACATCACACCCGCTCCAACGTGTTACTCATCTTTTCTGTCTGTCTCTGACATGACTGATTATCTTTCACTCTGCGTTGTCAG
>NC_136711.1:1361074-1449339 GCF_947650265.1 Symphodus melops | reverse complement strand
GCCACCTTTACCCAGATCACCCGCCCCTCCACTGTGAAAGTGTTGAGTTCAATGACTAATGCTGTCCTTTTCCTGCTGACAGCCTTCGTACTCGCTGTCGCAGTGAAACTCCAGGAAACTGGAGCCTGACTCGTCTTTCAGAGCAAATAAAACCAAACAGCAGAGCTTGTAAACAGCCATGATTTAGGGGCCCCACTTCTGGGCCTTATTCTTCATTTCTCTGTCATGTCATCTCTCCTCTCTCTCTCTCTCTCTCTCTCTCTCTCTCTCCCCCTCTCTCTATGTCTCTCTCTCTCTCTCTCTCTCTCTCCTACAACTCCTCTCATCTCTCGATCATGCCAGGAGTGGTGGCTGCTCTCAGCAGGGCGCCCATTTTGTAAGTGCTGCAGGAGTTTGTGTAGAGGCTGTTCGGCTCGTGGAAGCTGCGAAGGAAGAGGCGATGATGACTAGAGGGAGACGGAGACGGGAGTATGAGAGGGGAAGGCAGCCGTCCTGAGAGGACAGAGGGAGGGGGGGGGGAGAAACGTCCCCTTATTTCTGTGGACGCCATTTTCCTCTGATATCATGCTTAGACTTGACTGCTCAACATTCAAATTGTGTTCTGTTGTTTTCTCTGTGATGCTGGTTTTGTGTAATTAGTGTATTTCTTAAAAGAACAGGAGGAGGAGCCTTTGTTTCCATCTGAACGTGAGGTGGGGTGAGAGGACGTTGCTGTTAGCTGCAGTGATTGATCTGTCAGACGTATCAATGATCTTGTGCTCCTTTCAGCTGCTGATCAGTCAAGAAGCACAGAGAGGGTAACGAATTGTCAGACATAAAGAATAGTGTGATTCCCCACGGGGCTTGTGCTGGAGTGTGAAACAGGCTCCGTGTGAAAATGGTGGATGAAGAAAAAAAAAAAAAGAAATGAAAGAGATGTGCGACACAATGCCGGCTGATCAAAGGTCCTCCTTCCTCCCTTCAAAAAGATCAACCAACGCCTGATTTACCCACACACATCAACATGGTCCCGTTCCAGTCTTGATTTGCTGTATGACACGGTCTGCTTTCTATTTCCTTTGATTCATATTTCAATAAAACAAATTCCAACATGTTTGATCAAATCTGTGCTTCAGAGTTTAAGGCGATAGCGATGGGAGGGAGACGGAGACAGGCATGAAACTTATATCCCCTGTTTGTTATTCATGCATGAGCTCCAGCTCCTCTTGCTTCATTCATACCGTACTTCAAATGATTTGGCAATCAGGCCTTTGGGGGGGGGGGGGGGGGGGACTGTAGAAATATTGCTTGCTGTTTCAGCTGTTCAGTAATTATTTCTCAAGCAGTAGCCCAGAGACTGATGAAAGACCAGTAGATCTTTGGAGTCCTCTGAGAGCCGCGACGCTCCATGAGAAGTGCTCCATTTACTGAGGCATCATGGGAAATGTGCTGCTCCGAGCTGGACAGTAGCCCACTGTGAATCCTCCCACGAAGCAACATCTAAATATGTTCTGTTTGTTAATGTACTTCTGTCATCTTGAGGAGACGATAGTTCTTTCTCTCTGTATGTTTTTGGGTTTAAATAAACGATACGTAGCAAAGATACGTTGCCCCAGTCTGTTGCTTCGGTCCCCAGCTGACGCTCGGCTGTAAGGGCGGAAACAGAATCCTCTGGTGTCCAATCGGAGTACAGTAGATCCACTGAAAGTTCTTCTTTTCTTACTGACGGACTGAGGTTGCTGGAACCATACCTGTGGTAGAATATTTCAGATCTGCTGTTGTTTTGTGAAAAGCAGGAGGAGCATGCAGAGCTTGCGCTGTGTGGATACAAACAAAAGAATCTCTTGGAAGGGAAGCTGACCAAAGCAGCTCGCTCTCTCTCCTTGAGGACGTCCAAAAGGTTGTCCTGTCATCGACCCATTCTTCCAGTCAGTCGTCCTCAACGTTAGTTTATTTTGAAGTGGCCTTTGACTGCGAGAGCTTCCGACAGTTCACCTGTTGGTAGAGTTGTGTTGTGGCGATCCGAGCGCACACTAAAAAGCACAAAACACTTGAATCTATTACACACGGCAGCCTTCAGCTCGGGTATCTCCGAATCAGAAGGCCAACATACAGAAAACAAAAGAACTCCCTGATCAGGTTAGTGGAGGAGAGGAACCGCTCTTCCTCTGCGAGGTGAAGTCTGATTTGTCGATATTTTTGCCGATTACCTTTTCAACCAAGAATTCACCAATGTGAGCCGTATCAGAAACAATCAATCTCCTGCAGCAGATGAAGTGTTTTTATATTAAATATGTTTTGTTGTAATTTGGCAGAACTCATCATTTAAATCCCTTTAAAATCCCTCTGCTGAACGTTCTTCGCTTTGCACCCAATCAAAGCTGAATCGCCATCAAAGAGCAAAAATCTCAACTTCAAACGACTGCTGTTTTTTTTTTTTTTTATCTTCCTGGCTTGTAGATACACGGAGCACGCCAAGTCGTCTCCATCACAACACGGAGTTTAAAGACCTGAGTTATTAGCCGGGCGGCTGTCATCTGAAGAGATGATTTGATTAAATGCATTCCAAACGATGACGCTCTTTAATCCGAGAGCTAATGATTCATCAGTCGTGAAGATATTTGTTAATCTCTTTTCTTCGTGTAGCTCATTTGCAGACTTAATGTTTCAGTTTTGGACACACTCCATTTATCCGGTTCCCTCCCTCGTTGTCTCGATCATTCGTACTATTTGCAGCCATAAATTGAAGTTTTACCAAAACCCCATTTCCACCCTGCGCTTCAGTTCGGTTCACATTTATAGGCGCTTTGAATAAATCTGAACACGCTACAAAATAACTCGTCCGGACTGTCCTACTTTTTTTGCTGCCCTTCTGTTGGGGTGTCGAGCCTACTAGTCCGACCCCGAGAGGTGGAGCCAGACCCACGTCAGTCTGTTTCAGCAGCAATAAAAGACAAACACAAAAAGCACCATCTTTAGACATCCTGTGGATTTGGAGTCATTTCAAAACCTTCCTCCGTTAATCTTAGTTTAACGTGTCTCGTCCTTCTTCTTTGATAGATGTATTGGCAGTCTGCAGCGCTGTGATGGATTGATGTGTAAGTGGACAGTTGGTAAGATCAGGGTTTACTGTACCAAGCTGTACTGAACCAAAGCGGACTGCTTGGGGGAAACAGTCCTCACAAACGATGAACTGAAAAAGTAGGAAAGGCTTGAGCTGGGAGCTACAGCCGCTACGTGCTTCCTGCTGGATTACACGTCTTTACGCAGAGAGTCACAAGGCCATCGAGTATCAATTCATGAACCACATGCTTGTTTAATACTCTCTGGATTAGTGGACACACGATCCTCTACATCGACGTACTTATGATAAATTATAACTGCATCCTTCTTGTTGTGCAGACAGTCAGGGAAATGTTGTATCCTAGATTTCCTGAGAGTAGAAAATAGAAAGATTGTGGGGAGATAGGGCCGGGTGTAATTAGAGAGGGATCCAGAGCGGCGGGCTGTGTGCGGTATATGTGAGAGTGGTGTACAGTGAGAGGGATTAGTTTGGATTAAAGCAGTGGTAGAGGGCTCCGCTCTCTAACACTGCTCCCTCATTTGCCACAAAGGCCTGAACACAACATGTTCGCAGGCAACACAAATTGCACTATTTTTATCCTTTTGGCAACCTGGAGAGAGTCGCCTCTGCTTTTATCTTCGCTTGCTAAAAGGCTCTCTCACACTGCCAGCATGCATCACAGAGGCCTTTAAATAGAGAGCGATGAGAATCCTGGCACATTACTGCCGGTTTGTGTTGCACTTTGCTAAAAGATTTTTCAGATTTTTATTTTATTTACTTTTTGCTGTCATGGCTCCGGCTTCGCTCCCGGCTAAAAGTGCTGCTTCTCTTCCTCTGTCGTCACAAAAGATTTAGTATGAGTGACCTGACAACAACATGCAGCTTGAGATTTCCTGCAGTAACGTTCAAGTCCAAGGGGGAGCCGAAATGAAATAAAAAATCCAACATTTATTAATAAATCATGCAGTTTGACGTCAAGCAAACAGCATCATGCTCAGCTTCACTTGAGTGTGTGGTCAAAAGAGGAAGATGTTTGGTTAGATTTTTCTGGGTTTTTGGGCACATAATGTTCAGTTAAACCTGTAAAACATTTGTATGTAGCATATTGGAAATGAAAAACGGGTTCATTATTAAAAGTCACATTTAAACCGATTTTTCAACCAGTAAGTGTCCTCGCTCCTCTTCATCATGTGTGTGAAGTGTGTTGTTGTAAATCCACTCTGATCCTGTATTTGATCATGTCTATAAACCCCTCTATTTCAGCCCTGCTCAGAACAGGCTGTTTGTGTGTCTGTAGCTTTAAATATGTAAATGAGCTGTGTCTGGCCACGCCCCCTCTCTGGAAGGGCTCGGGTGTACTCGCTGCTTTCTGGCTCCATGTCCTATTGTTTACGGTGAGAAGGCAGACTCAGAGGGCAGAACAAACACCTAGCTGTGGGAGTGTCACCCACCTGGGGGAGGGGCTACTGCCCTTTGTGATGTAATGAAGGGAACATCTCCAAACGGCCTGTTTGAGCACACATTTTCTGAAAAGTGGAGCAGGCAGAAGACGGAGAGGATGGACTTTTCTCATCATTGGGGGGTTTGTAGACAGACATGTTAGAGGAACATGGAGAAGTGTATTTGCATAGTTTGTAACCTTTTAAGGAATAATCAATTATTCAAGGTCCTCCTGAAATAATCCGTTAAAGTTCAAGAACCTACAGCTTCTACTTAGGACATCGTTTCAATTTAGCAATGGCTTAATTTTTCTCCTTTTTGAGCTATTTGTCAAACAGTATTTAGCAAAGGGCGCGTCTAATGAACTCCGACAGGAAATAACTCAAAACAACATCAGCGTCGACAAAAATGAAAAGTCAAGTGTGCAGCGATTCTCCTCGTCCTCGTCTTCTTCTGATCGTCGTCATTTCCAGCGATGGCCTGTGTGAGCACACATTTTCTGAAAAGTGGAGCAGGCTAAAGACGGAGAGGATGGCTGAGCTGACCCTACGCCCCATATCTCCATTTTTCTTGACTTCTGGAAAATGCATCGTGTCTCCCCTCCATGGTCGACCATTAGGAGGATTTTGTTCTTTTCAGGAGTGACAAACGAAGCATCTTACCGTCATGTTCTCACTCCTAGTTCTTCCTGTTTTTCCAGTCGGCACACGCAGGGCTCTGGTAGTTAGAAATAATGATTATGCATCATGCAGCTTGTCAACACAAGTTTCACATTTTAAGGCTTTCAGTGGTTAACGCTGCAAATTGCTCCCAAATGATGCTCTTATCCCCCATGAGCGAACATGCTCTCTGCCTCTTTAAGACTCCAGCCTCTGTGCCCATGATGCTTTTACTGTTCTCCGCTCCCACCTGCCTGATTTACAGCGAATCAATGCCTCCTTTGTCTGTCTGACGGCACACGCTCGCTCGGACCCTCACCGCACATTTGCGTGTGATCTCCGGGTGAGACATCCCGCTTCTAATGTCTCCAGACATCCCAGAGTACATCCCCATTATTCAAAGGCACCTCTACAAAGAGATACCAATCGAGGCTGCAGAGTGTGTTACATCATGTCACATCATGCAAAGTGTGTTGGAAGCCTCTTCTAAAGACTGCGTGGGAGTGGGAGTGGGTGGAAGGGAGACTTGGCTGCTCATTAATCTGGTCACCGTAGTCGACTCTCAGCGTTGAAACAAGCACTCGCATCATGTATGGGATTGTAGTCGTCCTCTTTTAAATGCTAAGAAGCCCAGAAGTGTGCAGACAGCGTCTCTGTGAAGCTGACATTTACAGGGCGAACCGCCCGCTTCAGCTATTTCTCTCACTTTCTCCCTTCTATCTTCCTGAATGACTCACATTTACACTGAATCGTTGGCAAGATTCAATAAGTGCTTATGTCAGCTGTCTCCTGCGTGGCATCACATGGGGCCGCCGCTCCACAGAGTCTGTTTTACATTATCATACAAATAGCTCCTTCTATGTGCGCCGGTGGATGACTTCCAGATAGCGGACATAAAGTGACAATGAAGTCAAATGCCTCCATAGATCTCCTTTTAATGCGTGTTTGCCTGCTTCTGCTGTGTAAAGGTCATCACAGAGACGGGCGGGTCGCACGCTCAGAGACGGCCGTCGGTGGGATTCAGGGATATCAACGCATACATCAGTGCACACAGCTTTCTGATGGCTGCACACACACACACACACACACACACACACACACACACACACACACACACACACACACCAACCTTAAAGTTACACTTGCTTATTTCATGGTCTCTCAGCGAATACTGGATTCTGATTGGCTGAAGGTTGTCCATAAATAGCTGACACTGGAATCTAAAAGGATTGATAGAGACTCAGTTTATTCAATGTGTGGAGAATCAAACATCCAGTTACAACAACATTGAGCGTCAACAGTGAAGCCTGACCGATTACCTGGCCCGTCGATATTAGCTTATCCGGAGGTGTTAGCATCGGCTAACTTTATTCTGGGTTGGATAGTGAACTGAGGAGCGAACACAGCAGATGTGCAGATTTAATAGAGTCCTGAAATAAGTGCATGAGTGACACAACAACAAACATGCTGAAGTGTTTAGTACCAGGATATTAGATCTGCTGTGTCCCATTCAAAATTAGCCCCCCCCCCCCCCCCACACACACACACACACACACACCTGTGTGTTTGCACGCTGGAGTAGCTCCTGATTTATTTCCTGATCCTGATTTTTGTACCACATCAGAGTGCCTTGGACTTTCCACACTACAGACTTTGTAATCAGGACATTTATTTATTTTTTATCAATAAATCAATAAATCAGTACATGTCTGCTCACATACTGTACTACAACCTGACCCGGCCCCCCATGTCATCAGGTGGCGGTCTTTTAACCGTACCCAGCATTAGATCAGAGTCCAGAGAGGGGTCCTTTAGTTACTGTGGAACAAACTGTGGTCCATCACTCCTCTCACTGCTCCATTCTCCCGAGCATATGAATAGTTAGTTTCAATGTTTGTAATGATTTTTTATTGTATGTTGTGCACTTAACCTCAGTGTGAAGGATAATGAGCTTACCTGTAATGAAATGTTCTTTATAAATAAAATTCTTACTCTATTTGTCTCTTTGAAGCTTCCACGCAGCCTTTAAAAGCAGAACCAGGAATAATATAATAATAATATAACAATATTTAACATGCGACATGTTCCTAAATAAATAAATAAAAATAATACAAATGGAGATACTCCGAAAGGTTGCATTAAAAAGATTGGACTGTTGACCAAATCTGTAGTTCTTGATGATGGAAATGTCCGGAAACTTGGACCCTCCAGTGTCGATCTGTCCTCCTATTACCCGTCTGAAGGTCTACACTAATAAGGACCCCTCCCTCTTACTTTTAGGGAGCTGCTCAGTGCAGCCGGTCTCTCAGCGAGGCTGTAATTTATGCCTCCAGTTGAGTTGTAAGCTTTGTGAGGATAAAAAGGCAGCATTACCTGCTCTGCAGGAAAAGGCATCAACACATTTGTTTTGAAGTGACTTAAAAGAACTGAGAAAAAAAAGCATCCTTCTCTGAGGATTACAATAGTTTTTGTCTCCCACGGCTCGTGTACAACATCTCTATATGTGAGCGCTCCTCGTTAGTCATAATCAAAATTAGCAAGAAAAATACCACCACTTACTCAGCTTAAAATGCACTACAAAGCTCCTTATGCTGCTGACTGTCAGGCTGTGTGTGTGTGTGTGTGTGTGTGTGTGTGTGTGTGTGCTGTATCCATGTTGGCACATGTTGACGAGGATGCTTAAAGAAAGTGAAGGCCAGGTTCTGATGCGTCTGAATATTTCTAATTATTGCAAGCTTTTCTAGCAGATTATCCGCAGTGTCATGTGTTGTCATGGCCTGCGAACAGCTCGACACGTCGATGAGAGCCTAATCTGATTCTCTCCACCCAGAGAGCGTCACCAGCCTCTGCTCCTTCAACCTCTTATTCATTTATCTTAGAAACCACGACTATAAAGAAACAGAGCCGAGTCATGGTTCAGTGTTGGTCTGACAACAAGTCAAGAATCTGTATTATTGAGACATTTTACCACATTAATGTCTATATGATGCACTGTTGTCATTATGTATATGTATATATTAAGACCAACTAGCTAATGCCCGTTTTATTTCAACTTTTTATGGTCGGTCCAATTTAAAAGAACAACATGTAGTATTTTACACTAAAATATCTAAATTCATAAAAAATCTAATTTCCATCTTTGTTTGTTATTTTTTGGATTCAGCGCCCCCTGGTGGTGGAATCTACATACTGTGCATTTAAGTCATTTGGTTTTATTGCAAGAAATTTGATTTTTTTTTTTAAGCAACCCGTCTGAATAAAATTAGCCGCCATTGTTGCGTGCACCTGACAAACTTCTGGACTTGTGTTGGAGTTTCCTGGTCCCTCCTCAGCCGTGTGTGGACATGTGAGGACGTCTGCTCCACATCAGAAGTTCAATTTGTCCACTAAAAGTGCTTCTAGTTTATGTTTTACTCAGAGGCTCCAACAGCTTTCATAAATAGGATTTTTTTGAAGTGAATACCTCCCTCTCAAACTGTTAGCACTGCTACCACAACGAGGACTAGAGATGGCTCCGCCCACTCAGGTATCATCAGTCGTCGTCATTTAAAGGAGAACCAACAGACCAACAACATTTCCAGAGAAGATCTGTTTTAACTGTAAGATGAATATGGTCACATGAGCTTGTTTGTCTGATGCTTTTTGAGCACTGAGGATCAGAAAGAAAGGGGCGGGGCAGTGTGGAGGGGGCGGGGCTGAGGGTTAAGGAGGTGTGTCCAAAGAGGGAGTTTGTTTTGGTCTGATATGTTTTTTTCGAATGGAGGAAAAGAGGGAGTCGTCATCTGCATATTGATATAATATTAAAAAGCATCATCTCCCCTCCACCTCCTCTTTCTTTAAGCAGAACTTCCAGAGTCAGTGTTGTGCTGCGTGTCGGAGTCTGGGGGAGAGCCTTCAGGCTGCTTTCAGGGGGAATACCGTGCCGACGCAGAGGAACTCCCTCTGTTCCTCTGAGCAAGTATTACATAGAGTGAAGCTCTCATGTCAGCCTCTGCAGAGCCCCCGGCCAGCGCCACGTCATCTCTGCCGTATGCTGAAAGTCAAATAGGGTCTGATTATTTCAGTAATACAGAGAAGTGTCTTCTGACGCTGAAATGGTTAACATGATTGACAGGACAAAGATATCGGATTATGTTCATGGATAATTGTATGTTATATGCTATAAGTCCACCTTCTTTCAGTAGCAGCAGGTTAATATGACGTTACATTCAAACACACAACAGAGTGACTGTAGTGATTTTAGATTTTCAGTTCCAGATCATAATTCAGATTTACAGGAAGAAAGTATGTTAGTGTTTCATGTACCATGTGAATGTAGTAATTCATTTTCTTTATCATGCAGTGTGTTATTGATAAAAAAACACACATCTGTTGTACTTGCAGCGTTTGATTTAAATGCATGTTTTATTTTCATTTAAAGTTCACCGAAAGAAGGAAACACAACAAACCAAGCAGGTCAGCGCTGACCCTCTTCAGCTTGACGTGTGACATGTTTAAGCTCTCTCCACGACTTCATCCATAAATTTACTTTTCCAAAAGCTTTCATCGCCACCTCTTCCAGTCAGTCGTTCCCAATAGTTGTTTATTTTAAAGTCGCCTTCGACCTTGAGAGATTTTGTATAGTTGTGGCGTGACGTGCTGTCAGCTCAGGGTTTGATCCCCAGCTCCTGCAGCCACATGTCCGATGTGTCCTCGGGCGAGACGCTTAACCCCGAGTTGCTGCTTGGTCACAACGTATAAATGTGGAGCTGCTGCAGAACAAAAACTCTCCTTAAAAATAGTCGTTTGTTCTGAATAAAACATACTGGCGCTACACCGTGGCACGAAAGACTTCTTCCACGCATCCGTGTGTGTGTGTGAGAGAGAGAGAGAGAGAGAGAGAGAGAGAGAGAGATAGAGAGAGAGAGAGAGAGGGGCCACTCATAGGTCAGCGTGAATCGCAGGGTTAGAAATAGAACGGCTGTTTCTAGTAAGGGAGGACGGCTGTCATGTTGGCCGGCAGGAAACATGCTGCTGCTGCTCAGTCATTACAGCTCACCGTGCTAGCAGGCTAACTGCGGTCTGCAGGCTAAACAGCCAGGTCTGTGACCTTCTGCATGCTGCTTTTGTGAAACAATTCCTTCCTCAGCAGGCGATGAAGAAGTTTAGTTTTCTACCCAGCTATAACACACTATGATGGATATTTTCTTTTTATTCTCCGTTGGCTCAAAGGTCAGCACTGTCAAGAGTTCACTGAAACTGAACATGATGTGAAGGACTCTTTTTTTTTTTCATGATTCCATCAGACTTTATTGAAGTTGCTCCAACACGTCATGTCGCCTTTAAAGTAAAAGTCGAGTCAGTAGAAATGTTTGCTGCAGCGTTCAAACGTGGCGCCCCCTCCTGGACTCATCAGGCCGAGTAGCTCTCACTCCCGACTGCTTGTACCTGCAGTGCAAGCGACCGCACGTTTGTGTCTGGAGGTCCTGCTCGTGCTGCTGACCTCGTGGCGACGAACGCATCCTGTGGCGTCGCCTCACATTGAGCACATGAGCACAGCGTGTTTAGGAGGTGAACGCGTGGATATTACAGCGAGAGGCTCAAGGAGCTTTCCTGAAGAGAAAAGAAACAAACAGCCAACGTGTCCAATCAGCCAAAAAACAGGCCGGCGGGTCGCGACAGAGCTCGACACTGCAACAACTAGGGCAACAACCACTCACAGACGAGGACTGACGGCCGACCATCTCCTGTGTGTGTGTGTGTGTGGGTGTGTGTGTGTGTGTGGGGGGGGGGCGTGGGCGTGGGCGAGAGAGACTTTCATGTCACCAATAAGAGAGAGGAGCTTTTTAATACCAGTGACATCAGTGAGCAGCCCGGGCTCTCAGTGCTAATGTTCTCCATCGCTTCATTAGCAGGGACACAGTGTGTGTGTGTGTGTGTGTGTGTGTGTGTGTGTGTGTGTGTGTGTGTGTGTGTGTGTGTGTGTGTGTGTGTGTGTGTGTGAGAGAGAGAGAGAGAGAGAGAGGAGTGTTGATGCTGTCACTCGGCTGCCATTCTGCTTAAAACAGCCCACGCAGTGACACTGTGAGTCAAAGAGGAGCCATTATTAATATTTTCTCTGTGAAATGAGCCTCAGAGGAAGAAGAAGAGGCATATGGACTCTCATTGTCCGCTGTTATTGAAGTCCTCTTTTTAGGGACATGAAAGCCGACACAATGATTTCTATTAGGGGACCTTATCAGGCGCTCAGCCAGCAGATTAGCGCTGGTAATTCTCTCCTTTTTGGTGCAGAGGTCCTTTTTTGAAATTCAGAGCCTGTGAGTGAGAGGGCAGGAGGTAAAAGTGGGAAATGGATTCATTAGTCTGGATCAGGTCCTTCAGTCAATAGGCTGCTTTTGAACAAGCTTTCATTATTCTGGATGTGTTCTCTCTCAATGTTTCCTGTGAGGATTTATGTGTCGTCAAAAAGATCAGCAGTCAAAGGACATTTTAAGTCTGTGACTCTGGAAAGACTTTGATTTAAGACGTACACAGTCAAACCATGTTTTAATGGCATCATAGACAACATTCAGCACGTAAGGCGTAAACACACAAACAGCACGTTGATGATGCAGGAGACGACAAGTGTGCCAACGTGACAGAGTTACAGCCTCCTGAGCATCGTGGGATAAAACCGTGTTAGCACTCCCTGGTCTGCTTCGTTTAACTGATCATGCTGATAAGCCTTGTTCCTGTCTTGAATGGAGACATAGGAGGGTGGATGGAGAGAAAGGGGGGAACAACTTATCTCTAAGCTCGGGGTGGAGTCCAGGGGAGGGGATATATTTGTTGCTAGGTTCCCACTGTGACATCACAAGGGGAGCATGTTAGAAACAGAGCAGTGTTGTCAGACTTCTGCAGACAAACAAAGGCCTGGATGATTTATGTCACATGTTGTGGGTCAGTAGACTCTCAGGCGTCTGTGCACCATGCTGAGGTGACTTTAAAGACCTACTGCCACACTAATCAGTCTCATCTCTTTCAACCTTAAAACAAACAGATGAAACGTTGGTTACTTAGCTTTTGTGTTTTTTGTGAAGCCAGTGAATGTTCAACCTCAGACTCTCTGCGGTCACTTCTGATCAGCGTTTTATTGGCCTGGATCACGTCGTCATACGTCGACAGTCCGTCCAGGCTTGCTGCCATTCAGCCTGAACAATGAAGCAAACACACACACACAGCTAACATGGATCACTGCGCTGGGAGCGTCTCTCCCTGCTTATTAATTCTGCTTCCTTTCACAGCTTTTCTCATTTCCCTCCAATGAGAAACATTCCTCTTTGACCCGGGAGGACTTGACTCAGTGCCACCGCCTGTTTTAATCATGTTCCTCCTTCGTCCGTGTAGACTTGGAGGACTCCGACCTGAGAGAGAGAGAGGTGTAGAGATTAACCCGCACATGTTCTGCCGTGGACTTAAAGCCACATATAAGCCCACGTTCATGCTTAGACATGCTCGCCACGTAGGCTTGCAGACGACAATAAAATGTAATGACATGGACTGTGGAGGAGGCTGCGGCTCCCGCTGGGAGGGAAATGGAGACACAAAGCTGTGGGAAATTGAAGAAAAGCCGGACCTCGGTCTCGTTCTGCTGCATGCACAGAGGTTGTTTTTCTGCTGTGTAAAAACCTCCACCCTCGTGTAGCGTTAAGCTACTGTAATATCCAAACTGCTCTTGGAAGGACCGTTAAACATTTAGCCCGTTATTTAGCTTTCCTCCACCTGTTTTAGCGTAGCTATCTGCACACAGCAGATTATCCCTGGGACACATTGGCACAGCCATGAATCTCCTTCCTTTAAGTAATTACTGCTGCGGTTGTTTCTCTGCTCGTACCTGTCTTTGGTCTCCACGGGGGCTCGGCGAGTGACGCCAAACTCCCGGGGATAAAAATACATCTGCCATGACTTGGAAGGTGTCTATCAGTTTACGTTTAGGCTTCCAAGTGGAGTCTGGAGCGCTCGAAGATCTGCCAGTAATTAACACGGAAAATCACTGACACACTTTTTGCGTGCGTGCATGAGTGCGTGCGTGTGTGTGTGTGTGTGTGTGTGCGTGTGTGTGTGAATGGTGCCTGTGTGTGTGAAAGGGATAACGCTGTTAAACTGTGCTTGAAACCAGATAAGAGCAGGTTTGTAACGCAGAGCGAAGCGAGGAGCTTCACTGCTGTCAGTTTTTTATTTCTCCATCAAAATGTTGTAAATACTTTTACAATCGGCCAAATAAAAGCAAAGACGTTTCTCTTCATACAACATGTTGTGTAAATATTCAAAAAGGTCCAAAAAAATCCGTCTGAAGGGGACAAACGTCCCTCTCCTCTCCGACACGTTAGCAGCCCCGCCTGCCCTGGTTGGACGTTTTCTCTCACTAATTGGATGCGTTGGCGACACCTTCATGTGTTTGACACCCCCCCCCCTTAACCTCCAGGCAACACATCCATTCAGCTATAATGCCTCTGCTTATAAACTCCTGAGTCAGAGAAAAAAACACCCCCCCCCCTCTTGGAGTAGTCCTGCACTTCCTCCTCCTCCATCACTTCCCCCTCGAGGGACATCGGATTTGTTATTCCGCCCCTGAGAGCGGAAGCCTCTGTTGGCCGCCAGCTTGTATATCCACACCATTAACAACATGACAGGAGGAGTTAGCTTGACTGGCATGTTTATGGTTGTGTTGACTGGACAGTGCTAATGAGGCCTTTGCACGGTGCTGGGCCAGCAGGATTACTCCGCCATCGCAGGACAAGCTGAAACAAGACCCTCTGTCACTGACCATTTCTCTGACAACGCCAACACACACACACACACACACACACACACACACACACACACACACACACACACACACACACACACACACACACACACAGGCAGGAAACACACGCGCACACACAAACACATACTCTGGACTCCTGCTGCCTTCAGGTACTCACACCCTTTTCCTTTCACGTTCACAAGTTGCACATGCAGTTTCCAGATGCATTCAGCCATAACGAATGCAAAGCAGTACAAAGTAATTCTAAAGTGGTTTTAAATCAAAGGTCAAGCAGCGCTCCTTTTACTGTAGCTCGAAAATTGGCAAGAGAAAATTAGCATTATGCACATAATTGGTGTTTCAATAATTTAGTAAGCTGAAATGGCACAAGCACAAAGCCGTATTCAGAAGGTGCACACAGCAGGTCAACAAGGAGGAGACAAATGCACAAAGTAGTTCAGTTATTTGAGTTCCACCTTCTCCATTAGAGAGTTAAGATTTCATAAGACCTTTAGCATGTTATTCAAATGCCAACAGTACCGATCCGACGGCCCGCTAACAAACCATAACGCCTCCTCGGCAGACGAAGAAGCTCGGTCAGTGAACTTCTAACTGTGTTGAAACCTTCTTATGTGAATACAGAGAAGCCACAGAAAGGCCATGAGCCGGTCATGATCTGAGAGAAGAAGAAGACTGACTGTGTTGACACGCTCCTGAGCTGTTTTGATGTGGGGGGGGGTGTCTTGCCCAAGAACACACCGGACATGTTGCTCGCAGAGGCTGGGGATCAAACCCTCAACCTTCCGATTGAGAGACAATGTCGACTCTACCCACTGAGCCACAGCCACCCCCCAAGAGAAAGAGTGTGCATGTTCTAAAAGCTTAAAGGAGATTAATTTAAACACGTGTATGATGTCAGCATGTTGGATGTGATACATGTAGTCTGCAGCTTCTTTCCGTCTCCACAACACACCAGGATTTCCTCCTGTAGTCGCACATTTCCAGCAGGTCCATGATGGGATTTAATCTCAAAATGAATGTTCAGTGTGTGACTACAAACTGTGAGTCGGTGACACGTTGTCTTTAGGTGTACGTTTTTGAAAGTCTTCTCGTCTGTGTCGAAGGTTTCAGTCGAGAGTGTTCACTCTTCATCACTTCACATGTGAACATCTTGAACCTGCTGATCTACAGTTTGTTCTGCTGGTCGTCAGCAGCGCTGCTGTTAGCCTCATTAGCACTAACGCTACAGCTGATAAAAAGGAGCTATTGATGAACCGTGGTAATGAGACCACTGAGGACCAGGTGATAAAAGTCTCCGCTATGAAGAGGCAGCGTCCAACCTGCAGCACCGGCTGTGTTTGTTTGTTTGTTTTCTTCATGTCGCTGTTTTTAGAAATCTTTGATAATGATTCTTTTAATGAGATCTTTAAAAATGACTAAAACAAGCAACAGAAAAAAAGTCAACTTGTCGTAGAAATGGGTCATCGATCAGCTGTCATAACACCACTCTTACAATGAACCTTCACTCTGTTTTTATTCTTCATTATCCTTCAATCCCTAATCCATGATGGATGTTAACAAGAAATGCTCCATACTAATTTAAGCAACAATGACCAAATGTTTACACCATGATCACCATGACCGCTTAAAGCAACAAAACGCTGTTTAAATGTAAAAGCTCCTCTTCTTAGAATGATCCAGAGAGAGCTGCTGTGAGACGGCTGATGGAGCGTACTCTGGGTTAAATCCTGGGACTCATTGACTGGACCTGCAGCATACTGTAGGACATCCTCTCACAGTCAGCCTGTTGGACCCTTGAGCTCTTTAAGTGGACATGTTCTTGGTCCACCTCTGGGCCTTCATCTCTTCAGCATGGATGCTAACACAACGCGCCGCGAAATGAAATCTAAACCTACAGAACAGTGACGGGTAGAAGGGACGGTCTGCTCTCTGCAGCCTGAGCTGTCCGTGGTCCTGATCTGTCCACGGTCCTGCTCTGTCCACGGTCCTGAGCTGTCTGTGGTCCTGAGCTGTCTATGGTCCTGATCTCGCTCGACTCGTCTCCATGAGAAGATGAAACTGCTCAGGTTTCTGCATAACGCTATGTAAGCTTGTCTGATGGATATGATGATTAACAACAGCTCTGTACTGAATTCATCTAACATTAAACTCTAACTTTAAACTAACTTTAACCCTTTAAACTCTAACTAACACTTTAAACTAACTTTAACCCTTTAAACTCTAACTAACACTTTAAACTAACTTTAACACTTTAAACTCTAACTTTAACACTTTAAACTAACTTTAACCCTTTAAACTCTATCTTTAACACTTGGAGCTCTAACTTTAAGCGTAGCTGCTTCTGTGTAAAGTAATTCTCTCTGCCACCTAACAGGCAGCACAGTGCTGACTGTGCGCTCAGGAGCCCTCGGAGGACGCCTGCAGGTGATCTCAGGTGTATGAAAAATCATTTATACACTAAGTTACTCTGCATGAAATAGTAAATGGTCTTCTGATTACTCAAAGCTCTTTTACACCACAGGTCACAGAGTCCATCAGAAGTGAATATTCAGTTCGTACAAATGTAAACTGACAAAGCAGTTCGGGATTGAGTGTCTTGCCCAAGGAACTGGGGATCGAACCTCCAACCTTCAGGTTGAGAGGCGACCGACTGAGTGGCCTTGTTAACTGAACTGAGACGCAAAGTTAAAATCAGCAGCTCTAAAAACAGATCACATCACATTTAAGCTAACATTTTATTTCCCATAAAGATGGAGACGTATCTGTTTGCATCCTGATGGCGTTTGTTTCAAGACTTGCTGGTTTTAGCCCGAAGCGATAATAGTCAGCATCTGGTTGGGAAGTTACCGTGCTGCTTGTTCTATCAAAGATGTGCGCTCCTAAAGGCCTTATAATGCAGAGAACAGAGATGTTATTACACCCTGAGACGAGTCAAACGCTGGTTATATAACGGCCCCGATGTCAGACGTTTACCGTCTCCGGCTTCCCTTCACAAAACAACCACGGCTTTTTCATAAATGTGCGGCACCCGGCGCCTGTCCACTGCTTTCATTAAAAACATCCCTCCTTCTGTTCACCCCCCCCCCCCCCCCCCCCCGGTGAGTAAACAAGATGGAACCTGCAGCTCCGGAGCACGCTGCTTTCACATAGAGAGCCAGCAGAATATATGACAGCTCCGTTAGTGCGGCTCTGAGACATTCATTATCATTAAGATGTCGGTTTCCATACCTGCTTAAGTAAGCATTTACTCCCAAGCTGTTAGCTCTCTTTCAGCACCCCCCATCTCTCTCTCTCTCTCTCTCTCTCTCTCTCTCTCTCTCTCTCTCTCTCGCTCTTCCATTGCGGGAAAATTTGCAACCCAGCTTTGCATCAGCAGTTACAAAAGAAAGGCACTTTTTCTACTTTTCTTGATGCTTATCCAAGAAATTGACGTTCAGGATGCACGTGGGTCTTATGGCAGCGACGGTCTTAGTGTGTGTGTGTGTGTGTGTGTGTGTGTGTGTGTGTGTGCGTGCTCACTTTGCATTTCTCCAATTCCCTCCTGTTTCCCAAAGACTATTACTCTAACTTTTCATCCATATCCAGTTGACAGAATAAAGACATTTCATTAAAGCTATCTCTGCGCCTGGGCCTGTTTAATGAAACGCATACCTCTGCAGCCAGCATCAGTCCTCGGTGTGTGTGTGTGTGTGTGTGTGTGTGTGTGTGTGTGTGTGTGTGTTTGCAGACATATGCATTCTTTTATGTGCTCTTAAATGTGAATCTTTATCTCATTGAATGTTATTCTGAGGTGTTTTACCTTTAATCTTTGCAGCTTTAGTGATCTCTTGTGAGGTTACAGAACATTTTGCTGTCTCTGTTGCAGCTTTAACCTTTTTCTGGGCGTGTCTTAGTTCTTCCATATAATGCATGCTATGGCTTGCGCTCCTCGAGCAGCTCTCTATAATGGGAAACAACACTCCCCCCAGGCTGTGGGTCGAGAGCTGCACGGCTCACTGCGAGGCACTCGGCTGAGGGAACTAATTAATGTAAGGCTTAATTGTCCAGCAAGCGTCTCCCCAGACCTCGGCTCCCACCTTCACCACAACCCTGAACTCTAATAAGCCCACAGGGGCGACCCAGCGTGCACCTCGCAGCCTGCAGAGGCAGCCGCATAATGAGTCTGCAAACACGGCCGCACGAGGCCGAGAGAGCAGCTACTGTGAGCGAGGCCGCACTACCTGTCCGTCCCACTTTTTGTTTCCTTTAAATGACCCAGAGCCACTTCGAGCTTAATGATGATTCACTGAAAGTGACAAATGTATTCTAATCCCCATTCTAGTGCTTCTTCATGTTAAGGGGAGTACTTACAGAGCACCAATGCAAGGTAGCACGTTTGGAAGGGAGAGGCCAATCGTAGCCTCTCGGGTCTGAAATAAGACGCTCTGGTCGGTCACCTAGCAACCGTGGAAGCTGCAGCAAAAGCAGCTAACACGAACTTTACTGATCCTCCAATTGGGGGAAATTGTTTGTTACAGCATAACAAACAAGGCTCATCTGAGCTTCCAAGGCCCCTTTATTGTCTTAACGTAAGAATCAGTAGTTATTTCAGTCAGTTGAAACTAGAGCTGAAACGATTCCTCGAATAACTCGAATAATTTGATTACAAAAATTCATCGAGGAATTTTCGCTGCCTCGAGGCTTCGTTAAGTTTTTTTTTTTAGTTTTTTTTGCGTCATCAAAACTTTGCTTTGAGTATAAAACACGTTTAATGTAGCTGCAGCTACCTGCTCCTCTCTCTGACTCTTACACACAGACACTTCAGCGCTAACACACACACACACACACACGCACACACGAGCGTGGCGTGCCCCTTTTAACTTTTAGTCAGCACACAGTTGATCCGTGATCTGGTCAAACGGTCGGCTTTTCTCCGTGTTTGCAGCTAACGTAACGATAGCAACGTCCTCACAGTCTCTGTCATAGACGCGTCTCTGTAGTCTGTGAGCGCGCTGCAGGAGCAGACAGAGATACACTTATAATAATAAACAGGCTGATTATATTAAATGTCTGATGTCTTCAAAGCTAAATCAAGACAGAACTTGTTTGTGGAATAATAATTTAGCAAATATATATTTAAAGTTTCTCAGTTTCCTGATCTGACATGATGATTGATTCTGTGATTGATTCACCAGAACATAATGCTTTCTCTATTAAATGTACTGTAACAGATGTGTAGGCAACACTAAACACTATTTGTTATTTCAGCCATTGTTGTTTGGCCTGTATTTTTCATCTACCTGCCGCCTTGACCAGTGAATCAGAAAGTGAATTATGGATCCTGTCAGTAATATGGTGAGTTTTTTTTTTTTAAACTCCAACTTTATTGAAAATTTCAAAGTAATATGGTGAGAGTCAGGTTGGTTGTAACAAGCAGGCGTTACCATGGTAACTGCAAAGAAGCAGGTTTGTAGGGACGAGACGAGTTAAACCTTAATGAAGCGGAAGTATGATTTATTCGATTAATCGATTAATCGATCGGGATATTCGATAGAATACTCGATTACTAAAATATTCGATAGCTGCAGCTCCAGTTGAAAGCAATCGCTAACATTTAAAAAAGTGAATCTCGGGATATGCTGCGCCTCAAAGAATGCACCAGATGGATCCTAAGATAGATGTGTCGACACAGTTTTTACTTGGCAGAAAAATTAGTAAATGACCCTGAGTGCAGGATGAGTCATCAGACGTGTGATCGGTCCAACAGGACGCCAAAATAAAGTTCTTTTTCTGTAAAAAAAATACTCGTCATTGAACTCTGTGGATCTTCCTCAGGCAACATTAAATCCGTTCTGTCTGATGTTGTGTCTAATGTACAGTCAGCATGGACCCTTTAAAGGCGTTTGGGAGAGACGTGACTAATAGAAGCGTGACGCTGTGAGCAGCAGATTGATTGCTATTATTGTTTTAAATTGGCTGCTGTAAGAGCTGTTTTTTTGCCCGTCTTTTTTGCTGAACGCCGTCTTCCATCATGTGACTCCTCATCGATGAAACATTGTGATGAAGAGCGGCCGTGAAGCAGAAGCCTCCCCGCCCTCAGTTGCCCTTTTCACTCGCACATTAGACATCCGACATCTGCAAAAGGCCACGCCATATATCCCCGTCCACTTTTACAGCTTGCCAATAAGGAATGAAAGTGGCTCTGACGCGGGCGGGCGTGCTGGGAGTGAAATATAGAAGGCCGGCTGCTATAGGCGGGCGTGTGCACATTATTGACAGAGCTGCTTGTGCTTCTGTCAGCGGTGAGTGAGTGTCCCCCGCTGCTCCAGCTGCATTCAGGAATCTATCAGCGGCTAATAATTATGTGTACATTTACGACGAGGGGCCCGGGTTTAATGGATCGATTGGCTCACACTTCAATTTCCATTCTGCACATGGATTAACTGTCATTTTCAAGATTTTGCATTGAAAGAGCTCTCTCGCTCATTTTTTTTTTTTTAATACCTCCATGAACAAATTCTGTCTTGCTGTTTTCCTTCCTGTGGGAAAGACAGAATGCATTTCTAACAAGGTGTAATTGAAATGAACATGGTACATTTTTAGCTCAGGAAAGAAGCGATCCTGAGGGTTTGTTACATCACGCAGCTCACTCAAAGTGATAGGAATGATCAGCAGAGTCCTTCTTCTTCTTCCTTATTGATCTGTTTTGTAATTACTTGTTCAATAATAAGACTCAAGCTCAAAGTGTGGTAACATTCACATGCTAACACATCAACGCAGGTGATTGCAGCTCGAGCCGAGGGCAGTTTTGTTTAAAGCTGCTTATTTATGGTGCGTTGGAGGAAGGTTGCAGGTGTGAGCCCTGGAGGAGGGCGGAGTCTTCAGATTAAGAGATGTGTTGTGGTTTCATGCTGCTGTTCAAGGGAGGCGTCGGCTGGATCAAAAAGCCCTGTTCCTGAGGCCGTCGTTTCCCCTGATATTATTTTCAGAGCTCACCACAGTCACCAGAGAGTCCGTCTGTATCTCAGTCGAACATCGCAGTCGACTGCTCGGGGGCTTCCCTGAAAAGCTGCAGAGGCCAGCCTGCCGCTCTGTGAGCCTACGTTGAGGTGGCAGAGGAGCTGCAGTGACCACAGCTGCCACTGTTGTGACAGAAAGGAGAGCTGCCTCCTGGTGTGTGAGGCCTCTGACAGCCAGCGTGAGGTCGAGTTCACAGGCTGCTGTCATAAAGCCACAGTGTTTCTCTTTAATAATGTGACGCGGTGCAGGTCAGAAGATGTTGAAGTCAAAGCGTAGCCGGCTCGCAGAGAGAGCTCCCTCCTTCACAGGGATTACCAGGCAAAGCGTTTTAATGCTGTGTGAGATTACAGATTTACAGCCAGCCATGACTGCCGTCTGCAGCTCAGCAACCTCTTACTGTCCGTGCCGGCCCGAGACGCCTTTCTGTGATTGACGGGTCCTTTAAAGTCTGCACGTTCATTTTCAAGTGATTTCTGTCAACTTTTCGTTGCAGGAACCAAAAAGTGTTATTTTAGAAGTCAGTGTCAAGGTTCTCTCTAAACGCACCGCGGTACAAGACTAAATCAGAATGCAACATCCCCCCACATTTTCCCGTGTTCTCCTCATGTTCACCGTTCATGTTGTCAGTCTGTCAATCCTTAAGAGGAGCTTTGCAAACAAATAATCCACACATAATTATTTCACAAATACAGGAAGGCACTGTAATGATTTAAATGGGGATTTCTGTCATCAGTGAGTTTTATTGAATGATATCGTGACCCAAAGATTCCAAACTGAATTGAATTCTGAGATTTTAAAGAGGACATATTCTCTCCCTTTTTTCAAACAGCGCCCCCCTGTGGTCTAAATGAAACATCTGTGTTTCTGAGCTTTGGTCCAAATATAACATGAATCAAGCAGCAGAGGAGGTTTGAGACCCTGTAGAAACCAGCTCTCTCAGAAAGCTCTGTTTTGGTGTGTGTATCTCTTTAAATGCAATAAGCCCCGCCCCCCGAGTTTTCCCAGTAGACGTCACTCCTTCGTTAGGGAGAATAAAAATGGCAGACCTGCTCCAAAGTGTTGCTCTGTGCTGGGGGTGGAGTCGATGGGTGGAGATACCAGGGGAGGGGATTTATTTATTTATTTATTTTTTAAACAGAATCCCACTGTGACATCACAAGGAGAGCACATTACAAACGGAGCATTTGTCTCTGTGTTTTGCAGATCACAAACATATAACTGGATGGATTTATTTCACGTGTTGGGGGTCTGTAGACTCTCAGGTTACCCAAGTAAATGATCAAAAACTCTGTTCAAGTGTTTTTTTTTTACATTATGTCTCCTTTAAACAAAACCCAGTGTATCCCACCACTCTATCAACATAAGAACCAAACAACCAGCAAATCAACCTCGGACAGACAAAGCAACATGCTGTTTGCACGTTTAGCTCTTCATTTCCCGTGTGATCTTGTCAAACTGTGAGTTCAGGTGCTCACGCTTCACAAACCGACCAACTTGGGGAAGGGCACGGAGAAAAACCACGCAGGAGACTGAATGATGTTCACACGGATCCGATGGGAACCGCCAGGAAGAGCCGGATCCGGCCGTAAAAAAATAAAATGAACACGGAAGTTTTGATGTGTTGAATGAAGTGTTGTCAAACATAAAGAGAAACAGATGTGATGGCGTCTCTCCTCCCCTGAAAACGCCCTTCTTCATTAAAACAGATCCATCACATGTTTCTGAGTCACTTAAACTAAATGCTTTCTGCTGATTCTGCAGTAAACATCCGATCTGCTTATTACCAGAGGAGGTCTATAGACAAACACTGTGCCCTGTCTCTGTCTTTACTCCACGCCTCCGTCTGCTTGTCTGAAAGCACCGGCGATGAACTCTGTAGCTCCACGTCTCATTGAACTTATTGACTCGCTTTGAATTCACACTGTGATGTGTCTGCTTCCTCCTGATTCACACAGAATTTGCATATTTTCAAATTATCTCGCCTTTTGTTGGAAATCTCGGCGGTGCTCGCATATCACAATTCCAGTGACTCATCCCTGCGTAATGCTGTGTTCCCTAAATGGAGAAGGCCGCTTTGGGCTCCTGCAGAGACATTGTAGCGAAGAGCTGCCTCGGAGAGTTGACCATGATAAGCCTGGATCTGCTTCCCACCCTGCTGGAGGAATGCAATCCTCGGTCCCTGATGCCAAGTCTTACATAAGAAAAAGACTGGCTCAGATGCCTATCGCGCCCACACTGTGCCGTAGTACATGTGATAGCTCATCACACACTCCTCTTATTATTGTCAAAGCGTCTTATAAGAGGGAGCGTTTCACTCTGAGCGTCCTGATTCTCACACGAGCGTCGACCTGCTGCAGGAGTGGTTTTTGTATCTCCATGATGATGATGATGATTTGGACATGTGGGAGCCTATGATGTAAACAAGTAAATGATGTGCAGTGTGATGTAGCTTCTAGAAATATGAGAGGAATGATATGAATGATTGCAGGTTGAACAAATCTTTCCACAGGATGGGTTTTAGCGTAGCACAATGCTAACACACGTCCTGTGCAGAGTCCAGATTCCAGACCCTTCCATGAGCATCTGTCCTCACAGGTTCATAAGATCTGAGTCTGGCAGCTCTGAATGCTGTCAGCTGTGTGACGTCTGGCTGGAAGTCGCTCCTATCTGCTCCGTGCAGATGTTTTCTGAACGCCCGCCCTGTCTTTTGTGTTGCAGTGCCGTCGTTCTGGGGGCTGGTGAACTCGGCCTGGAACCTGTGCTCGGTGGGGAAGAGGCAGTCCCCCGTCAACATCGAGACCAGCCACATGATCTTTGACCCGTTCCTCACGCCGATAAAGCTGAACACCGGCGGACGCAAGGTAAGGACAAACAACACGCTGCTCTCTTGCTGCTTGAATCTCTAAGATGTTGCGTTGAACTCCTCAAGCGCTAGCTGCTTCTGCGTCGGTGGCATTGGGTTGCTTTTGTACTTTGTAAAGGTGTGTGTGTGTCTGATCGATGCTCCGATGACTGCCGTTTGTGTTGGTGGACAATATGAGCCGTTTGTCCAGGGAACACTCTCGTGGAGATAACACACAGAACAATCTGCTTTTCATGGATGCACAATGCTTGTGTTCTGGTTCAAGGAAAGCTGTAACATTATCTTAAGGGCTTTACAGATGAAATCCTGCAGCCAATCAGCGGATTAGTCGAGCGTATTGTTGATTATTTTCTCCTGTGCAGTTGTGCAGCGAGGACGCCGTGGATGTGGATCAGAGATCTGCCGTGTGCCGTACGACAGCAGCTAATTAGGAAGCCTTCACAGATGGGCTGCTTTCAAAAGAGCCCAGTTGCATGCTGGGATGAATGGTATGATTAGTTTATGTTTACATGGCAGCAGTAAGTACAGGGCCGGCCTGGGGCAATGATGGAGCACGCAGGACGCACGGCCGTTTACCTCCTAGGGCGCACTGCTCCATGAAGTAGATCCAAAAATAGATGTGCGTTGTGTTTGTGGAAGCCCCGCTTCGGACCCTTCATTTAAAGCAATTAATCACATACGAGCTTGGTAAGAGAGATAATAGAGTTAGTGAGATAAGAGCGGTCGCTCGTGCTTTTTCTCTCTGGGATAGTTGAAGCTTGAAATGAACATGAAGTGTAACGGCTTCCTGTGACGGCTCCCCCGCTGCTGCCTCAAAGGCTGAGCAGCTTCCCTGCAGATCACTCGTGGTCGTATCATGTTATTAATATAGGGATGAATCCTGGAGGGGAGTGGGATATTAAAGGAAGCATCTCCAACATAAAGCTCAGTGTTTTTAACTTGTTTATGCGTTTGCACAAATACTCCAAACCTGTTTTCTTTGGAGATAAAATGCTAATCAGTGAGCTCTCTTCATAACTCCAGCTCAAGTACCGTCCTCATATTTATTTCACTTACAATGGCCATGATTTCTGAAATAGAAAGTGATTGCAGAGCAGGATTGTTTTAGAGGATTTTTTTTTTTTAAATCTGTGCTGATAAAATGTGAAAACAAATATAAACCACAACGAAAGAGTCAGGAATAACAGAAGGACCTTCAAGGCGGGGGGCTGCACCTGCTTTTCCAGTCACGACAGAAATAATGAAAGGCTGTACAGAGTGAAGAAAGTCTTCTTCATCCAGGCTCCTCAGTGGGCTAACGAGTGTGTTAAATCCACCCGTTGTCAGACACATTCACACACACACACACCCCCCCCCCCCTTGTGGCTTGGCAGTGAATTGCAGAGCAACGCGTTCCCTTGATGCAGAAGTATAAACCAAGTTTAACACGGGGGGCACCGTCATGAGCTGTATGACGCAAACAAAGGCCAAACATGATCACACACACACACACACACACAGGGATCACATAGATTTGATCCCTGCAGACCTCCACAGCCTCCCAGTGTTCACCATCACAGCCCAACTTTCTCATTTATCTCTGAGAAAAGTTTCCAAAAGCCATTCTGGACTCTTTTCTGTCTCTGCTGCTTTATCTGCAGCCCCCCCCCCCCCCCCCCCCCCCCGCCGACTCTCTCTGTGCTGCGGCCTAAATGTAATCTGTTGTGTCTCCATCTCTCTGAGCACCTGAGCTGTCAGCCGGCGAACACGAGGCGGGCTTCACCTTGTCAGTGCTGATTCATCCGCGCTCTGTCTCTGGCTGTTTGGCAGCCACTCAGCCTTGGCCAAACACGCTACAGAGAGCGGTAAAGAGCTTCAGCTCGGGCTCGCCGCCGCTCAGCTCGCCACCTCCACACAGAGAGGGGCTTAAATCTTGCTTTCTGCCCAGGAGGGAAGCAAAGGGAAAGATTAACCCTCCCTTACCTCAGGCTCACTCCACACACACACACACACACACACACACACACACACACACACACACACACACACACACACACACATTAAATCTGCATGCAGAAGATGAACTCCTGCGTTAATTGATTCCTGTGCTGCCCTGTATTGTGGCTAATGAATAGTTAAGACAAATTTAATTGACCTGCAAAGAGAAATTTTAATTAATGACGAGGAGACATGCAGACTGTGCTCGACGGATTGAAGGAAGCACACTTATCAAAAAGCCTCTATTAATTGAATATTTACTCTGCCATAGATGAGCTGCAATTACTTGAAGAGATTTTAATGAATTTAATCACTTTGGCGGCGAGGATGGAGGTGGATAAAAACATGATTTAGGAGTCTGCTCTCGCCCGTGAAGTGTTTTGCTGCACATGTTTGTATAGTAGAGCTCTTATGTAACTACTTACTGTGTCTTTTTGTCCTCGTATCCCTCCTTTATTTCCAAGCTAAATGCTCAGGGAATCTATTAGCGCTGTGAATCGGAGGCGATCTTCACATTTGAGGACGCTGAGGCTCTTTCCTGCTTTTGTTCTTGTGCTTTGATGTCAGGTATGTGCAGGAGCATTGTAAGCACAGGGGCAGGAGATGTTTTGAATAAAAAGGGATATTAAGTAATGTAGGGACTTTGGTTGGGATCCTGAGTCCTGCTGATGTCCTGCTTTTTAAACAGCTCTGAATGCTTCCCACTAAACGATGTTCTGCTGCCTTTCTTCTTCTACTGTTCATGAAACACGTTTCACTGTCGTCTGCTGAAACGATGTGACAAGCATCCCTGTTGTTGTGAAAGTGTGTGTGTGTGTGTGTGTGTGTGTGTGTGTGTGTGCGCGCTACTGGCTGCGTTTCCTAATTACAGGCAGTGATATGTAAACAACAAACAGCAGGCTCCTGATGGCAGCCGGACTCGGACTCTGCAGAGAAGAAGCTCATCCTCAGGTTCGCCAAGCTGGCCGCCCGGCCATCGAGCGCCGCTCAGTCAGCCGCTCATTGAAGCTCCTTCTGCTCGTGGCTTTAACATCGAGTGTTTGCCAGCAGCTGTGTACCTGTGTTGAAGTTGTCAGCAGGCCAGTGCAGCTCGTGCTGGGCAGTGTCGGGTGTTTTCCAGACGGGCCCTCTGCAGATGTTTGCAGCTCGCTGAGGGGATCAGATCAGATTTTGGGGTTTTCAGTGTCCTGTGAGTGTTGCAACACACTCATGTTATGGTCGCAGAAACGTCATCCAAATCGTATCAAGAATCATTTATAAAGCAGCCAACATGTGTAGACTGACACAATGAACTGGGGCTGTACGTGACACTAAATACTAATCATACATTGACGGTAGCCTGAAGTGGAAATACATCCTTCCCATCATACTGGGTCAGTGTGGGTGGAATTCTTCAGAACTTGAATCATTAATCTTGATAACAATGCAGTTTTCTTTCCCCCCAAAATTATAAGTTAATGTCTCAAGACATCAACTTATAATTTTTTTATAATTTTGTTGTCCTGAGGTAATGAGAAAACAGCCTGAATGTTATCAAAGGAAAAACAAAGTCCAATGGAAAGTGTGAATGGAAGCACAAAAGAGTCAACAGGCTGATGCCAGCTGTGAGAGGTGCGGGTTGCATAACAGTAAAGTAAATATTCAATTATTCAAGTTGTTGATTCAGATGAATTAGACTCCAGTCGGGGTCGTTTGAAACTGTGAGGTCACTGCAGCGTTTCAAAAGGCGAGCATTGAAACCTGAAATCAGCGTCCTCTGATGATCTCGAGTCCCGCTCTGACACGGCGAGGCGAGGCGGGGCGAGGCGGGAGATGGCTGTAAATTCTTCATGAAGCTGAGGATTCTTCTCATGTCTGCGGCTCCACAGATAGTTGGACGTGTAACCGCGGTGTCGGTGCCAGCATCCATGACAAGTCCATCTGTGGGCCTGAATCTCAATTACCCAACAGAAGAGGGAGAAAAGGAAGGGAGGATCAGGGTATGCCGGCACAGATGGCCTCGAGACGTCGCTCTTTGTAAGATCCTGACGGCACGGAAACTTCCAGGATTCTTAAATCTGTTGAAGCTCCAGTTTTTCAGAAGTTCCTGTCAGAACAGAAATCTTCACGCGTGCATGCAACAAGGAAGACAGATGGTTGTTTTCTTGCAGCTGATTCTTCTGCAGCAAACACATAATGAGAAAGGTCATTACTCAGATTGATTACTCCGTCGATCGATGTCCAGCATCTTTGGAAAGAGCGTGTCGGGAAAGTATCTCTGGAACAAATCTCCAACGTGTGACTTTCGATGGAACGATGGAACTAAACCCTAAAACATGTGAAAGAAACACAACAGCTCCCTAGAAGTGAAGCTAAGACATTCAACGCTCCCCATACTGACTGGCTGCAGTAAAGGCTTATAAGCTCCGCCTCCTCAATGTTAAAAGGTGGAACATTGGACAAACTATAGGCTGTCAAACAAATAATGTTCTGATTGCAATTAATTCCTTTATTTAGATTGATTCACGAGATGAATGCCATCGTTTCACATTTCAAACCTGTTTTTTGTTTTGCTTTTATTTTGAAAGATCGTCTGAGGCCCCGTGTCCATTTTTTCATGAAGCATTCATTCCCAAAGAAGGAAAGTGCTGCATGTCCGTCCTGTCTCTATGACAACAGTGCGCTGACGACGCTGTATGACCGACAGGACTCTGTTACTCTTTACTGTTTTAATATTTGAGATTGTTTATTTCCCAATCAGACACGGGGCGAGGAGGATGTGGGTACGAGACACGATCCACAGGCGAATAAACTCCGCTGAATGTCATAAATTTGGAAAAGAGCGCCGGAGACGTCAACAGCTCCTTTCTTAAAATTTGAAAGATTTTCAGCCTGAACACTCGAAGCGGACAGAATACAGCGACGTGCTCGGATGAAAAGACGTCTGCTAAAATCTCTCTCTCGTAATTAAAAACAACTGGTGCTCAAAAACATCAAACTAGGTGGGCCTAAGGGTGTCTTACTCCTGTGAGGATAAAAGCTTTGTTTTATTTTGAAAAAAAAAAAGATCGTCCAGTGAAGTGACGGATAGTTGACACTGCAGCAGTAATAACTTCATGAAGTGTAATCATGGATATGAACGAAGACGTCTCGCTCTCGGAGCACAGCGCTGCACCTCAGGGAAACTTGGATTCTGAAGTGAGTCTCTCTCTCTGTTTCCTCTCCGACAAAGTTCAGTCCTCTGCATCCTCACACTCTGCATGTGAGCTGTGTTTCTCCTCCTCCGCCTCAACATGCCGCCGTCAGGACTTTGTGTCTTCTTGGCCTGGTTAGAGGTGTTACATTTGATGAGAGTGTGCTGCTTGGTTGTGTTTTTGGGGGGCATTTGATGACTGGTGTGTGTGTGTGTGTGTGTGTGTGTGTGTGTGTGTGTGTGGAGAGGGAGTGTGCAGGAGCATATTGCAGCATGATTCACAGAGAAGTGGGTCAAAGTTTGTTTTGCTGTTTTCTTTACAGCACAGTCGGGCAGAGGAGGAATGAGGCTGCAGACAGCATGAGGACTGACTTTGATTCATTCTTTTAAGGCACTCATGAGAAGAGATAAGAGCAGCAGAAGATCCTCCTGTGATTAAAGGGGGGTAACGATACTGTTCCTGTGTTGATAGTGAGGAAGTCTCTGGTGATCCTGGTTGGATTCTGGTCCAGAGCCGCACGCTGACTTTGAAAGCTTCCTCCCACCGTCGGATGTTTTCTCAGAGAGCCGGTAATGACGTCTCCAGGGACGGAGCTCTGTGGTGTCTTTAGGTTCAGCTGATTTAAGAGAGAGGCTTTCAGGACAATCACACGTCCACATCACCACTGAGGGAGGTGGACGCAGATCTTTAGAACCGTGAAAAATCAATAATAACCACATCAACAGGTTTTACACCTCGTTTTCGTTTTCCACGTTCTGCGACCGATGTTTCTAAAAAGTTCCTAAACAGACAATGCCTCTACGGCGTAGTGCGAACAAAGAAGGACATTTACAGATGGATGGACAGCTGAAGGAAACTGTCTGACGCCGTGGGGGGAGGAGACTGGATTAGCTGATGTTTAATCAGTGTGTGTTTCCTGCAGCTCCACCGCGCCGTGTCTCCGCTCTGTTAGTCACGAGTCCTCTGCAGCGGGATGCACACCTACACTTGTGTTTCTGCCAGACTGGAGCACGGCGCATCAATTCACTTATGTGTTTACTGGTGTGTTTATGATGGTTTTATATCACATCCATCTTATTATCAGGAGCTGATACTGAAAACACCGCAGGTGTCCGTCAGTGCTGCGGCGTGCTGCGCTGTGAGAACGCAGCCTGATCGGTTCTGTGCTAGTCATACAAACTCACTTTACAATCAACATCAACAGCTGAGCTAGCAATCTGTTTACGGTCTGTCTGGAATCCACCGCAAAAGTTATTTTAACGAAAGTGGAGGCACATTATTCCTTCGGGGAGGAGTTCAGCAGCCACATCAGGAATCTTTGAGTTTCACATACGAATGAAAGGTAAGTAAGTAAGAAAAAAAAATAGACTCCAAGTTTGAGAAAAGTAATTTTCTCAAGTCTAATGAACTTTTACAACTTATGGAGAGATTGTTCTAATTTACATCATTAACAGCGAGGCAGAAAACAGCCACACAGGATTCATTTTAGCGCTCTAAGTGGGTCAGCAGCCCGGTGGTGATAATTTGTCTGAATGCAACCTGTGTGAGAAACGTGGGTCCAATCTGAGCCAATCAGGCTGCAATAATTGATGGAGTCAGGGCCGGAGTCCGCCGGGACTCTGAGGCTCTTTTGTTGCTGATGAAGACGAATTTATTTAACCTAACAAGGTTAGCAGACTGCCAGTGACTTAAGACATGAGAGGCAGTAATTAAAGTGTTGTTACTGGCAGGTCACACCTACAAACACACACACACACACACACACACACACACATACACACACACACACACACACGTGAAGTAAAGTAGGAGATGGCTTCCTCAGACTGACACATTAAACACTAAACAGAGATACAGTTTCTGATGCTGCTCACCTGTGCAGATTAAAGGCAGCTTCATTCATTTGTAAAGAAAAAAAAACACTTCCTGTTTACTTTTCAAAGCAAGGATTAGGATAATCTTTATTGATCCCCCAATGGGGGAAATTTAGGTGTTACAACAGCTCCAAAAAACAGTAAAACAGGGAATATAAACAGCATCAATAGCAAAAAAAGAAAAAAGAACAGCAATGAGCCAGTTTACATTAATTAAAGATTAATTAATTAATTAAACACCATATGGAATGGATAGTTTCGCTAGCAGGCTAGCTAGTTAGTTAGCTAGCACGAAAAGTACTAATAACCTTGTTGTGCTGCAGTGGATAGAATTTATATTTCCCACCAACAAACTACAAGATATTTCAACACTCGCAATAATATATAATTATTATTATAATATATAATATTATAATAATATATATACACTTTAACAACTGAAGTTAAATTTAAGATGAAGCCATGCAATGGATTATGGGATGTGTAGTGTCTTGACTCCACAAGAAATATATATAATAATAATATAATGTATATAATATGATATATATATATATATATATATATATATATATATATATATATATATATATGCACACAGTCTTGTACCTTTGCCCTTTTCTCAAATTCTTTAACGTAGTTGGGATAGCTGGTTGTCATGGTTACAGGCTTCATTCTCTCGATAACAGGATTTTGTGAAATATATTGATGAACAATTTGAACGGGGAGTTCTACTTCTGTAACCAGAGTCGCCGTCGAGCTCGAGATCACAAAATACAGGAAGCCTTTTTTTTTTGTTTCTGTCTCTTCATGCTTCACACACAGGAAGTGAATAGTTTAACCTTTAAATGCTTATTTATTGTATACTTTGCTAAGGGCTGTTCAGCCTGTCCGCTCCCACTGTGACACCTGTACGTGTGGCTGACGTGGCTGTCATTTGAATCTACATGTTTTTCACTGCTAATCTCTCATCCATCACGGCGAGCTCGGGGCCCTCCACTCATATATCCGTCAGCAGGGAAAAGATGGATGACAGTCCCCGTTCTCGTCCTCTCACCCTCCCTTCTTCTCTCTCTCTCTCCGTAATCCTGCACTCTCATCAGTCATTTCACCCCCGTCTCGAGAGGCAGCTCGGACCTTGATGGCGGAGTAATGATAGACCTGTTTGTATGCTCCCCGTGTTTCAGTATGCAGAGATACATAATAGGGAGTTATTTTCCCAAATGGCACCTGATTTTGTTGAAATCCTGTTCGCTGTACCTCTCAAATAGTCTGCATTATAAACAGAAACACACACACACACACACACACACACACACACACACCGCATGAATCATGTTGGAGATGTTGGATTTCAATCTGTATGTTAAAAGGAATGTCACAATTCAATATATGACGAATTCCAGCTGAAACAAAACGTAATTTAACCATTTACTTCTGTTTGAACTCATTGGCAGCGTTGAAAGAAATGGTTAATATGAAACTTTTATTTTATAAATTTTGTGCAGAAAAAAACTTAAAGAGGTAAAGGATAAAGTAGGAATCAATAAGATCTATAGTGAATTAAATGCTGCGTTCAAGTGCATAAGAGAACTGTCTTCCCCCGCCCCCTCCTCCGTAGAGGCTGCGTGCATGTAGGTTGTCATGTCACACTGAAGCTTCAGTGTTTAGCCAGCTATGCATCTGTTTGTAAACCTTCCTGCTCTAACAATATGATCAGACATGAAGGAAACCTGCTGTGTTGAAGCTTCTCTGACAACAATGCAGCAGCCAGTATGTCCTCCTTCTAACTTTAGATTCTGCTCCTGAAGGGTCTGGATTTGTTTGGACCAGAGAAGGTAGGCGGGGCTTTGAAAAACCTTGTGGTTCACATTGTGTACTTTGTTTTATTCAAAATGCATTTAGAGACCTTTCTCTGTTAAAATATAGAAAGAATGCTTATTTCACAACTTTTTAAAATTATTTTTAAATTTTAAATTTTACATTTTTTTAATTAATTCCGAATTTATATGTGGGAATAAACCGGAGCGTCCCGGAGAAAAAAAAACCACGCAGACTCAGAGTGAACAGGTCAAGTCCTGACGGGCAGAAAGCAGCCGGCTTCAGACTGTCAGGACTCTACATGTCCCCCCTGTGCCTGCTTGGCCTGTTACAGCCGGTGTGTCGGGGCAGCTGGAGGTTGGGGAGATGATGGAGAGGCTGAGGTGGTCACGTGCGGAGCAGCATCTGGTTTTTTCTGATGCTTGTATTGGCGGCGACCTCTTGGAGTGAAGGCCTTCTTGATCTTCATCCAAGTAGAGATCTTCTCCTGCTCACAAAGTTTTTTCTCTTCTGCTGCCGGTTTAGTGGACAGCTCAAGACTCTCCTCAGGTTCAGGCCTGATCTCCTCCAGGTCCTTCTGGAGGCTCTCAGCCCTCAACAGTTGGGCCTCCTCTTGTTTTGGGAGGTCTTCTACCTTCTTCTGCAGCGCCTGACTTGTCTCCTCCTGTGCTGTGAGTCCAGAGGACAGGTCAAGGCAGCTGCTCTTTAATACCTCATCCCTCAGGACCTCTTCCTTCATCCCCTCCGTCTCCTGCACCAGGGAGTCCTCCTCTGCTGCCGGTTTGGAAGACAGCTCAAGACTCTCAGCTTGAAGCTTGATCTCCTCCAGTTCTTTGTGGAAGCTCTCAATCGTCAACCACTGGGACTCGCTTTGTTTTGGGAGGTCTTCCACCTTTTTCTGCAGCCTCTGACTTGTCTTCTTCTTGGATTTAGAGAAGTAATCACACATGTCTAATGTCACATTCAGTTGCTCGATTTCATCTTTCAGAGTCTTGTTCTCTTTTTCACACTCCAGCCTATTACCTTTCTCTACCTTCAACTTTTCCTCCAACTCCTTGATGACCTGGAGGTTTCTTCCTGACCCGGCTCTGTTCAGAGCCTTCTCCCTTTTCAGATGGATTTCCATCCGATTCAGTTCGATCTTGAGGTCTGCGATCGTCTGCCAGTCTGTTTGTTTGGAGGACCGCTCAAGACTCTCCTCATGTTGGAGCCTGATCTCCTCCAGTTCTATCTGGAGGATCTCAGCCCTCCACCACTGGGTGTCCTGTTGTACGTAGACGTCCCTCACCTTCTTCTGCAGGTTCTCGTTGGTTGCCTCTTTTGCTGCCAGTTTGGAGGACAGCTCCTGACACCTGCTGGTCATTTCCTCCAGCTGGTTCTTTAAGGTCAGAGTTTGCTCGGAGGTCTTGATGCCGCTGCTGAAGGATTCTTGCAGCTTTGGGCCACTTGAGTCTTTCTCCTGGAGTGCAGAGATGAGACTGATGAGCTCCTCCTTGTTTTTAGAGGATAAATCCAGTATGTCTGGTCGTATCTCAGAGGACAGCTTCAGGTGCTTCATTTTGTCTCTCAGCGTCCTGTTCTGTTTTTCACACTCCAGCCGTAGTGACTTCTCCTTTCTCAGACGGGTTTCCGTACGAACAAGTTCGATCCTCAGGTCTGCAACCATCTGCGAGTCCATTGGCTTTCCCAGAATTGATGGGGGATGGGGATCACACTGGTCTTCCCAGTTCTCCTCCTCTCTCCTTTGACGGAAAGTTTGAGCTTCCCTGCGCTGGGATCTGTTGTACTGCATGACTGTCTGTAGGTGAAACAGGGTCTCTGACTGAGTGTGTGAACTGTTGGTCTCTGACTGAGTGTGTGAACTGTTGGTCTCTGAATGAGTGTGTGAACTCTTCGTCTCTGAGTGTGTGAACTGTTGGTCTCTGACTGAGTGTGTGAACTGTTCGTCTCTGACTGAGTGTGTGAACTGTTCGTCTGGTATTTATAAGATTCTAAATGGCTTTCATGTCACAAGTTCCAGAAGAATCTTTGATCTCTTTATTTTTCCCAGACATTCTATCACCATGACAACATAACATAACATTTAAATCAGTGCTGGTTAATTCAACATGGCCGCCCCCGGCATTAACATTACACACACCCCGACGCTGATGGCTGAAATAAAAGGATTGGTACCTTCATCTTTTGGAGCTTACAAAGGAAACTTTATTGACACTGGTCAACGCTCCATTGTTGAGGCCTAAAATGCCTGATTTTGCGGCAGATTTTCCAAAAAGAAATTGCTGAAGAACATTGCAATGCATGTTGCGAGGTTTTTAGGTTTTTAGCTGTTTTTAAATTGCGGCAGGAAGCAAAAATTGCAAAATAGTTGGGATTTATTTTTCAAGTCATTTACTTTCTTGCATACACTTCGATGATTGAGTGATATTTTAACCTGAGCAGAGCGATTTACTTTGTGAAGCATATTCATCTGCCTCACTCGTCTCTCTCACACACACACACACACACACACACACACACACACACACACACACACACACAGCCCGTTTTGGATGCCCCTGGGTTTGCCAGATATGAGAGCAGTTATCAGGTCAACAGGTGTTGCAGCGATGGAAGCGGGCAGTGGAACTGCTTCAGATAGAAGTGATTGTACCCGAGCTAAAAAGCCTCTGCATGTTTCTAATAAGCTCCAGCAGCAGAAAGCTGCTCAAACTAGGATCAATGTTGGAGATGAAACATGGAGAGAGGTTAGAACGCAGAAAGCTTTACAGACCCATGCAGAGCTGGCTAAACACTGAAGCTACAGTGTCCACCACATGCAGAGCTGGCTAAACACTGAAGCTACAGTATCTCTACATGCAGAGCTGGCTAAACACTGAAGCTACAGTGTCCACCACATGCAGAGCTGGCTAAACACTGAAGCTACAGTGTCCACCACATGGTGAGCTGTGTGAGCATCCACTGTAGAGAGGAGGAGGGAGACGGCTCTCTGTATTGATTAGAGTTTGACTGCAGTACCCATTTTAAACACTAGGGGGATTAGTTAGATGAGTTATAGTTTTTTTTAATTCTGTGTTTTACTTTGTGAACTTACTGTCCAAGTTAGAGTTATTATCTGAAGTAAACCACCAAGAAAGTTGTTTGTCTTCGGCCATTAGGTAATTCCTCAGAGTTGGAATGGATTCAAAAGTTGAGGAAATGCAATGAGCGGTCAGAGCGTGACCAGTAGATAATACCAAGCACAATAATAATCCTTCTTCTGCTTCCTCCAGTTCGTGTGAACGTGTGACATATGTGTTTCATGAAGCGCCTCATACTAACACATCCACAAACGAACAAAAATTACGAATGACTAAATTCCGAGTCGATTATCACATTAGACGTCTTTCAAACAAGGTCACCTCCATCCTCCACAGGATGTTTAGGAGCTCTGTGATCCTACACGGCTGCATTAAGTGATGCTGATAACATAATGATGCATTTGGCGATGCTATTGGAGCTGTAGGGATGCACTTAGGGGACTGACACAGTGCCGGAAGGGTATTAAATATGAACGCAGCTGTATTGCTAAGAATAATGACATTCCCATTTACAATCTAAGATATCGACGTGGGTTCAGGTCTGAGCACACACACACACACACACACACACACACACACACACACACACATACACATACACACATCGTTGTGTTCATGTCACTTTAAAAGTTTAATGACAAATTTAAAAGGACTTTTTGTTCAGGACTTTGAAGCACACGGCCTGTGGAGGTTAGCACTGTGAGTGAATCGGTAAAAAAACCCATCTCCTCCCTCCTCCCCGTCTACCCTTTTCATACTGTCTGTGTCACTCTTTATTTTCCATCTTTTAGAATAATTACTACACCTCGACAGGCTTCCTGTGTGTCTCTATCAGCCGAGGCTCCTGCGCTGTCTTACTGGATGGGTGTTTTTTTTTCCACCCTCTCTATCAGTTCAATAGTTTTCCATTTTATAAGGTTAGCGCTGACGCAGATTGAAATACATTGCAGCGGCTCTCCAAATCCAATTGCGTGTGTCCATCTTTTTCTTTTTCTTTTTTTTTTTTTTCAGCCCTCATGCACAGACAGAGAGGGGATTCATAATGTCTGATGCTTTTATCTCCACTGGAGTTTTAACCATAACTGAAAAAGCTACGTGTTACGCCTCTCTAAACGCGCATCCACTCGGGTGTTATCTACCTTCCCTCTCTCTTCATCCCATCCACCTGACTCTGCCTGCTCCCTTGAGGCGCTCTCGGCTTAGCGAGGAACAAAATATGTAAAATTGGAGACCCGCTTTTACGGTTCTGGGGTTTTTTTACATTTTGTACCGGCCCTAACAAGCTCCTTTTTTGCTGTCAAAAGTACTTTACCATGCATGTCAACTTCAGTATTTATTCAGAGAGGCGTCACAGACAATGAAGTGGAGCAGCTGCTCTCCCAGGCTTTTCTAGAGGATCGACTGTTATGCTAAATAGAGCAATGGTTTGTCACTGTGCGGCCTTTTCAGGGCAAGAGAGCAATTCGGATCTTGATTAAGATGTAGGTAACTGCTGCACTAATCAGCGCTCTTCCTCCCCCCCCCTTCCTCCTGCTTTTCATTTGCTCCGTCTTCGTTCTGAACCCAAACTGCTCATCTTCCCTCCCCTTTCATTTGAGCCCTGGCCATTATGGCGGACGGTGAGTTAATGAACAGCAAATGGGAGAGGAGAACGGTATTAATCATCTGTGGGCTGCCGTGTGCTCCATTATCATTCAGCTTCTTTCATCTGGCTGTAACCTTTCTGCTCCCTCCACCTCGTCTCCCGCTCATCGCCTGACGCCCGCGAGCGCTTTCAAGGTTCGCCCCAGGTGATCGAGTATTTCTGGAACATTAAGAAACGTTTAACAGGAGAGTCAGGAAATCTGATAAGGTGTCTTGGGATGTCTGGAAATACAAAAAAAGAAGTTCTTTAAAATGGATAAACTAAAATGTCAAGTATTTTTAGATGAAGCCCGACAGCTCGTTTCTGCAGACTCGATGAGAAATTAACATTATTTTGACTAAAGTAAAGCTGATGGTGTTAGCATCTACTTCACATGCACAAAGTTAAAAAGTGAGAGTGAAACTTTCCTATTAAAATGTTCATACAAAACAAGGACTTGATATTATTTCATGAATTTTATATAAACTGTTTGTGTTTGGCCTGGAAGGTAATGATTCACATTTATTTTAAAGGTCACATCCACAATCCTCTCCTCCATCTTCCTCTAACGTGTCTCTAGTCTGTCTCCAAACCCCCCAATGATGAGAAAAGTCCATCCTCTCCGTCTTCTGCCTGCTCCACTTTTCAGAAAATGTGTGCTCAAACAGGCCGTTTGGAGATGTTCCCTTCATGACATCACAAAGGGCAGTAGCCCCTCCCCCAGGTGGGTGACACTCCCACAGCTAGGTGTTTGTTCTGCCCTCTGAGTCTGCCTTCTCACCGTAAACAATAGGACATGGAGCCAGAAAGCAGCGAGTACACCCGAGCCCTTCCAGAGAGGGGGCGTGGTCAGACACAGCTCATTTACATATTTAAAGCTACAGACACAGAAACAGCCTGTTCTAAAAATGTTGTAAATGAAGTTAACAATAAAGTAAAATAATATAAGTGTTAAAATGGATCCATTGACCTTTGATACCAAACACAACAACGATGATAGCAGCACCTTGTTGGATTTGGGGGTGATAGTGAGAGCATAATCATGGTAAATGATCAGAGATAAAACAGAGGTGTAGCTCAGTGTTGGAGATGAGAGTTTTTTTTATTCCTTCCTTGCAGGTGAGAGCAGAGCAGACTTACAATCAATAGTCAAGGATGTTGGCCGTCTAGGAGGGCCGCTTTCACTCTCATCACCAAGGTCCTTCAGAGCTGGATTTAATACTCAGCCCTTGTGTGTGTGTGTGTGTGTGTGTGTGTGTGTGTGTGTGTGTCTCTGTGTGTGTGTGTGTCTCTGTGTGTGTGTGTCTCTGTGTGTGTGTGTGTGTGTGTGTGTGTGTGTGTGTGTGTCTCTGTGTGTGTGTGTCTCTGTGTGTGTGTGTGTGTGTGTCTCTGTGTGTGTGTGTGTGTGTCGGGGAATGTAGCCCGCCGGCTCTCCATCTCTGGGCCGTAGAGGTGAAGGACTGGGTCGGGGAAAAGAGCGAGGGGGCCTCAGGATGGACGTGATCCCGCTGCTAATGATGCTGAGCAGACTCAGACCAGACCAGTCAGAATCTATGGTCCTGATCCTGTCCTTAGTTAGCCTGCACCTCATCCATAAATCCTCCGGCATAGTGACATCCTCCGTATATCTTCCTCTTGTGTGCTAACGTCTGTTTCCTTCTGGTCTTAAATGTGAAGGACTGGTATGTCTCAACTCACAACAACTCCCTCTTCCTTTTTTTAGTCCTTCGATTGTTCCAACTTAATCGTTCTTTGTCATTTTTCAGATTTTCTTCAACCTCTGCCTGCATCGGCTGACCTTGCCCCAGAAACATCCCTTTAGATTTATGCCAGTGCATCTTATGTGCAAACATAACTCATTTCAACGTACGAGCAGAAATCTTTTTCTAGTTTTGGTGTCTAAACCAAACCAAAGTGTAAGAGTTCACAGCCTTCATCACCTGTTAGAAAGACTTGTTTTCTCTCCTCCTACAGTATGTGCCTTTCACTGTTTCCATGCCCAGTGAAGGCTGCTGACGAATGACGTAAAAGGCGATCATTTCATATATTTCTGTGGGGTTCGAGTTGTTCCGAACGCAATCAGAACAGTTTATTTTAATCATGGCGGTTTCTGCATGTGCTTGTTTGAATGGACATTATTTACCAGGGACGTTTGAGGACAGGCCGTTTTTTCAGCTGAATGTTCTTAATGATCTGAAATGTCAGCAGGATTTGTGGACGTGGATAAAGACAGGCTTTTGCACTTAATCTCACAGAAGTGAAGTGTAACAATGGCTGTGCTGCTTTCAGCCGGTTCTGCCCCGCCAGCAGAGAAACACATGGACAGCAGGTGATCAGGCCTGACCGACCCAAACATGCCTCTTTCTTTATTTCTCAGAAATGTTTGTGTAAACGACAAACATGCGTGTGCACTCGGTAAACACATGTTGGAACAAAAGGTGAACCCCTCTGCAGGGGTACCTGCCGTCTGTTTCTTACCACCTGCTGACATCAGAAACAATCTGGGATTGTGGCGCTGTGGCCTCCTCCTGTGAGACACTCGGAGGAGTGCGGTGCAGACGCGTATCGCTAATGACGAATGAAGGACAGGACGCTGTTCGCTCCGCCCGCTCCTCCTCTGCATCAATCTCCTGGAACAAAATGGAGGTTATTTTTCCTTCAAGCTTCTGTCACTGGATTTCTCCCTCCCACATTTCTGTCTTCTGCATCTTTACACCAGCGACACAAAGTGCATAAGTAGTCCTTTGAGAGGAGGCAAACAGCTCGAGGAAGCACTCATTATATTCTGGTGACAGGGATTCATTTCACATGTGAGGAAGCTCTGGCTTAAGGGAAAGCTATCGTGGGCAAAATGCAGACATTTGCCAAAAGCTGTTTTTTGCCTTCAGTGCTGTGCTTCATGTGCAGGGAGCGTCTCCCTGTGCAGTACAGTGCATGTGAAGTGTCAGCACTTTGCAGAATATACAGTCCCTCTCCAGAAAGGAGGGCTTGAAGATCACAGGGAGCCTCGCTGCTCTTGATGTTTGCTTAGTTCTGCCTTTTTTTATATATTTTTTTTTTCCTCAGTTCTGCACGGTACAGTTCACTGCAGACCTTTAGCACTACAGTCACTGACCATACTTAGCTCTGAATTAGGACTCTGAGTATAGTCTGTCAAAACAAGCAGCTTTTAAAACCAGAACAAAAATGAAAGAACTTAACAGGCTGTAATTATTTCTAATGACATAAACAGTATTATTATCCTCCCCTATCACTCGTGTTTAAGCAGAGGATTAATGGGCTCTCATTGTGTCATGCTGTAAGTTAGATGGCTTATTCCAGAGTAAATTCATGTAATAGTAGAACATGACAGCCTGGATATTAAGCGGGGAAAGCCGCCTGTGCCGTTCATGAGAACATGCACATTAACCTACACTTTTAGTTTGAGCTATTTTAAATGACAACATGCATTTCTTTGTCCGTGACGATGATTAATCAACCAGGTGATTATTCTTCCAGGATCCCCCTAGTGTTTGAAATGTGTACTGCAGGTTAAACTCTAATCATCACAGAGAGCTCTCCCCCCTCCTCTCACACAGCTCAGCATGTGGTGGACACTGTAGCTTCAGTGTTTAGCCAGCTCTGCATGTGGTGGACACTGTAGCTTCAGTGTTTAGCCAGCTCTGCATGTGGTGGACACTGTAGCTTCAGTGTTTAGCCAGCTCTGCATGTGGTGGACACTGTAGCTTCAGTGTTTAGCCAGCTCTGCATGGGTCTGTAAAGCTTCCTGTGTTCTAACCTCTCTCCATGTTTCATCTCCAACATTGATCCTAGTTTGAGCAGCTTTCTGCTGCTGGAGCTTATTAGAAACATGCAGAGGCTTTTTAGCTCGGGTACAATCACTTCTATCTGAAGCAGTTCCACTGCCCGCTTCCATCGCTGCAACACCTGTTCACCTGATAACTGCTCTCATATCTGGCAAACCCAGGGGCGTCCAAAACGGCCTTCAAACCGTCACCAGCCTTGAAAACTTAACGTTTGTTTTAATTTCTCCTCACTGCAGACCTCTCTCCACCACTTTAGTCCTACTTCAAAATTACTGATGTAATTTTTTAGAAAAGCAAAGAAAGTTGACTGTTTTGTTGCAGCTATGTTTCCTTGACTACCTTCTGTTTGTGCTGTGTAATCGTAACCCAGAAAGAAAGAAAGAAAGAAGAAAGAAAGCTAAAGCTGCAGAAATAAGTCACGTAAAAAGAGACCCTCAGTGCTGCCTCTGACATCCATTGTGCGCCGGGCTGCAGCCTCTGCAGAAATGAGTCTTTGATGTGTGATGAATGGGGCTGACGTCAGACATGTTGACAGATGTAAACGCTAATTTTCGCTTATCTTCACTTTCAGCAACACAAGATGTGTCCACTCTGTGCACTCGACACCGCTGAGAGTAAATTTAACACGCCGCATTTTCTGAATGCGGCGTGTTAAATAGAATGGGGGGGGAAAGAGGCTGACGTGCACGTTTCTGTGATCAGTCGGATTATCAGCAGAGAGGCAGGTTGATGAGAAAACATACTGCACAGCCCTGAGGCTAACGCTGGGATCAGCTGTGAAGCAACCTGCTCCGCCCCTCATTAATGAGAGTGAGGGTTTTTATTCATATGAGCAGGGTTTTGAGAGAGGGGGCACGTGCTGGGGTTCAACTCACTCTCACATGAGTTTGTATGTACAGAACAGATTCAGCTACAGGATGTGCAGTCTCTCACTTTGTGACTGCTGGAGTCAAAATAAGGCATCTTAAATTCAAAACCAAGTTGATCTTTTTTTTGTTCTGGGCACAAAAAGCCTCCTCAGTGTCAGCTGCTTTTATCGCTGCACTGTCAAAAAGAGGAGTCCAAGATGTAACTTCTCCCTCACTGACCAATCAAAATCAAGAGAGGGTGGGACTTCCGTAACCTGTCTCTTCATTATACTTTCCAGGTTAAGCAGTGCTGCTCGTGCCAGCACTCTTTACATTGTCTTGATGTGAATAATAATATGAAAAGAGAGCTTTTACAAACAGACAGGAGGGAAAACGATGCACTGTGAGAAAACTCTAATCATCAGTAGGCGCTGAGGAGAAGCCGTAACCCACCTGCGATTAATCACCATCAAATCTGATGAAACCGTGTGCCCAGTCCTTATTTATCTGACTGCATGGGCGTTACAACCACACCTGACCAGTGTGGCTGAACAAGACGGTCAACATGTCGGCCTTTTTCTTCAAACTGAATACATCTTCAGGATCCAAATCATAAACCTGGTCTGTGTCCTGCTCCCCAAGTCCAAATGCTCTAAATAAAGTCCAAATCATTTGTGCACAAGTCTGTCAAGTGAAGAGGGGTGGAGTCTAAACCATGGACATCCTTCTGTGTGTTGAAAGGCATTTTGAGGCCTGACCATGGGCGTTGCCATATTGGAAATGTTATCTCCACCTAACTTTGGATCAGTCGAGAAACAATCAAAGGAGACAACGAGACAAAGGAGCTGAGCTGAAGCCTCCTGACAAACAGCTACGACGCGTCTGCCTGTCAGTCACCTCGACGTGCACGTTTCTGAAAAACTCTTCAATAAATCACAACAGACTTATAAAGAACACTTGAGCTGCAGCGACCAACCGTGTACCAGTGTTGAGAAAGTTTACGATTGTTTTTTGGACACTTAAAGAACTGAAGTTTTTTTGCATTTCTGCTTTGGCTTCATTTTTTAACTTTGGAGGTTCCTTGAGCAGCGTGAGTCATGCTCGGGGTCTTTGTGTCATCTGTCCTCATGGAAGCTGCGACGACTTGAATCAGTTCGATCTGTGAAGAGAAACTGTCAAACACCAAACACTGTCACGACAAATCCAAAAACCAAACACATTAGTCATCCTTCCTGATGCTGCAGCCATTTGGCCTCCTCTGCTGTTGCTGCAGATTTCCTTCAGCGTGGACGCAGCAGAGTGTAGCAGTCTTCAACATATTCACAGGCTTTTGCTAATTTAGCATGTAAACAACATATGCTGCTCTGTCAGACTGCGGCGAGGCATAAAGAGCCTCCGCCATCGTCCTCTGTAGGAGTGTCAGTGTTTTCTTTAAGGCAAATTGTTTACCTGCCGCTCTCTTTGCTCAGCGGCGTGCAGAGCTAATGAGAGACAACGGGGGGGGGGGGGGGGGGATTCAGCGGGGAGGCAGGCAAATGTGACCTTTTCAAGCACACCACTGTCTCACTATCTCCATAATGCTCCACGCTTGGCTCCATCCGTCTCCGAGTGTGTGTGTGTGCGTGTGTGTGTGTGTAACCTCTCCTCACAGGCTGTGCTCGTTGGGGGGTCGTGCTCTACAGGTTGGGGGGTTAAAGATGTGGGTGGAGATGCACAGAAAGGTCACGGGCATGCTGATGGAGGACGGTGAATATGCTCAAATGTAGTTTATATTAAGCTCCACGAGTGAATCGCAGGAAGACATCCGATCGATCGATCCGGTTGTGTTTGTAAGAGAAACTGAGTTTCTCCATTAGTGCACTGTTCTGACCCGGCTTTTGACCTTTCACCGTCCTCTGACCGCGCCTCCTTCTCCCGTTAACCCCTCACTGCTGACCCGGGTGCTAACAAGCTCGCTCACCGGTGGTAATGGCGGTCCATGACATGTGCTCCTCAGCAGAGGGCAGGTGCAGAAGTAGCCCCGGGCTACTCCGAGCCAACTCCCAGCACTTCACTTTTTAATTACTTCGGCTGCACTCGGCTGCAGAGTGCCGCGCTGCCCAGTTTGACGAGGTCGAAATCTTCCCGTTTTTTACAGTTTGGAATATGAAAGACATCGTGGAGTCTTTTCATGCTAACAGAAAACGCCCAATCCATGAAGATTCTGTTTGTTCTCCTCATATCTTAATTCACGTCAGGGAGGAGAAGCTTCTTAAGATTCACTGAGACGATCCATCACCGACGCTCTCTGCTGAATTCTAAATGTTTTTATTGGCTGAGCAGCTCCTCCAGGCAGCCTGAGACAGGTTTTCGTTGTAGGTTTTACAGATGGACCCCCCCTGGAGCTGAGCGGTAAACACACCGCACTGAGAATGATTCACTGGAATCAACCATGAACTCTCTGAAAGACTGATGGTTCATCACCGGGACTGGACTTTATCACTGATCAGAACTGTGGCGCTGCACGATTCTGCACGTCCTTCACTTTGTCTAAGGTTTTATATGAACGTTATCAGCGTCAGCTGTCTGTGTGCAGCCCGTTCATTGTTTTTATGTATGTGGTGCAATAGTGTGACAAACTGGTGACAAATGAAGAAAAAAACAAGCAGCTGAAAAAGTAACATTCAGATGTTTTTTGGTTATTTTTTATTAGATTTTTAACTCAGTGACTGATATAAGGGTTGCAGAGAGGTGCAGTGGTTTGCAGCGAGGAGGTTCCTGGTTTGAATCCCCCTCTGACAGACGCCTCCATGTGTGTAACTTAATGTGGACCACTGAGCAGGCTGAGCAGCATTACCAAATGTGAATGAAGGAATGACATTTAACACGCCTTCATGTTTCAGCATCTGCAGTTCTGTGAACAAAGTTCAGTTTACACGGATTAAAACCACAAATTTCCCCGAAAAAAGAGGAACATTGGAACCCTGCTGTTCACCATTTGCCAATTTGTAGTCACTCTATCACAAGTGCCTGCACGCCACCAGTTTGCAGCGCGACGTGAGCAGCCTGCCCCCACTCTTCATTTGTCACACTTACGAGTAAAACCTTGAGAGTGCAGCGTGCTCAGGCAGCCCTGCAGGAACTGCACTTCAGCACAGATTAAAAGATTGATGACTGGAGTCAAGAGAAAATGAGCAAAACACAAGATTCCCATTTGACTCTGTAAGACTCGGCTTGAGTTTGGCGTGCGGCCCTGCACACATGCACCTGCGGTCGGTGTCTTTGGCTGATTCCTGCGCGTCTCCGAGTGTTGGAAAGGTCTGCAGCCTCTGCCTGGCCGGCGATAAAACCCTCCTGAGGTCTGAAGAATAATCTGGAGAGCTTTTAATTTGGAGTTCAGGGTTTAGTTCTCGGTTCGACCGGCGGCGCTGTGTCTTTGTAAACTCTCCATTAGACTGACGTGGCTCTGTGAGGGTATAAGTAAACAAGGTCATGTTCCCCGAACAGGACAAAAATATCACTAATCCTCTTTCCCACAGCTTTCAACACTTTGCTTGATTTAAAGACCATCAAATTCTGTGTGTGCACTCGACCTTAAATCACTGCCCCGAGAATTAAAAAAGCCCAAATTTAATCTCGGGTCCTTTTCTCTCCACGTGTTGATGAAAGCTGAAATGACTTTCTTTCCGCCCTTTTCTATCTCTCAGTTGCTCCTCTCTGCTCTGTCACTGTTAATTGCTTCCCCCTGCACCTGCACGCTCTTGATTTCCACCTGTCTCATTGTGTGATGTGATTAAAATGTAAAACGCTGCAGAGGATGGTGCTGCTGCGACGCTCGCCTCCTCCATCACTCCTTATTGCGCTGGGCCTGGGCTGTTTTGCAGGCAGCACTTTGGGAGCGTGTGGCGAAGATTGAATGATTCTGTGGCTTAGCGTGCTATTTCCTCTAATGCACGGCGGGCATGAGGGCTATCGGGGAGATTAATACTGGTTTGGGTTGTTTGTTACACTGGCATTTATTCTCTCCAAAGTCGCAGCCACCGGAGGGCACTTCTTCATTCCAGACCATGCCAAGCCTGTTTACCCATCAGCCCCCTGCTGCCGCGTCCCTTCCTCTTCTCCTTCCCCGAGTGTCTCTCTGCCTCCTCTGCTTCAAATGTCAGTGTTTGCAATACTCCCGTCTGAACCTCCCCCCCCTCTCTTTTATCTTTCCTTCCTGAAATCTTGTTACGTGTCTTCGCCTTCAGCGCCCCGTGCAGCCTGATCTTTGGGAGAATGCATGAAATAGTGAGAGGAAATTCAGGAAATCTAATAAGGATTTTGTTTTCCACTACAGAGCCTGGGAGAGTGTCAATTCTGTTTCCTCTCCAGTGTGTCAAAGAAAAAAAAATTGCACATCCATCTTATCAGACAGGTTCATAGGAGAGTTATGTGTCCATCTAACACTTAAAGGTGAACTCTTTCACACTGTGGCAATGTAAGCAAACATTTATTGTCAATGTTTCAAACAGGAAATCTTAAATAGGAAGTTTTTAAAGACTGCAGCCAACCATCATTGTGACTTCGGCTCTGAATCAACAAAACAAACAAGGCTGTTTCTGTGTCTGTAGCTTTAAATATGTAAATGAGCTGTGTCTGACCACGCCCCCTCTCTGGAAGGGCTCGGGTGTACTCGCTGCTTTCTGGCTCCATGTCCTATTGTTTACGGTGAGAAGGCAGACTCAGAGGGCAGAACAAACACCTAGCTGTGGGAGTGTCACCCACCTGGGGGAGGGGCTACTGCCCTTTGTGATGTCATGAAGGGAACATCTCCAAACAGTCTGTTTGAGCAGGCAGAAGACGGAGAGGATGGACTGTTCTCATCATTGGGGGGTTTGTAGACAGACTGGAGACACATGTTAGAGGAACATGGTGAAGTTTATTTTGAAGTTAATAACCGCTGCAGAGCTGATATGTCAGTACTCTAACGAATCATTTGTCTCCAACACTGGAGATAAACTCGAGTGTTCCACGTCTATTTTTGACTTGGAGTGATACGGGAACTGAAGAGTGGAGCGAGCACACGTCTCTGTCAGCTCTGTGACTTATGAGATGTGGAAAACACCTCATCAAAAGCAGCCTCTCTGCCTCCTTCATCTGCACAGCGCGCCGCTGACGTGCAGAGCGATGCCTCCTCTGAATGAGTAAACAGCAGCGAGGCCCGGGCCCACTTTTAATTCACACTGCGCAGTTAAATAAACTCGTCTGTGCAGGTGGAGGTGTCAGTGGGCCCAGAAGCTGGGGAATCAGTCCCGACCCAGAATCGTTGTGTTTGGTTTTTATTCCTCCCCACACCAAGACCTATTTCTTTCTGCAGAGCAAGCATCCTGCAAATTGTATTTCCGCCAGAAAATGAATTTTGGGAAAGTTCAAGGGTACCATATATATTTTGTTCTTCCCATGGTTTCAATTTGTGTTCATACTTGCCTGAGTAGTGACAGGGAGGGAGGGAGGGGGAGGGGGGGGTGCGATTTAACGTCCGGGCCGAGTAGAAGAGGCATTAAATCCACCCCGCAGTTTTCTCATCAATCAAGTGTTTGGAACCCGTCAGATGGAAACATGTTCACAGATTTCACAGGAAGCTCACTCACTATAACCTCACACACACACACACACACACACACACACACCGGGGAGCACTTATACTGAACCTCTCATGTTTCTGTGGAAAACATATTTAAAAAATACATAAAAGCTGACGCTGACAGTGATGTTCATCGTGTTGTTGTAAGTTCGGCCTGCTCCACGCGGGGGCGGGTCATTTTGAAAACACACCTTGGGGGCGGCTGTGTCTCAGTTGGTTGAGTCACTCGTCTTTCAAGCAGCAGATAGATACAACTGTGGCGTAGTGAATGGCGCTGACAGATCGAGTATGTGTGAACTGGAGGTTACTCTCCCGGACTGTTTGGAAATCGGCAGATACAGTAGGATGACCTTTCTCTCCTGTGACCCCTAAACTACATTACAAACAGTACCCTTTGTTTACTGGCAGGTCAGGACGCCGTTGACAGCAGTGAGTTTCTGCATCGACTTTAAACTGCAAATCTGGAGTTGAAATTTTTCCTCCTCCCTCACAGTGTGAAAAGACCTGACGATGTCTGTCTCTGTTTGCAGGACCTGGACCTGATGAGTGGGCTAGGGTTGGGTTCATGGTCAGACTCGAAGCCTCTGATTAAAAGAGGATGAGAGAGTCGGACAGGCCGAGATAGAAATCAGACGCACAGGGACACGGTGAGGTAGTTAGTGATGAAAGAGTGCTGAAGAGAAGCGAGGACGATTCTTCTCCTCCCCTCTTCCATGAAGGTTAACCAAAGCAGCACACACACATCCGTCTAAATGTGCCCCGTACACCTCTCATGTATTCCTCCCACTTGTGTGCTTAATTGTGTGGCGGATTGGATGAAGACTTTTAGTGCTACAAGGATGTTTTCCGTTCTCTCGCGTAGAGCAGAGCCCGTGTTTTGCAGCAGTCCCTGTCCATTTCTGGCACAAGGACACATCTGTTCTGTGCTAGCCTCCTAGCCTCAACTCTGTGTTCATTTCTCCAGTGTCACACAAGTCAAGGTTTTAGCACTGGGATGCTAATCAGCTCAGACTTCAGTTTTTCCTGGAAGAGAAGACGTGTCTTAAAATCATTAGTACGAGTGCTGTTTTGTTGTATTTACTCTGAACATGAATGGATTAGGTCTTCCAATTAGAAGAACACTGTGTTGCACAGAGACATCACAGCTTGCATCTAAACATCATTATCTGGTCTGAGGCTCCTTCTTCCCCTTCAGGCAGAGCACGCTGGTCCAAAAATCTCCAATTTGTTGCCTCTCATTTATTAAAGCCAATTATTTTTTTTACACCCTCAACAAACGTGATGGATCTTCTGTGACGTGAATTTCTCCGCTTTCATCGAGCTATTGTTAAAATCGACGCACCATCGCCCTGGGTGTATGGCCTCGATTTTGTGTTTCCTCCTCCGTGAACAAAACTAACAAGCAGCCAGGAGCAGAAAGGGCGCGCTGAGAAACAACATGTGCTGTAAGGGTGACAGCTTCAGTGGCTACAAATGGGCCCTCAGAAACAAACAACTCAAAGTGCAGCTGGCGTGCTTTCCTAATGTTTTTTTTTTTTTTTTTCACTGATGTTGTTGAAAGTTTTAAAGGAGCAATCTGTACCCCTGCCCCCTAGTGTTTAAAATGAGTACTGCAGTTTAAACTCTAATCATCACAAAGAGCTGTCTGGCTCCACCCCCTCCTCTCACACAGGTCAGCATGTGGTGCACACTGTAGCTTCAGTGTTTAGCCAGCTCTGCATGTGGTGGACACTGTAGCTTCAGTGTGTGTGTGTGTGTGTGTGTGTGTGTGTGTGTGTGTGTGTGTGTGTGTGTGTGTGTGTGTGTGTGTGTGTGTGTGTGTGTGTGTGTGTGTGTGGAAGCAGTGTTCAAACAGTGAAGTCTCGGGCCCCAGAGGCTATCGCCGCACTCGCTCTTCAGACTCCTGCTAAGTGACGTTGTTGTCTTCTGGTTTTATTCTTCTTTTTCAAACGCCATCTCTTATGTGTCCGGGCTGCAGCACGCGCTCGCACAGAGCGGAATAAAGCGGATCATCTTCTGGCGCTGTGATAACAAAGGATGTGCGCAGCGTTCTCTCAAACCACACGCCTCTGTTACTGGTTGTTTTCTTTTTCTCCGTCACCGCGGGACTGTTGAAAGACCAGCGTGCCACTTTTTGTCCGTCTCTTTCTTCCTAACACGGCGATTGAATTTGTTTGTTATCTGTGAATGTGCCGCAGGTATTCAGTCAGGTTTGAGTGATGACAGTGTGCACGCCGTGTTCCCTCTCCAGCAGCGGTGATGTGTCTTGGCGGGACAGACCCGAGGTAAGGCAGCACTTAACGCCACGGTGAAAATGGAAATGTCAGGCTCCCTCATGGAGCTTGTTATTCAGCTCACGGCCTCCTGGAGAATCTCACACACACACACACACACACACACACACACACACAGGAACTACTTCCTCAGGTCTTAATGGGTTTGCAGTGTACGAGAGTGTGAGGCGAGGGAGTATGCGGCGCTCTTAATGAAGCAATCACACTAATTAACGTCAAACTTTAAATTAAGCATCGGCTGCTTTTCTACTGTGAATAAAAGATACAGAAGATCTTACTGATGTTCTCAGCTTCATCTATTATTGAGGGGGACGACTGGTTCCATCTTCAAAGTTGTTCCACGGTTGCTTCGGAGGGTGACGGATGGATGGCACACATTTTTCTGCTACATGACCCCAAAACGAGAAACTGTGAACGACCCCGACTTAGAGAAAGATCTCCTCCCGCTCTGTAACCGACGTATTTACTTTCTTCAGTTTATCAGAACAGAAAATATTTCAAGGTGAACCTGATGAAAAGCATGAAGAGGAGTTTTATTGAAAAGCTGCTGAAACAACAGTTGAACTGTTTGCCTCTCCATATCTGATTGAAGTCATTATTGTGTTTGTGTTTTCCGGAGCTCTCCGCTGTACGAGTGGGCGTCTTTTCTTTGACGCGGTGCTTCTTGCATTCTGAGGAGCACCTCGGGAGTGAGAGTGGAGTTTGGTTTGAAGGTCGCGTCTCGTAGTGTTAGGATCAACGAGGATGTTTTCCACGCCGGCCTCCTCGGTGACCTTGCTGCAGTAAAAGACTTCTTCTTCTTTATTTCCAGCATGCATCCAATCATAAACCATGAACTGGTGCTGCAGCCACCCCGATATGAGAAACCTATCGGATGGAACAGATATTCTCTTACTTCCCTCCAAGACTTTGAAGCACACCTGTGAAACATGAGAGCGGCCTGCTGTTGGTCTGTCTTTGTGTATCTATTGTGCTTGCTCCTTATCGTGCCTTGTTAAGTGCTTTCCTCTGCTGTGTCGGTAACACAAGCCCGGGCAGTTCTGTTGCTCAGCTCACGACCATCACGGATGATAGATTGTGGTAATACGAGTGGGTAAATGCCTCTTCGGCGCTCCTTTTTTTTTTTTTTTAAGCTTTTATCTCAGATTTGGCACAAGTGCGCGTTCAATAATGAAGCGGAGCATGAAAACATGTTTTTCATCAGATGCATGACTGATACCTGGAGGACGGCTCGATGAGCAGCAGGCAGAGAAAGTATACGGACCTCTTGGGTAAGAGTGTGAAAGATCCTTTCGAATCAAAAGCAGTCAAATGGAGGTTTTGTTATCAGACTGGTTTCATTTGATTCTGGAAATACACGATGTCACAACTTAAGTACACAAGCAGACAGCTGATCGAGGCGATCGCTCCCTTCCTGTCGAGAACACTTTAAAAGGGGACACATACCTGAGAGTCTACAGACCCACAACATGTGAAATAAATCCATCCAGTTCTTTGCTTGTGATCTGCAGAAGTCTGACGACACAGAGAAAAAAGCTCTGTTTTTAATGTGCGCTCCTTGTGATGTCACAGTGGGATTCTGGGAGAAAAAAAAAATCCCCTCCCCTTCCCTCCCCTCCCGTGGTATCTCCACCCATAGACTCCACCTCCAGACGAGAGTCATGTTGGCCACTTTTATTCTCTCTACAGAGGAGAGATGTCTATGGGGAAAACTCAGGGGGCGGGGCTTATTGCATTTAAAGAGACACACACACCAAAACAGAGCGTTCACAGAGAGCTGGTTTCTACAGGGTCTCAAACCTCCTCTGCTGCTTGATTCATGTTATATTTGGACCAAAGCTCAGAGACACAGATGTTTCATTTAGACCACAGGGGGGCGCTGTTTGAAAAGAGGGGAGAATACGTCCTCTTTAAATCTAGAAGACACAGATAATATCACTTTGACAGATTACTTCAGCGTGTAGCATGATGGATACATGAAAAAATGAACTCACTATGATCCACAAACAGTCAGAGTGTGTGTGGTCAGAGATGAATCATTTAAATGTTCATGTTGACGATGGATATTCTCCTAAAGAGAGGAAAACACAAACGCTGAACACTCAGAGAGCAAAGAAAACCGATTGTCCTCCTTTTGAATTTGGCATTTTGAATGTCCAGGTGAGGAGGCAGAGAAAAGGCTGAGTGTGTGTGTGTGTGTGTGTGTGTGTGTGTGTGTGTGTGTGTGTGTGTGTGTGTGTGTGTGTGTGTGTGTGTGTGTGTGTGTGTGTGTGTGTGTGTGTGTGTGTGTGTGTGTGTGTGTGTGTGTGTGTGTGTGTGTGTGTGTGTGTGTAGACAGATAAATGGTCTCTCTGGCGGTCAGCCTGGTCAGGGAAGGCTCCGGCTACAGATGACATTTTGAGCTGTGATTGCCTGGCAGGTCGGCTGACGCTTGGACCGGCTGCAGCCTCACAGGGAGTGTGACAAAGATGGAGTGGAGCTGGCTCTGTCACACACACACTCTCTCACGTACACACACACACACCTCAGCCGCTTCCACCTGTGTGTATGACAGTGTGTGTTTATGTGCACTGGGTGACCTAGGCGCTGCAGGCATCCATTACCAATCTGTGGTGTGATTGAGGGGAGATCCAGCCAGTGAGCGTGTCCGGGCTGTTTTATCCCCGCTGCCTTACCACCTGCCTAACCTCCTGAACCCACAATCCTCCTGCAGCCTCCGGGGAATTGCAACTCCGTGCCACACAAATCTAAGTAATACAATATACTGCAGCCACGGGGTCAAAACAGCACTGACAGCAGCATCAGGAAAAAGTCACCTGAAGTTGGAGGTGAAATCACAGATGTAAAAAACACATCCCATTAGAGATGATTATTTTGATGTAGAAATAAAAAAGATTGCAAAGGAGGCGCTTAATGAGGTTAACATTTTTCAGGAGGTGTTTGCAGCAGCTGCCGCACTGCAAATCCAAACGGCTGAAGGCTGCTTTGGATTTGATGAATTGCATTGACTTTTCATCACTTTCTTTGCCTCCGTTCACTGCTCGTAAATTGGCCTTCATGTGGTGAGACACAAACAGAGAAGCACAAATAAAAAAGGCAACATTTGCAGATGGATGAAGGCAGAGCACACATCCAGAGTTAGACTGAGAAATCATAACTTTTTAAATGATGTTGTGTTTTACAGCTTTGTCAGTGTCTTTATGAGCAACAATAAAGTTTCTTTACGTTCTGCATCTTTCCTGCACAGGAAGCTGGATGAAGTGTACAACCCTTCTTTTTTTTTTTTTTTTTTTTTGCATGGATGTGGAAGCAAACTGTCAGTCATGGTTAGCCAAGCTCTAGCCAAGCGGCAACCTCCAGTCTTGAAAAATGAAGCCAATGCGGACATGGGGAATTGTACAGTTTGTCGAGTGTCCACTAGACGCAGGCTCCAGGAGCACAGGAAGTCACATGCACACCACAGCAAAGCCTGCAGCGCCCCCTGCAGGAACAGACGGGTGACCTCACTCAGGCTTCGTACGTTAATATTTACAGTCTCCAGATCTAACACATTCACAGCTGCATTATCATGTCTTTTTCTCCATAATTAAGAAATCAACAAAAATGTAAGACTTTTTTTCATGCTATCAGATAACTAAGCTTTTTCTTTGCTTTGTGTATACATCCTGTTACATAAGCATGAAGCAGCCGTGTGGTATACTCCTCCGACAACATGAAAGCTGCTGAGAGGAGTTAGACTTAAGAGAACGTTCATCTGGGGATGCTTTGCAGAGTTTCAAACGCACACTGCCTCACTTCTCTGCGTAGCCGTTGCACTTTTATTTAGGTCAACGCTGTCTGCTGTTACACGGAAATCTTACCTGCTGCACCAGGTAAAGTGGATTAGAGACTTCAGAAGTACTCAGAAAGTACGCCCACACAAAGCAGTGCTTATGTAACACTACCCCTCGCTTGTGTCCTCAAGAGAACCACATCCTCCTAATTACCATACACGACGCAACAGAACGCTGCTCCATCACACGCCGACCTGCAGGACTTCACATGCAGAGCTGAATGTGTGCCGATCGTCATCATCATTCTCCCTCCGCCTCGGAGACGGAGCAGAAGCATCCGCATGAGGGGCGAGGCGTTTACACACAGCTATAAAAACGCTTACACCAAGAATGAAACTTTTATGGCCCCAGCAGGTGTTGAGGTACGACGCCTCGCTTCATTTCGGGGGCGGGTTCTCCTGCCACGCGTCCTTGCCTGGGGGAGAATATACAGTCACAGTCAGAGGAAGTGGAGGGGCAGATACAAGCTGCTGTAAATGCTTCAGATTTACTCTGATTGATGGAAACGAGTGTCTGTGCTTCAACCCCATCACTGCATCCACCTCCAATCAGCCCGTGTCACAAACCTACTCTCATTTCAACCTGTCCAATATGGCCGCCTGCTCACAGCTCCTTTAAAGTATCTACACCCAATGCTCCCACACAGAGACTGTATCTGTATATTTACTAACCATACTTACATGTTTCTTTATGATCTATTTATTTACAATCTAAGATCAATTAAAAAATGGCCGTTTGTAGGAGTTCAGTTTTATGGGATTTGATTTGGGAACTGGAGGATTGCCGCTTCAGGTCCCAGTGCGGTTCAAGTTGGGAAACTGGTTCATTAGCTGGATGTGTGTGTGTGTGTGTGTGTGTGTAGCTCCAGGAGTGATGTCAACAACCTGAGTTTCTTTATAACGTCTCATGAAGACACACAGCCAGCTGACCACGACCATCGTCCTCCACGTTTGTTTTCCACCTGAAGTCCCGTTTTATGTCTCAGTGATAATAACTTCATCGTCATTTTTCAGGATGTTTGCAAAAAGGGTCTTGACAGATATATTTCCATGAGCACAGTGTGGTGTTTGTTGAGGCTCCTCCGTGTAAATCATCCACACATGGCCACCCTGTGTTCCCAGTTTGGATGTCCTCTTCTCCCTCTCGCTCTCTGCACATGTGGCTCTCCATCATGGAGCTCATTACAGACCAACATGTTTATCATCCCTTTTCCCAACTGGCCTTTAAATTAGAGCCTATGTTATGTATCCTGGCTGCTTGTGACGGGTCCTGCTCGCTGTGCGGCTCTTCTCTTCCTCCTCGCGCTGCCTGTTTATGGACCCGTTTAGTCCCCCTTCTCTGGGTTTATGAGTCTGAAGGGGGATGTGAGCTTCCTGTGGCAGACTGCGATCAGGTTGAGGCTCTAAACAGACAACAGTTACAGACCCTGGAGAAGGTTAGGACTGTCAAACTGAAAGGACTGACTTGATTTTCACATGCTTGTATGCTGCCTCTGCACTCGATGCTCCTTTATCATCCAGGTGTTTTCTCTTAGGTCTCCCAGGTTCTGCTTCTGTTTGATAAAGAAGCAAGATTTAAAGACGTGTCGTTGCTACCTGCCACAGACTGTCAAATATATTGAATATTTGAAGCCTGAGTGGCGTCCTCGTTCTGTTTCTGCAGGGGGCGCTGGACGCCTTATTGTGAATAACTCTGATCCTTCATCCAATCAAAACTGATGAGTCATCAAAACATTCCCCCCGTACAGTGTGTGTGGATGGAGACATGAGGTAATCACACCTATTTGGTTTTTTTGAAGCAGGCTGTAAACATGTTCATGTCAGCTTGTGTGAAACACTGCACAGTGCTTCGTAACGCTCCGTAATTTACAATAATCTTTAATCACAAAAGTGTTCAGTCGAAACATGTCGTGCACTTTGACGAATTAGACAAACTATTCATTCGTACTGTTTCACATTAATAGTGGGCTGTGTCCTGTATATGGTTGAACACTATATACACTCTCCGTTCTCAATGTCCCGTTGATTCAGATGAATAAACATCGTTCTGCACCACAGCACGTATGAACAAAAGTATTTAAAGGTCAGTTTTAGTAAAGTCTTGTTTTTCTCTTCTTGGCTTAATTCCTTTCATACAAAGAGCACGTGCAAATCTGTTTTTTTTTCCTGTCATGTGGGTATAGCTTTCCTTTCTTTGTATCTAACACATCCCTGATAAGTAAAAACTCTTGCTTTTCTTTCACATATTCACCTTCATACATGTTCATCTGCTGCCATCAAAAAGAACCATTTAAGGAGGAGATAAACGCCCGCATTCAAGGCTCCCATCAATACGCCGCCGATGCTTGAATGAGAGCAGAGGAAGCGGGGAGGCTGCGTGGTCAGCGGCCATGTGATTCTGTGTAACCCTGTTTTTGTGCCGCTCTGAAAGGAGCCTTGTGGCATTAGGTATAAATGGGAAAGTAATTAGCCGAGCATATGCACTTGGACCTGCGAGACGAGGACGAGGTCTTTGTGCAGCTTTCTGCACACCCACGTGGGTCTCTTCAGTCCTGTGTGTGTGTGTGTGTGTGTGTGTGTGTGTGTGTGTGTGTGTGTGTGTGTGTGTGTGTGTGTGTGTGTGTGTGTGTGTGTGTGTGTGTGTGTGTGTGTGTGTGTGTGTGTGTGTGTGTGTGTGTGTGTGTGTGTGTGTGTGTGGATGTTGGTGAAGTGTTTCTTTTCGAGGCCACCCACAACGGGAGAAAGCCTGATTGACAGGCAGAGACTCCTGCAGGAGGCAAACAAATTCACACTGGTACAATCAGAGCTCCATGTGTTGACACGACCCCGCCAGCAGCAGCAGCAGCAGCAGCTCTGCTCTCAGAGACGACTCCCTCTCTTCTCGCTCACCAACAGCCGGCAATCACACCAAAATGAAACTGAAATAAAGATGTTTAACAGCTTTTTCCTGCTCCTCTAAAAAAAAGATAAGTTAAAATCAAAGCAGTCCTGAAACTGGTTGATTGAACTCTGTGGACGTGAGCCTCTGGTCCTTTGTGCATAACGACCTTTTCGATTCAACACTTAGAATGAAAACGACCCGCGTGACTGAGGATGTTGCTTTTCAATATTTAGGATCAATTTTTTCTGTATGCAGTGTTGTAAGTAAGTGTTGTCGTCGTTACACCTTTGTACTCCAGAGTGCGTTAACAGGAGCCTCTGTGCATGTTCTCGCTGTGCATACGTGAGCTCTCCTCGGCTTCCTCCCACAGTCCAAACACGAAACTCGATCGGTTATCTGGTGAATCCTAATTGCTCAGTGTGAATGTGAGTGTGGCTGGTTGTCTGTCTCAGTGTGTCAGCTTTGTGATTGGCTGGTGGTTTGTTCAGCGTGTCCCCCGTCTCTTCCCCAGTGGCAGCTCGGGTCAGCTCCTGCCCCTTAAATCCCAAACGGGAAACTGGCAAATGGGCATAGATAAGACTTTGTAGAGGCTCAAGAGACACGATGGTAAACACACACACTCACACACACTCACACACACACACACACACACACAGCGCTGCCGTGAGGTCATGTCCCCCCCTGGTGCATTAACGTCCCACCCTGAACAGCGATGAGTAAAGAGCTTTGGCTAACGCTAAGATAACAAATAATTGTGTGATTCATGATCAGTGAATGAGAATCAGAATCGTTTTTTATTGCCAAGTACATTTACATATACGAGGAATTTGTGTTGGTGTGAAAAAAAAAACGAGGGTAAAATGACTCAAATGAATATTGTTCAAGATGGCAGAACTTTGTTGTTTGTCATTGGCCCAGTCGCTGTGCAGATGAGCCAGTTGGGAGCGGACACGCCGACACAGCTACAATCTAAACAAAGAAACTGGCTGTTTTTGAGTCCATCTTTACAAATTGTTACTGTGGTCGTTAGTATGACTCTCAGCTTTCATGACAGATGTGAACTTTCACTTTTAAAAGCCACATGTCAAAAGAGTTAAATGCTACAAACTCTGAGTACTGTCCTGAGTTCAGTTTCCTCCCATCCCAACAGTCTGTTTGAACTCAACTTACCTCTCCTCTCCTCTACTCTTCTCTCCTTTCCTGTCTTCTCCTCTCCTCTACTCTACTCTCCTTTCCTCTCCTTACCTTTCCTTTCCTGTCTTCTCCTCTCCTCTCCTCTCCTTTCCTTTCCTCTCCTCTCCTTTCCTTTCCTCTGCTCTCCTTTCCTTTCCTCTGCTCTCCTTTCCTTTCCTCTGCTCTCCTTTCTTTTCCTCTCCTTTCCTTTCCTATCTTCTCCTCTCTTCTACTCTCCTTTCCTTACCATACCTCTCATCCTCTCCTTTCCTTTCCTTTCCTCTCCTCCAGTCTCCTCTCCTCTAGTCTCCTTTCCTCCAGCCTCCTGTCCTCTCCTCTCCTCCAGTCTCCTCTCCTCCAGTCTCCTCTCCTCATGCATTCAGCGCCGTGCTCATCGCAGCATGATGCAACACTGCAGTCTGCAGCAGCAAGGCGAAAGGTTACACAGCAAATGGAGCTCGGTCAGAGTGCCTGCAAACAGATCTGACTGGAGGGCTCCTTTAATCCGAGCCCTGAGCCTTTTGGCTCTGTTTTACTCTATTTACAGGCTTCCTTTGAGTTTAGGCTGGCCATGCATTATTGATATCTCCTGGATAAGCTGTGAACTCACATATGCTGTTCATTTGTTTTTCTGAGTACTTTATGTTTCAACTGTTCTTTATCTTTGATGGTTTAAAATACAACACAGCTTGTGTATCTGTGATTTCTGCGTCCTCCATCTCCAAGCGTCTCCAATATTGATCCTAGGTTGTGTCATAAGGGCGGCAGTAGCTCAGTCTGTAGGGACTTGGGTTGGGAACCGGAGGGTCGCCGGTTCAAGTCCCGGCACGGACCAAGTCCGGAAACTGGTCTGGTAGCTGGAGAGGTGCCAGTCCACTTCCTGAGCACTGCCGAGGTGCCCCTGAGCAAGGCACCGAACCCCAAAACTGCTCTGGGGCGCTCTCTGTGGGCAGCCCCCTCACTCTGAGACCTCTCCATTAATGCAGAGTGAAAACCGAATTTCCCCCCGCGGGATTAATAAAGTATATAAATAAATAATTAAGTTGAGGACGGGGGGCGGTATGGCGCCCTCCTCACCCCTCTTCCTGTTTCTGAGAGTAATCGGGCCACAAACTCCTTCAACTCATCTTTAATAAATACTCTCCTATAAACGCAGTCTGAGTTGACAGATGTTTTGTTTCTCTGGTTTTTTGGAGTGCCACTCTCTTAATGTCGCCATCACTCACTGGGCGCCCCTCGTACTGTAAAGTGTCTGAAGTGGCGAGCTGCGGCGTGGTGTTATTGGATGCCACCGGGAGCCTCTGGCGGCTGATTGATGGGTAAATCCTTCTCATACATCTCGGCCTCCATCTTGTTCAGGAGGGTACAAGGCAGCCGACTGCTCGTGTCACTTTACAATAACGGCAGTGTCAGAGGAGGAGGAGGCTGGGAGGGACGAGTTGAAGGAGGTCACTCCGGACTGACGGATGGAGAACAGGTCTGCCAACAGTGGCGTCTTGCCCTTCCCATGGCGACTCCTTCGAGACGCTGCTTAATGTGTTTCTCAGACTCTAAAGGTGGTTGAAGGGCAGATGATTATAAAGTTCCTGCTCTTTGTTTACCTCTCTTTACCTTTCCTCCTTTTTGACTTCTGCTCTTAATCCCACGGTTCCAGCGTCGGATGATGAGGCCATTTATCACCTCTCTCTTGATTTTAAAAATGCACCTTCCTGGAAAAGACGTGTTTGTAATGAACTTCCTGATAGCGTTAATCCTGCAGAGCCGTCAATCGAAAGCAGCTGCTGCGTCTGGCAGAAGAGTGCAGAAGCCATTAAAAGTTGAGTTTGTCTGTAATGTCATTATGAGAGAACGTGAAGGTCTGAGCCTCCCACTCGCTCATATTCTCTGTGCCTCCACAAACACACACACACGTGTTCATGTGATCTCAGTCTGGGGAAAATGTTGTTGTTTCAAGTCAGTGCAGCTCGTATAAACAGCAATAAATAATGGGATCATGCTGAAGGTGTTTTCTTTATTAAATAACATTACAAACATTAGTATGGCTGATAGAAAAGTAATTATACTTCTAATAATTCACGACCTAATTGGTTTAAGTGCCATTTTGAAATGTCAAAGCTGGATTCATCTTTATTTCATGTCGAGAGAGAGAGAGGGAAAGAGAGAGAAAGAGAGAGGGAGAGAGAGGGAGAGAGAGGGAGAGAGAGAGAGGGAGAGAGAGGGAGAGAGGGGGAGAGAGAGAGAGAGGGAGGGAGGAGAGAGAGAGAGAGAGAGAGAGAGAGAGAGAGAGAGAGAGGGAGAGAGAGGGAGAGAGAGAGAGAGAGAGGGAGAGAGAGGGAGAGAGAGAGAGGGAGAGAGAGGGAGAGAGGGAGAGGGAGAGAGAGAGAGAGGGAGAGAGAGAGAGAGAGAGGGAGAGAGAGAGAGAGAGAGACCCTCTTCATCGCGAAGTTCAGTCGCCGGTGTTTTTCGTCTCGGTGGCGTCGCGTCTGGGGGGTTGTGTCACCGTCTGTGCCGCTCTTCTCAGAGTGAATCAGGATGTATAATGCCGTATAATGTGTTATTTTGCAGATCATACTCTGCTCTGAGAAAATTACTTTCTGGCCTCTGCGGAGAGTTGAATGAAATTCATGAGGAGCCAAAATGAATTGATTAATATGTGATGAAAGCCGATCATTATCCACATCTGAGGCCGTCACTCACCGCATTGTTCAACCGCTGCGAGGGAGCGAGTTCCTCCAAATGTCTGTGAAAGCAAAGAAAAGTCTGAGAGATTCAGGAGATTATCAGGTTTATCCCAGAAGAGTGGATGCTCATACAGGTCAGCATGTGGTGAACACTGTAGCTTCAGTGTTTAGCCAGCTGTGCATGTGATGGACACGGTAGCTTCAGTGTTTAGCCAGCTCTGCATGTGGTGGACACTGTAGCTTCAGTGTTTAGCCAGCTCTGCATGTGGTGGACACTGTAGCTTCAGTGTTTAGCCAGCTCTGCATGTGGTGGACACTGTAGCTTCAGTGTTTAGCCAGCTCTGCATGTGGTGGACACTGTAGCTTCAGTGTTTAGCCAGCTCTGCATGTGGTGGACACTGTAGCTTCAGTGTTTAGCCAGCTCTGCATGTGGTGGACACTGTAGCTTCAGTGTTTAGCCAGCTCTGCATGTGGTGGACACTGTAGCTTCAGTGTTTAGCCAGCTCTGCATGGGTCTGTAAAGCTTTCTGCGTTCTAACCTCTCTCCATGTTTCATCTCCAACATTGATCCTAGTTTGAGCAGCTTTCTGCTGCTGGAGCTGATTAGAAACATGCAGAGGCTTTTTAGCTCGGGTACAATCACTTCTATCTGAAGCAGTTCCACTGCCCAGAAAAAATCAGTATCGATAATGGATGCATGGTGTGTTGTTGCAACTTTGATGAAACTTTGTGTTCCTTTGTCCTGAATTGAATTGAATTGCAATACTTGAAGGCAATTGAGCCCAAACTGGTTTTCCTCCCAGCATATCAGGAGCTAACGGATGTAAACACAGAAGTTCTTTTATTCGATCAGAAATGTTTTCAAATGATCTCATTAACTCCTTTTTAAATTCTGTTACTGTAAAGTTGACTCAAAACCAAATGTTCCTTCCAAATCGTTCATTGATTCCTTCCTTCTCTGTCAAACACACACACACTGCTGCACGCACACACACACTCTTAATGTCCTCCGTAACTCTATCCACACACACACACACACACACACACACACACACACACAAAGTGCTTTCCGACTGACCGGAGATCAACAAAGAGGGGGCGAGACGCAAAGACTTTCACAACTCACTTACAGCCGGCTGAGTGACGGCCAGCGGGGAGGAAATCAATAGCAGGAGGGGGAGACACCATCAAAGGCGTCCACGGACCGACATCCCGCTCCTGTCGACAGGTTCTAATCCATAAAGAGCGAGGCGGGAGGCTCTTCTCTTATCTCCATCACAGCTCCGAATTACAAAGAGAGAGGGAGAAGCAGACTGAGGCTGGCTCTGCGGGGGGGGGACGAGACGCTCATGTTGTCTGATTGTTACATAACAGAAGAGGCTGTTTGTTGTGACTGTTGTGCAAAAGAGACATCAGCTAATCCAGCAGATCTCGTCAAACTTCAGCCGAGAAGTGCTCAACTTCTCGCCTTCTGCTTTCCAGTGAAGTCGTCTCTGTTAAATTTAGAATAAACGGAAGAAAAGGGTTATAGAAACCCAATTATAGGAAGCTGACAGAGAACAGCACCATACGTAGACACTCAAACTTCATTAACGCTTTTTAAGCTTGAAGAACGTCACTGTGCCACCTCCACTGTTTGAGTGACAGGTGATCTCTGACAGCAATGAACCTGCGGCGGAGAGTCGGCGTTTGATTGACAACTGTGCACTGTTTGGATTCTAAAAAGACTCCAAAGGAGCGCGCAGAGGAAGTCTTCAGAGAAGAAGAGGAAGAGCTTTAAGAAAAGGATTCAACAGTTCAGGTCGCACAAACAGACAGGGGGCCGACAGAGCCCCGGAAAGGTCCAGAACATTTTCATAATGTGCGTCCAAATCCTCGCTTGCTGCTCGCCGTTAATAACGCTTCAGTCAGATAACTCACAACTCACGTTTGTGTTGTGTTTCCTGTCCAGAATCAAAAGCCAACCAATGAAATGAGCTGCAGTGAAAGGATCATTCTCATGATGACTTGTTGTGATTGTTTGCATTTCAACGTGCGCTTCCTGTCCCAGCATGACGAGCATTTATGATGAATGGATGTTCAGTTAGTCAGTGAAGAGGAAAGAGCATCGACCTGGTAAATATCCAACAAACACTTCCAAACCTTTGAAACCGCCCCAGTCCATTTAAGCCTCTCTGATCCTCCGGCTCCATTCACACACTTCCTCCCCTTCTCAGAGTGTGTGTGTGTGTGTGTGTGTGTGTGTGTGTGTGTGTGTGTGTGTACTGGCATGCATGTTCATCTTCACACATCTTCAAATGTGTGTGAGCGTGCTCATAGACGGACAGGCTCATGTAATATTCAGCAGACCCTGGAGGTCTGCCCTCATCTCACCTGGTGACTGCCATAACTACTTCACTGCTGCCACTAACTCCTCCTCCTCTTCTTCTTCTTCTTCTTCTTCTCTCCACGCCTCCTCATCATGCTCCAGGCTCTCTCCATCATCCTGACCTGTCCCCCCCCCCTCTCTCCTCTCCCTCATCTGTCTTCCCTTTCTTTTATCTGTTATCCTGCTGTCTCTCTCTCCCTGTCCTCCTCTTCCTCTTCCTTCCTCGTATCTCTTCTTTCTCCTCCTCCTCCTCGCCGTTCCAGCCTTCCCTGGCCTGTTTGCTCCCAGCGTGGCAGAATTAGCTCGTCTCCCTCAATTCCTTCACTTGATCCTGCGGGAAATGACAATGTTGCAGTCTGCCGCCATTATTTCACAGATCAAAGCGTCCAAATTGAACCCGGCTCGGATGAAAAATAACCGCAGCTCCTATCGTGTCGTTCACCTTTGCATCAGACTCGCTGCCTGCTGCCAAAAGGGGCGTGGGACTCTGTCCTGTGTGTGTGTGTGTGTGTGTGTGTGTGTGTGTGTGTGTGTGTGTATGTGTGTGTGTGTGTGTGTGTGTGTGTGTGTGTGTGTGTGTGTGTGTGTGTGTGTGTGTGTGTGTGTGTGTATGTGTGTATGTGTGTGTGTGTGTGTGTGTGTGTGTGTGTGTGAAGATTTCAGGGTGCTTCCACGCCTGCTTGCATCCATAACTTGTCGAGGTGTGTCGTCTGAGTTTGTCAGTCTCAACACTCCCCCTGCTGGCGGACGCTGAAAGGCTCGAGCATCATGTTCAGCTGCACCAACGAGAAGCAACAAGTGTTTCAGAGACGCTCTGACTTGATCTTTCTTTTGTGTTCAGCAGCAACAGATGGAAGAAAAAACAAGAAACACTTTATTGCATAAAACATGTGGAAGCTAAATCCTGCCTGTGATGAATCCTCAGCCTCCTTTTACCTCAGTTTGGATCCTCTTTGTTTCATAACTAACACCAAACCCATTCTAGCTCACACTCAAAGCTCGTCACCGATGTGTGTAAGTGAGGGGGCGTGGCTTAGTGCAGAGGGGGAGGGGCTGGATGCAGAGGATAATCTGAAACAGTACCAGACAATCCTCATGGAAGTACAGGCACACAAACATGTTTGACATTAAAGCAGCAGGGGGCGTTAAGCAGGCCTTCACACCTCTGGATGTTGAGGTGTGATACGGCCGTGTCCTTTTACCTGCTGTGAATGTTAACAGGAAACGAAGGCAACCGTGCACGACTCCAGTCCCGTCCGCTGCGAGCACGACTCCTGACAAAACGTGCTTGTAAAAAAAAAAACATTTCATTTGAAGAAAAACCTGCTGAAGCTTGTAATGAGAGAGAAGCAAACCTTCCTTTACACAACCATCACAGGCTGCAGAATTGATGAATCCACCTTGTGTTCTCATAAAACTGAAATCAGGTTTCTCCTGATCTCCATTTATTGTATTTCAGCTGCTACAACAAGCCCACATTAGCATCGCCATTAATCTTAGCCTTAATTACCAGAAGCACACAACTGAGGCTTCCTTGATTAATGTGTGCAGAGATTCATTTGTAACAGGTCTGTCTCCGCCTGTGCTCGTGTGGAGTGACGGGGCAGCGCTTTTTATTTGCGCCACCCGAGCAGAAGACAGACGCCATTTTGCCCAGCGGAGCAGATCTCAGGGTGTAATTACGCCGGCTGATTGGTAAATGAGATTAGAGCGTGGAGGTGCACGCTGTGTTGGAGATGGAATGAGACTCTTTAGGAGGTGCTGCTCTTGACATTTCTTGCAGACACACACACACACACACACACACACACACATGCAGTCAGGCTCTACATCTCGGGCTCTTTACGAGTTTAAAATGAATATTCTTAAGAGAGAGAGAAATCTCAGTTAGTTTAGTTGAGTGAAGATCAGAACAGGGAAAGCAGAATGTTTTGCTGTAGCAGCCGACACCTCATCGCTGAACCACATTAACAGCATCGAATACAAAACATTCATTCAAACATCGCTCACACACACGTTCAAACAGGACCTGTGGCCTTGCTCCCCCCCCCCACCCACCGAGCGCCAATCAGCAGAAATGTTTAGAGCAAGCTGAGGCCCTCACCCTGCAGCCACACGTCCGATGTGTCCTTGAGCAACACACTTCACCCAGAGTTGCTGGTTCTGCTTCGTAGGTGTGTGGAGGATTTAATCCGTCAGAGTGTGAATGTGAAGGTGTGAAAGAGATTATCAAGCTCCAATCCATTTACTTTATAAAATCAGTTAATGAGGTCATGCAGAAACTGGGTGACGTCACTGTGCCTACCTTCATTTTTTATACAGAGTCCCCCCCAGAGCCTCGAGTGGACACTCAATGAACTGGATTTAACACTTCCACATTGGCTTCATCTTTAGAGAGCGGAAAAATCTAAAATATGAAATTAGGTGACAAAAAGTCCAAATTATTGGGTAAAATCTAAGATTTAAAATAGAAAGCTGAAATTATGACATCCAACCTGAAATTGTTAATTAACATTCTAAATTATGAGACTGACAGACATAATGATGAGATTTCTTTACAGCTCAGTAGAGATTGATTTATTCCTCGTTTTGAAGACATCACTCACATCTGCACGTGTTGAAGGAGATCTTCAGGCACTCCTCATCTGTCTGTTTGTATTTGTCTCTCTCACCTCTGGTCGAGACTCTCGCTGTCAGTGACACGCTCGAGCAACCGCTAAAGCAGCAGCTTGTTTCTGCTCCTCCGTTGTTGATGGGAAGAGATCCTCGGGAGGGGAGGTGTCTGCGTTTATCTACCTGTGGAGCCGGTCCAGATCCACCAGGAAGGAAGGCAAGGTGGAAGACAGGTTTCTGGCGGGGGGGGGGGGCAGATCAAGGGGGATTTTCTGCTTGTCAAGCTTCCTTCGTCTTTCCGAGAGGAAGGAAGCGATGCAGCTGTCGCTGTACGCTATCCACCTGGGTACTTCAAAAAGACGCCCAGATGCTCAACGCCGTAACACACATCATCAACAACAACCCGCCCAATCTCTACCTGAACACACACGAGCACAGAGACGGCTGGTGAGAACATTACCCACTTGACTTGAAGCTCCCATTGCACTTGACACGTCCCGCCCATCCTTGTCTGCTCTCGTATTAAACTGGCATCTGCAGCTGTTGTGCGATCACACATAATTTGCTCTTTTCTTCCTGCTTGTCTTGTAAAAGAAAAAAAAGAAAAAAAAAAGTCTAATTTTCGCCTGAAACTCTGCGGCAACTCTCCAGCTCCAGCCGGAGACAGTGTGAGCACGCGGCGCGCGGTGGGAGGCCGTAATCTGCTGTAAACCCTGAATCCAGATGGTTCAGTTGATTGGACCATTTATGGTGGAATCATCAGCTCCTATACTTTAATCAATCTGCACTCGAACAGGAAACACCCAGCGATGGGACGTTACACGATCCTGATTACTGTTAAAGGAGCAATACGTCACTCTGACCCCTAGTGTCTAGAATGGGTAGTGCAGTCCAGATTTAAAACATTGTAGAGAGCTGTTGTCTTTATTTGTTAAATATTCATCAATTTGTTTAACACTCTTCATAAGAGGAACTGGAGCAGGAAAAAAACAGCTGTTGAGCCACAAGTGGTCCCTTTTTAAAAAAAGGATAATAACTTTATTTGTAAAGCACTTTTTAAAACAAAGTACTTTGACAAACCCACAGGAACAAAGCAGGAAAACAACGACCCAAAAGAACCCTCCAACATAACAACCCAAACATCACAAGAGCCCAAACAGTACAGGAGACACAGGAAGCCAGATCAGGATGTGTAACTCTGCACAACAACCTCGTGTATCATACTGGAACTTATTTCTGCAAAAACGATTTTTTACATTTTGTTTACATTGAAGAGCTCGTCTGCTCTCTGATTTCTTATTTGATGATCCTTTCTTCTGTGATTCGACTTTTTGATTCTTTAATCGCAGCGCAGCATTCACAATTCCACCACCAGGGGGCTCTCAATCAAAACAATGACAGGAGATGACGTCGAGGCCGGCGGAGGGAGGAAATTTCTCTGTTACTGTCTGGATGAGACACGTCCAGTTACAACGATGAAGAATCTCTGTCTTTGAAAACTTTTGGAAATATTTGAGTTAATGTGAAGAAAAAATAAAATACACAGGTTTAGTCAGTTTGTGCACATTCGACATATTAAATCTTTAAGGCAGCATTTCAGTCGTCTATAACCCGGCAGACGTTCTTTCATCCGACACACTTTAGTTTTGATTCAGATATAATGAACGCTGCACCGGGGAGCCGTCTGAGGGATCTGACCGGTGACCTTCTGGGTCCAGGAGGACTCACGAGCCGCCGCTGCTGTTCAGCTAATAGTGGACCGTGACTGCGTGCTCAGCCCGGACAAATCCAGCAGGCATTGTTATGGCCCTTCTAATGGATAATCCTGTCTGTGTGCTCAGCTCCACAGAGTCCCGGGGTCAGCCGCTATCAGAGGTTTGAGGCGTGCAAACTACGCCGGGTGTGTGACCTTCACGTGACCTCAGAGCCTGTAACACACGGGAGATCAGGGAGAACATGAGGCTTTACCAAAGATCCGAACACAGCCGAGATGAGATTAAAGAGCTGAGGTTGTGAGCTCTCAGTGCATGTATGATGTGTGTTTAGGCGTGTTTGGGTGGCGTGTTCATGTTACTGAACGTCAGAGTGGAGGAGTGGATTATAACGGAGGAGGTGTTTCTGATTGTCACCGCAGGGAGCAGCTTTCTTTCTTTTCTTCGGACTCGTTTAATGATGCTCTTTGCCCTCGATGATAGGAGACGGGAGATTTAGCACTCTTAGCATCTCATGCTAATCATGAAGCACGAAGGTTTGGAAAGTGCACAACTGGAAACTGCAAAACTGATTACGTTGCTTTACACTCGCTCAACGTGTGCAAATGTTTCAAACAGGCATCGTGTCATTTATACAGTCCATACATGTCTGTGTGCGTCTGTTCTGTTTTCACACATTTAAATGAGTCATCACGCAGTCGTTTAGGGAAAAAGCCTCCCCTACTAGGTGCAAAAAACATCTACTTTACAGGAGCCCTGCGCTGACAGTTAGACAGTTAGAGTCAGACAGTTGGCGGTAACTGCGCCACAGAAATTATGAGACATCCAACTTTCCGGTGGTCAGGAAAACAAGTGATGGACGTGTGCTTCTTGTGATTTTTAAGGGTTGAATCTCTTCTGTAGAAAATGATCTCAATGTTTATTTAACCAGGGAAGAACATTTCATTTCAGATTAAAAATCTCTACCAAGAGTTTCCTGTACAAGACAAGTAACAGAGTTACAGACAGACAACGAGCAGCCAACAATGCAAATACAAAAAAAAACATCCTGAGGCAATTAAAAGACACAAATAACAGCTGAACAGCAAATGTTTGTCAGGGTCATCCACAAACATCTACAGCCAGACGTCTCTGTCTATTTAACTTTCTCTTAAAAGCGTCCAACGGGAGACGTTTGGAGTCGCTCTAAGATGACGTGTCTTATCTGCAGAATACAAATCACCACCTTGCACACGACCTCCTCTCAATGTGTGCGTTGTTTAAGCGTCAGAGCAGCAGATCAAAAAGGACCTGAAAGAGCGTGAAGTAGCTGCTGCCCTCGCCTCGTTCGTCATCTTCCACGCACTCGTTTGAATATCTGTGCTGAATGCTTTTATTCCAAACATGACGGGTGTCAGCGCTGTGTCCTCTTCAGTCTTATCCCTGTCAGAGAGAAAGACATGAGTGTATTCTTCACCACTCGTATTCATGTTAGATATTCGCCATTTGCTGCCGTGTCACCGGGGTCGGCCATCAGGTTCTTTATTTCCAATCTCTGATGACTTGATAAGTTCTCTGCCTCCATCAGGCAGCCACGGACGGAGTGACACCAGACGAGCTATCTTGACACGGACTGGCTTTGACTGTGAAAACCAATATCCTCCTTAATTCGTCTACTCGGTTTCTCATTTCAAAATCACATTATGGAATCAGACAGAGTGACAGCGGGGCATTTTACAGGTCCAGGAAATGAGCAGGATACATGTTCATCATTGACTCTCCCTCAGGTGGAGCTGTCAGTCCTGCAGGCGGGGTATGGTCATGCTTCTGTCCGTCAAAGGACACAGTGAGGGGCTCCTGTGTCACATGAAATATAAAAGTGGCACAAAATCAACCAATGATGAATTCAGGAGACAGATTGTTATTTCAGAATTTATTCAGCTGAGTATGAATTGCTGACAAACTTTAAAAACACAAAGCTCTCCTCCTGTGTGATGATGAAGGAAACCTGCTGTGTTGAAGCTTCTCTGACAACAATGCAGCAACCAGTATGTCCTCCTTCTAACTTTAGATCTGATTGGACCAGAGAAGGTAGGCGGGGCTTTGAAGGCCGTTTTGGACGCCCCTGGGTTTGCCAGATATGAGAGCAGTTATCAGGTGAACAGGTGTTGCAGCGATGGAAGCGGGCAGTGGAACTGCTTCAGATAGAAGTGATTGTACCCGAGCTAAAAAGCCTCTGCATGTTTCTAATAAGCTCCAGCAGCAGAAAGCTGCTCAAACTAGGATCAATGTTGGAGATGAAACATGGAGAGAGGTTAGAACGCAGAAAGCTTTACAGACCCATGCAGAGCTGGCTAAACACTGAAGCTACAGTGTCCACCACATGCAGAGCTGGCTAAACACTGAAGCTACAGTGTCCACCACATGCAGAGCTGGCTAAACACTGAAGCTACAGTGTCCACCACATGCAGAGCTGGCTAAACACTGAAGCTACAGTGTCTCTACATGCAGAGCTGGCTAAACACTGAAGCTACAGTGTCCACCACATGCGGAGCTGGCTAAACACTGAAGCTACAGTGTCCACCACATGCAGAGCTGGCTAAACACTGAAGCTACAGTGTCCACCACATGCAGAGCTGGATGAACACTGAAGCTATATAACATGCTGACCTGTGTGAGAGGAGGGGGCGGAGCCAGACAGCTCTCTGTAACATAACGCTCCTTTAAAATAAAGTTACATAAGCTAACTTCAAACAAAAACACACGACAGATATGTATCTCTAAACTTCACCAATGAAAATGGTTTGGATACAGAAGCATGTCCTCGTTAAGATAAAGAACAAACAGTCTCACCTTCAGCACCAAACAATCAAAGTACAGATGCAGTTTAACAGCTCAAAGTCACTCTGAGGTCGACGTTTGTTTGTTCGTTTGCCAGCTGAGGCGGAGTCAGGTGTGTCTGAGGTTAGATGTTCCGAAAACAAAAGAAAATTAAAAAATGTGTTGTTCTTCAACCCTGGGACGTCAGAGACAGTCTGGGGGTTTGGGACTCGTTCTGTCAGAGCTCAAACACGCACAGCTGATGTCTGTTTTCTCAGCAAACAGCAGCAGGAGAAGTCGAGGCCAGTGAATATTTGTGGGGAGTGAAAAATAAAAACAAAACACGAAGCGTCACAGATCAGATAAAAGACGACGCCAGCATTTGATATCATTTCTGGATGTCAACATCTTGTTTTGTTTCAGTAAATATATGACGTCATGCATCAGGCCAAAGACGAGTCTATGAGTAAAACATCTTGATGCTCCGCACTACATTTACTCTCCACATCCTTGTTCCTACACCCCAAATCGTTTTCTGATTATCTCTGCCTGTTTTAGAGACAGAGCAGGAGACAGAGTCACAAAAAGGGGTGAGAAAGAGATCGGGGACCGGCAGGAGGGAAAGGTGCCCCAGGTTGGACTCGAACCCGGGGTCACCCACCTGAAGGTCTACAGCCTCAACACCAACCATTAAGGTGGCCGGCGCCTAAATACGAAATTCCACCGGACATCGTTGATTAAAATCAAGTAGGAGTAGTAGTAGTATATCACAGAATGTTTTTAACTTCTGAATTGAATGCACCTCTTTGAAATGAGGGCTTGATTTGGAGATTGTTTGGCTGAGTGCTGGTTCAATAAATAATCTACTCATTGACTCACTTTCACATTAATTATTCAACACACACAGTGGAGAAACTCAAATCAAATCCCACCAAGTGTATTTATCGTATCTCTGTTGAAACAAAATCAAAACCCATCACACTTACTCAAAGCAACATTTGGGGGCGAGCAAATTTGAGACGGAGTCAGTAAAAAATGGTCGATAAATAAAACAAGCGTTGGCCTCTGCTGCTGAAAAACAAAGCCGATGCTGAAGTGCAAAATCCTGCAGTTCATTAAATGTCCTCTTGAGGCTGATTCTTTGAAACGGCTCCGTTTTGATTTTGAAAAAAGTCAGTGTTCATTATAGTTAGGCGTGTGGCTGAGCTGATGGACAGGTGGGCGCCGTGTAACGGTTTGTCAGGAGGCTTAAAACCCGCCTCAGCTCTCAGCCTGTCGTTAGCTTGACTCAAAGTTAGCCTGAGACAGCATTTCCAACATGGCGGCTGCTTCAGGTGACATTCGCAGCGCTCTTTGATTTGGATCCAGGCAGAATTCAGATTTATTTTCTCTGGCACATAAAAATCTAATAACTCTGCAAGACTGAAAACAATGACGACCGAAACAAGACACACCGAAAATGGCTCAAAAATCATTCCTACTGTTTGTTCTATGAGCCGTTTCACATCCATCTGTGACGGGGCCTTCGCATCCCTCCGTGCTGTGTAGAGTCAGACTCGTTTTAATATGCATACTGACTGTTTTGATTAAACTTTATTTGTTAAATAGACACCCAGCATGCACCAATACTTTCTGTAAATGCTGATTAAAACAGCTTTTTGCAGATTAACCAGAAACCCCAGATAAACACAACAGATCACGGATGAAGCGTAAACACTCCTGCCGTGGGTAAATAACCACAGTGAGTGCGCTCGACGCCCCGCTGTGACTTTAATCCAGCTGAGACGCTCCGATGCTCCGCTCAAGGCCGCCGTGTGTTTGTGCCAAACGACAACATGTTGGAGTTTTACAGAGAGCTTTCAGAGAGGCCTCGCACACGCCATTACACTCTGTATTGTCCTCTGTGTCCCCGCCTCATTACTCCTGATCTATTTTAAAAGGGAATATGCCTTATAACAATTAGTCTGTTTAGAGGCCAATCTGTCACGCTCATTACAGCACTCTGAGTCCCCCGCTTATTTTCCTTCTCCGTGTCTCTTTATCTCCCCGATGGGTCTCCGGCTCTGCTTTTCTGCCACTAAAAGAAACCGAAGCCGAATGTCATTCTGGACTTCATGACCGAGGAGGATAAAGAAGTTTCAATGATAAAAAAATATGACCACAGATCTCTGAGCCCCCTCTCTTCTTTGAGGTTTAAAAATATTCAGAGAATATAAATCTGTGCGCGTGGTTTTCAGTCTGTTCCAGGATGTTTTAACAAACTGTGCGCACCGATGTTCTGCAGTCCTGGAAGTCGTGTTCATTAAATGTTAAAACAGATTTGTATTTTTTCTTCTCAGAGCCTTCGGAGGCTGCTTAATGTCGGCAGCAATGATTCACAGACGGCTACTTTCAGTCTAATTTTTTTTTTTTTTTTATGATTTTAATTGTTCAGAAAAATGATTGGGCGATCGAAGCCGCTGCCGTTAATGACAGTGAGAGACACGGCGTCCTCTCACATGCAGAGAGTGGAATCAGTCTCGCTGTTTGATGTGTCCACAGAGGACGACTGTTTACCAAGTCAGCCATTTCTCCTCTAATTGTCCCTGATCTGGTTTCACATTACAGTGCGAGGCGCTGCCTCCGCCCTCTCCTCGCTCCACGCTCTCTGAGAACAGGGAAATGAAAAACCTGCTCGGCTTTCCTTACTTCATGTGAAAGGCAAAGAGAAGGCGCTGCTGGGAACTTTAGAGCCACTTTAAATCTGCTCGGTGAACTTCACAGCCCTTTCCCACGCCAACCTCGCCGAAGGTGCACGCCGCGGGGGAGTGTGTGTGCAGCAGGTGGGGGCGGCGTTCTCCTTGAGAAAAACACACGCAGTTACACTTGGACAGAGTTTACAGCACATGCAGAAAATAAAAAGAACTGGATGACTCTTTCACTGTGCTGCTCCGTGGTGACTGATTCCTCTCCCTCGTTACAAACGCTCCTGCCTGATCATAAAATCTTAATTAGCTGGATGTCCCTGCCTCCGTCCCTCCGTCCCTCCGTCCGTCCGGCCGGCCTGAGAGAGTGTTTCTCTATCATTTATTTATTACCTTCTTAATTGCAATTTCACAGTGAGTGCTCATGACATTTAGAGACCTTGCAGCTGTGGACGGAGCTGATTGAAGAAGAGTTGCTGAGATTCTGCGGCAGTAATGACCGCCACCAAGAAATCCTGTTCATATGCATCCCACCTACATGAACAAATACAGATTTGATCTCATTCTGGGAGGATTCTGTTCTTATGAGGACAGGCCAGATGTTTCCTGACGAGCCTTACGGTCAGTAGATCCACAAAACCTCTCAGAGGAGTGTTCAGAAGGGAAGGTTCGATGTGGTCTTGGACTGGTATCGGTCTCAGAATCAGAAGCACTTTCACTCGGTCTTGTCTCAGACTCCAACTAGGATTCTGGAGGACTCTGGGTCTTAAATCAAGACTGGTCCACGTCGTCACTGTGAGGGGAACGAAGACACCTCGTTCTAAAACAACCAATCTTTTCAATTCATTCATAATTAGATTTTCATCCCCCCTGGTTACGGACGCAACCTTCCTGCTGGTACGGTCTAACTAAGTGACACGCCCCCTGATTTTACTGATATTTCTGGTCTTGGTCTTGTCTAGGTCTTGCCCTACCCTGGTCTTGGTCTTGACTCAGTTTGTGTGTGTGGTCTTGACTACAACACGAGTTAGAAGGGTGGATGACATCCAAACAAAGTACTCGTTTTTGTTCAGGAAAAAGTAGGCTGTGGCTCAGTGGGTCATCTCTTAACCAGGAGGTCAGGGGTTCGATTTGCATAGACGGTTCCTGCAGAGCAGTTTACAGACGTGCGAGTTCATGCAGCAAAGGAGCGAGGTTGGATACGAACCCACAGCTGCTGCTTGGAACATATTTCTGTCAAATCCTCCAGTTTGTATCTCAAAGTGTTGTAAGCCCCAAACATCCTTTCTGCGGCGTCTTTGTGCGAACAGTGAGGTAGATTACCAGGATTTGATCGACATAATCCATGCAGGAGTTATGTTTCCTGGAAAATGAAACTCTCAAAGCGGTGTGCAAGCGTCTGTGTGTTCCTACAGCAATAAAACAAGCATGTGAGCATATGGCAGAGAAAACAGCCCACATCAGCCTGATGTTTACCCTCGCACAAACCTCCTTCTAATGGCCCGTAAACTGAACCACTCTCACCGAGGCTCAGGTTCAAAACCACTCAGTGGTGCAAACTGCTTTCAATAAGCACGGATGAACAAGTGGACCAAACAGGTGCAGAGCAATTCTACAGAGAAGCTGCACTCATCAAGAGAGCCGATAAGTGTTTGCAGAATGTGTGTGAAAAGCAACAATTTGTTGTATTTGGAGCTGGTGGACGTGTCCTGTCTGTGTATCTGATACATAATTACAGCTAAAGAATGAGTCGGCGGGGGATTAGGGAGGATTTGGAGGGCGATCTCTCATCCTCTTCTCTCCTCCTCCCTGCCTTGGCTCCAAAAAGTTTGAGCTGCTTATCTTATCCCTCAAGGAGAAGGAGGCAGAAAAGCAGAGCCTGATAGGCTGATGGGAGGGGGGGGGGGCACAGAGCATGAATTTATGTACATGTGAGGCCTGCACACAAACAAAGTCACATCCAATGACACATGCTAACCGCGGCGCTCTCTCTCACACACACACACACACACACACACTCATAATCTCTCCGGTTCGCTCCCTGTTACGTAAACAGATGATGATTGTAGCTGCATGGTAAGTCCTCAGAGGACGATGCATCTGCAGCCTCACATGTACAGGTCAACATGCTGCTGCACAGATGCATTAGATTTCCTCCAAGACCGTGATGTGTACAGACGTCTGTGAAGTCAGATATTTTTATCAAAGAATAAAAGTCAACAAATGTTTCAATATTTATGATCAAGCACAACAAATCAGAGAAACATAAACGTTTGTTTCTCTTTCTTTCAGTTTATCAGTTTTAGTTTTATTTTCATGTCGAGTACCCGTGAATGTATCCATCACTTCACCGCTCAATAAGCCAAACATGTTAAACTTAACAGAGCAGTATGTGACTCTATGTGCCCCCTAGTGTTTAAAATGTGTACTGCAGTCTAAACTCTAATCATCACAGCTGTCTCCCCCCCTCCTCTCACACAGGTCAGCATGTGGTGGACACTGTAGCTTCAGTGTTTAGCCAGCTCTGCATGTGGTGGACACTGTAGCTTCAGTGTTTAGCCAGCTCTGCATGTGGTGGACACTGTAGCTTCAGTGTTTAGCCAGCTCTGCATGTAGAGACACTGTAGCTTCAGTGTTTAGCCAGCTCTGCATGTGGTGGACACTGTAGCAAACGAGTACATTTGCTTTTCCACTGAAATGTGTAAGAAAATCCATCCTAGAAACGGAGAGTGTTTGAGCTGCACGTTTTATCCCGAATAAATAAGTTAGATTATGTTTCCTAATACCATGGTTTATTTCTTTTGTTGAAAGAACAATGAGAATATCTGCGCCTTGCATCACGAATGTCTCAGACTCGACAGTGTTTTTAAACTTCTCATGTGCGGACATTTATATTTCACGTCCCCATCAACTTTTCAGAGGGACATTTATATTTCACGTCCCCATCAACTTTTCAGAGGATGAAATCAAAGTTTGTCTGCAGAGGATTCGGGCTGAGTTCACTTCACGTTGACAAAAATAACAGCTTCTTTTAATTGTTCTGATGTGTGTGTGTGTGTGTGTGTGTGTGTGTGTGTGTGTGTGTGTGTGTGTGTGTGTGTGTGTGTGTGTGTGTGTGTGTGTGTGTGTGTGTGTGTGTGTGTGTGTGTGTGTGTGTGTGTGTGTGTGTGTGTGTGTGTGTGTCTGGACTCGTCTGTAAAGAACACGATGTGTGAGAGAAATAGGCTGAATAAGGTGTCACTTCTCTTTGCCTTCTCGCACGTCAGCCCTCGTTTCCTGGCGGCTGTGGGCGTCGCCTCTGGAAGACGTGTGTTAATATTCATCTTTAGCACCGACTGACGTCATGTATGGACTGAAACAATCGATCAATCAGGGTTTTCAGAAGTGGCTGATGGTGAATTGAGTATTTGCATGGTGCTTTTCAAAGAGCAGGTATGGACCTTACTGATTGTTATTTTAGAAAAGACAAATGAGATGGGGGGGGGGGGGGGGGGGATGGATTTCTCCTTTGTATTCCTGGCGTTCCTGTTGTCCACACTTCCATGCGTCTGAGGTGAAGGTCGCAGCAGGCCGTGCATGAAGGAGGACGGCGGTGGTTGTCTGGACGACACATTCAGACGGTGTTGGCAGGGCGTCAGACCTCTGCTGCCTTCATTTCTCACAGATGGAAGCGTGTAGACGTCTTTACAAGTTTGTTAGCTTGATGCTAGCACATTCTGTAAAATGCATTCACCTGGCTAACAACATTAGCATTGCAGTTAATTTAGGAAGATCTCTTTTACTTAGTTAAAGAACTGCTGACTCATGCTACTCCGGTCTGCTGTTACAACCATTGCTCTGCATGACTCGCTCTTTATGTCTCAGTTCACGGCACGAGTGCCTCAGCCGCCTCGATGTGGGCGCTCAGAAAGTGCTTTACATCAACAAAAAACAACAACAACATACTCATAATAAAAACAGGATCAAATGAGTACTTCATGGACCCACATCATAAAACCCTTCTATGACCAGGAACAGTTTACTTAAGACGAGTAGAACATTTAAAAGCAACATTTTTAATTCAACAATATAGACAATAACTGCATAATATTTATTTTATCCTTTTAAATTGGGTATGCATCGCCTTTATTTAAAACTAATCAGGGAAGTTCTGTGATTTTCCGCCCCGAGACAAGTCCAGCTGGAAAAATAGCAATAAACACAAGAGTGACAAAAAGCTGGGTAAAAATGACGAGGAAAGTTTTGAAGGCGTAGAACTTTAACAAATATCCGCTGAGGGTTGTTTCTCAAAGGACAGGATGCAGCTGCAGAGACACACACAGGACAAAGACACGCGCAGCACATGAGGGACCTTTTAGTCTTTTAAGCATCCATCAAAGCCAGAGCGTCCTTGAGTCTGTGATTGTGATCAGAGGATATTAAAACAACACAACACTTTGCCGTCGAGCCAAAGGGCGGACAAACTGTCGCTGTGAACTCGTAGCCAATGAATTTAAAGCCAAGCTGAAACCTTTTGCCAAGGCCAATTACCCGGCCCTGCATACAGCTGACTAATTACACCAAATGAGCTGACTCGACGGATTATGGGATGAATTAGTTGTTATCGAAATCATGCAGCAGAGCTGAATATTAACCGAGTCATTTAAAAGTGAGTCAGTTTCAAACTCATTTATATAAACAGGCGACGACACAGCAGAGACACATGCTCCCTTTATGATGCAATCTCACACAAACTGTAAGAAGTTTCTAATGTTCTCTCTCATGACCAGCAGGGGGCGTTTTAGCACGCAACACCACGTTTGTAGAGTCCCTGTTGCTCAGTTTTCTAGGAAGTGGAGGGTTTGATCCCCAGCTCCTGCAGCAACATGTCCGATGTGTCCCTGGGGAAGACGCTTAACCCCGAGTGGCTCCAGCTGTTTTGTTGGCTGTGTGTGAATGTGTATGGCGCCTCTGCTCAGATATCATCTAATAGCATGTTTACATGCATGTTGGATCAGTAGCCTCCTGGCTGTGAGCAGCTTTATGGAGCTGACTGAAAAATGTTTGCTGAACAGTTACTGTTGTGGCCTCCTTTCTTTCTGGCATCATGACCTTGTTCTGGTCCTTGTTTGGCTAAAGGGTTGGTCATTTCCTCCAGATCCACTTTTTAAGCTTCTGGTTGAAATTGTCTTTAGGTCCTGACAGAAATTAATAACTCAGGTTCTCTGAAAAAGGAACAAAGTAAATCCATCATCTGTATCAGTTTGTAAGTCTGTAAAAACTTCAACCAATGTCTGCCAGGAGGTACCAATCTGATGAACCAATCACACGCCTCCCTGTCTGCCTGCTCTCTGATGAACCAATCACAGCCTCCCTGTCTGCCTGCTCTCTGATGAACCAATCACAGCCTCCCTGTCTCCCTGCTCTCTGATGAACCAATCACAGCCTCCCTGTCTCCCTGCTCTCTGATGAACCAATCACAGCCTCCCTGTCTCCCTGCTCTCTGATGAACCAATCACAGCCTCCCTGTCTCCCTGATGAACCAATCACAGCCTCCCTGTCTCCCTGTCTCCCTGATGAACCAATCATAGCCTCCCTGTCTGCCTGCTCGCTCACACTCAAAGCTCGTCACCGATGACGGAGTTTATACTGAGAGTTTACTCACCGCTGAATGAGACATGAGACGACGTTGTTTCTACACGATGAAGAGATTAGCTGAAGTCACCTTCTGCAGCAATGGCGCTCGCGCATGTAAGTGAGGGGGCGTGGCTTTAGAGGAGAGGGGGCGTGGCATTTTGCATCAACTCTCTTGTTTTTATGCTAAAGCTAACGTTTGGTTTCCTAACAGCTTAAAGAAGGCGACGTGTTTGCAGTACTCGTGTTGCTGCGGAAGGAGCTGAGTGTGAACACTGAGAGCAGAGGTCATGCTCGCCGTCGTTCTGCAGTGAAACGTGCGGACTCAGCCTTGAGAACGTCCTCCCCATCGTGACTCACATCAGTCAGGGAGATGGAAGCAGATCAGCTGTTAGCTAGTGTTTTAATGGCCCATTCAAATTAAAGGCTCTGTCAACAAGGCAGTTAGCTTTATCAAGGTTGTTGATCCAAGCAGGCAATTTACTTCTTGGAACAAAAGAGGAATGAAATGGATGAGAGCGGGTGTGGGGGGAAAAGATAGAGGCTCATCTGTGGATGCTGATACAGCTGCACACACTCACACACACACACACACACACACACACACACACACACACACACACACACACACAGAGTGCTGTGGAAGATACAGCAAATGTATTTCTTTCTGGGTCACCTATTTACCTCCTAAATTCTTCTCCTTTTCCGTGAATCTGATGCGCTCGGATTACAGTGTCACAGAGACCCGCAGAGCGTCATGAGTGGAAGAAAACATCGCTGTTATTATTATTATTATTATTCTGCATGAGACTGTCAGCCCGGCAGACAGAGAGAGAGAGAGCAGAGGCCACATCTCCTCCTGCTAAAATCAATCTTGTGGAGGTCGATGAGAGCAGAATACTGATGAAGCTTCATTCACAGGGATCAGCTCTTTGTTGATCTCTCAGCCTCCTTTTCACAAAAAACTGAAATTAATATCTGATTTATTGAAACCTTTGAGTCCACGCTCTGCATCTCAATCAGGACTACAGTAGTGTTGGTGTTAATGCGGGGAATGTCTCTGAGTCAGAGAAACAGCATCGATAACACGGTGGATTCATGAAACACGTGTCTGGAGGAGAAACCTCGAAGCTCTTTGGGGCCCCGTGTGGTGAAAAGCAGGAATTGCAAACTGTCCTCGCTGCCGGCTCTGAATATTTATCTTTGAAGGTCACGTTTGTTTCTTTGTGTTTGTGTAATATAGTGAGGCAGCGCCTTCCAGCAACAAACACACTGACCCAAGATACATCTGTCAGTGAGCACCTTTATTCATAATTCAGTTTATGGCGTCTTTAATGGCAATGGCACACACACACACACACACACACACACACACACACAATGCTAAAAACTGTGGCGTACATTTTCCCTTTCCTCTCCTTTATAACCCAACACAGACAAAAACAATATTTACTGATCATAGTGACAACTTCTATCGAAACTGAGATTCAAAAATCAACTAAATAAAAACGCGTTCACACTTTCCCCGAGTTACATTCAGCGTGCATCGCACCAGCGCAGCCTGGACACACACAACAAACAACAGTCGGATTGTACGCCATCCCGCACTCCAAATGTACTTTATATTGACTTCCTGCCTCGACATTTTTCCCCGATTTGGAGTGAAGTCTCGCCGCCACACAGCCAGAATCAAGCTAACTTTCAGTTTGTTTTGATGTTGGCGCGCCCTTGTGGACAAGCCAAAACCTCTGATCTATTTCTGTGCATGTGTAAGTCCAGTTTTCTGATTCCTGTGGTTGCAGATCCTGCAGAAACATCAGTAATAATCCCACTGTATTTCATAACCAGATAAAAATCCTCACAGGAGTTTCATGGTCACAAAGACGGGAGAGAGAGTTCATATCTTTTGTCCTCCTGTCTCTGGAGGTCCGCCGCCTGCTGGCTGACTGATTTGATTTGTCATCCAGTTCATAATCAGAAGGATTCAGAAAATCCTGCAGGCCTTCATCAGAGGGTCAAAGGATCAATCATCTTTTTTAAGACACGCGTTCTTAACCATGTCTTCAACTCCCATTGCAAATCCCTTTGGCCTCTTTTCCTTCTGTCTAAAACCTTGGTTAATATCAGTCTGTTGTAAGTCACAAAGAACAGAGTGTCTGTCAGCGTGGCCCCTGCAATGAGATAGCAGCAGAGTGTATGCACGGAGGCTAAGCTATGAGACTGTATGTGGTACAACCAAGCTGTGCATCCAGAGTCATTTACTCAGAAACATCCGGATTCAAACCAAAACAAAGCAGAGCAGTAAAATCCAGTCAGAGGACAGGAGGCCACTTCACTGTATAAGTCAGGGTTTTATTTTGAAGGAGGAAGCTTCTGACTCTGCCGTAAAGTAAAGAAAAGAGCTTTTTTTTTTTACCACTGGATGGGCATTTATAGCTTCACTTGTAGAAGTCGTGTATTTGTCTTCCATGTGGTCGACATATTTTAACAGGCCAGACAAAGTGTAATGATATTTATTTTTTCCTCTGGTCAGGCTTAACTTAATCCTCTCTCACCCAATTTAACATGCTTCCTGCAACATTCGCATTACTGTACATGCATCGTCAGCACTGTCCGTCCTGGAATGAACTCCACATGAGCGAGAAAGATCCTCGAACGCCTCGTTTAATCCACTCTATAGACGGGGGGGGGGGGGGGGGGGCTTCCAGTGAGATAGCACAATGCAAGTCAACATGGATTTCCTGGATCCATGACGTGTTCTTCATGGTGTTTCCAGCGGTGGCTGCAAGCTCTGGATTGGCCCCCGTTCAAGATCGCTCAATGGGACTGCATTCAAGCCAACATGCAAAACAAGCGCTCACATCAGAGCCGGCTGCTGGCAGAGGCTCCAGCGAGGAGATGCTGGGGGAGACGGAGACGGAGAGAAGTGATGCATGCAGATATCTGAAGCCAATGTGTCTGTCAATAGATTATGTTTTCATGCAAGTCTGTCTCCTCCCACCAGCTCACAAAGACAACACACTGTTTTGCTGTGGCGTGTAAAACGACATTTCAATGCGCAGGAAACGAAAAAGGCTCTTCTTCAAAAAAACATCACCAGAAACTTTGTTTACACCCAGTTCTCAGGTCTTTAAGGATTAATCCTTCCTGCTAAATTCCACCAGATACGCATTCAGTTCGCCTTCACATCCGTCCCAGCGCCGTCAGTCCTGAGCCGGCTGCATCAGTTTACCACAGAGCGGATCGAACAGGACAGGAAGTCAGACAAACATCCGGCTCATTTTCAGAATAAAACAATCCACCAGGTGAACTCCCAGGTCTCAGGACAGTGCTGCTCCGTGCTGCACGCTGAGAACGCAGCATCATGCGAGAGGACAGAGCTGACACACTTTGCACCGGTATCTGATGGAAGAGCTGGGTCAGGAGTCGAAGTGGTGTTTACACAGTCATTCAAGCCAACCTTTTGTTGGGTTTAGATTTTTAAATGAAGGAATATGAAGAGGCAAAGGGTTGGTACTGAAAACACATGGCCGATATATATATATATAGTCTAGAGCGGGGAGGCCAGTGAAAATGCCCTTCCATGAAGATCTGCTTTGGTTATGGGCGCTGATTTACGCTCACAGAGCCCTCGGCAGTCAACAACAGGAAGGAGCACGGGGCTGAAATATCTCCTGTCTGTGTGTGTTTTCTCTCTGGCTCGCTCTCCCTTTCTCACCAGTTGTCCCCCAAAGGCAGAATATTGGAGGAGTCTTTAATCATCTTTACTGCCCACTCTATAATCCCTGCTAAGAGACTAATCCATGATCCGCCACAAAGGAGACCAACCCCACCGAGTCAACAGAGAGGAGCAAAACAAGAAACATATCCATCCTCGCTGATAACTTTTATGATCGCCAATTCTGCCGTGGGATGAGATCCATATTCTTTTGTGAAAGAGGAAGAAAGACGCTGCGATGGCAGGAACACGACGGAGGATTTACGGCCCTGACACAGCGGGAAACACTGCTGCTCAAACACGCTGCGTCTTCACTGATTCTGTTAGCGGCTAGTGAGGCGAAGAGTTCACCTGAATCTGAGGAGGTGTTGCAGAAGCTGAAGTAATTTAAAGTTAACAGGCAGAGCCAGCTGACTGAAAGCCCGAGAAACAACCTCTCTGTCCTTTATCTATAAAGAAATGGTTCCAAACTGAAGGGATGGAAAAACTCCGCTGGTACGTTAGGCAGCTCTGAACCCAAGATAAGGGAAACAAGCCTGCAAAATAAAGTTATTTTAAAGCACATTTAAAAGCAGCAGCAGCTGACCAAACGCTTTAAGAAACAATTTACAGGAGTTCACAACAGCTGTGATCGGACTGAATGAGCCAGTCAGCAGCCGGCCTGCAGACGGGGGACAGTGAATAAAGAGTGACGGTCTGACTGAGAGGATGGGTTATTCACACGGTGCGATAAGACATATCGTATATATGTATCGTATACATATAAAACAGAACAAACTGCTTCATCACATGATCCAAACTTAGAACTGTTTCGCTGTCAAGTATTTTGTTGCCAGGGGACTTTTTTACGTGTTACACACAGATATGAGAGGACATCTGAAGAGACGAAGCTTCATACCCTTTTTGTCATTCTCATTCAAAAGTCACCTTTAAGACATTTTTCTTTTAAAGATTCGAACATAACTTCACTGATCTGACTTTTATATTCACTGAGATCAAAATCTTCTTTTTCCACACTTGCAGATGTTTCTCAGTGTAAACCACGCCTCAGAGGTGTTTCCTTCTTCATGCGTGTGCAGTTTGTATCGTACAGGCTTCAACTCGTTCACACAGTGTTAACGTGTCATTTTACACATTCGATGTGTGGAAGCTGCAGACTGTTAGAGCGCCACACGAAATCAGTCAGGACTTCTGATACCTGAAATCAGACAAACAGGAAAAATACTGTAGAGACTGTAAACTCTCTCTCTTAGAGCGCCACCCTTACAGTCAAAGCACGTTTGACTTGTAGTCCCAGAATACCACAGCTCAACCCATGCATATCATCCGAGCTGCCCTGGAGAGCAGTGGAGCGCACATCTGGTGAGCGAGAGGGTCAGCGTATGTTTCTGCAGTGTGTGTGTGTGTGTGTGTGTGTGTGTGTGTGTGTGTGGAGCTGACAGTGACAGCTGGCTGGTGGTTTGCACAGAGGCCAACTGATGCAGGGATAAGTGCCTCAGCAATAAACAGCCCCCCCTTCCACGCACACACACACTTACACGCACACACACACACACACACACTTACACACATTAAAGTCAAGCCTCTATGATGCCGCCTGCTGTAAAGCCGCAGAGACAGAGGTGATAATGTGTCAGGATGGTGTGTGAAAATATACATCCGTACTTTACATACACGCCCTACTTACAATCTGCAGCACGCACACGCGTAAACAAACCGCCAGAGCCGTAAAGAAGACGGCGAAACACGGCGAGTGTGCACGCCGGTGACGACCTGTTAAAGTGAAGTGTTGCCCGAGTCCTCCGGGTGCCGATGTGTGCAGATTTCAGGACGTGATGGCAGCCGTGGAGAAGGTGGTAAAAGGCTCTGCAGATGTGGGTGCTTCACAGCAGGGGGGCTGGATGTTTGTATGTGTGCATGCATGAGTGATCACCAGGCGTACTTTTGAACTCCCTCGCTCCCTGTAGTGCAGGAGAGTCTCCTTTAGTGAGCGTGTGTGTGCATGTGTGTGTTGGCAAAGGAGGGCAGACGGGAATGATCAAAGTCTGCAGGAGCAGAACTGTATTTCCCTCCGGACTCGCAGCAGAAATTAGTTTCATTGCCCTCTCTCTTTTATTTCCTTTTACAACTTTCTCCCTTTTTCTTTTCTCCACGTAAGATTTCATATCTTTGGTCGACGGGATTTACGCTCTCTTTTTTCGTCTTTAAGATTTGGCAAGAGGCAGATTTTATATGGGAAGTTTCTCCTTGTTGGCCTCGAGCACATCGTCTTTTTAATGTGTTTGTTTTTCGCGCTTCGTACGAGAAAGAACAGACTGTCCCCTCTTCATCTTTTCATAACGAGAAGAAGAAAAAGGGAAAGAGGAATCATTCAAGGGGGGGGGGGGAGTCACTCGGGCAGGCCGTCCCCCATGATCCCGAGGAACCTATGAGACCTTACGAGCTCAGGACCTCCCAGGAAAAGATTAGGTTAATTCAGAGAGAGAGAAGAGCTCAAGGTTCCCCTGCTAGTCTCACCTGTGCCAGCCCTCACATTAAGCTTTATCAAAAGGATAAAAGGCAGAGTGTGTCTGCCTCCTGGATCCTCATGGATCCTGGTCCATGATTCAAACACAGAGAGACCTGATAACTGAAGGCTCTACCTCCCGTTAAAATAGACTGGTTGGAGTTTCACATATTTCATGTTTACGTCGGGTCCAAACGGACTCTATAATCCGCTCAGCTGGGTTAATGTGCTTCTGTTTATCCAGCAGTAACACACAGTTGTTACTCAGATCCAGTGGAAAGGATGCATGTTTGTTTGAGACAGAGAGAACAGTCACTGAAAAAGAAGAAAGGAGGGTTTTATTATGGCGTAGCTTCAATGCTTTTTAGTTTTCTCATTAAGTCAGACAAACCACAAGCCCATCCCTCATTTGATCTTCCTCCTTCAAAGAAAAGATGTCTTCCTATTATTCCAGCATCAGAGGGTCATTATCTCTTTTCTTCTTCTGCTGTAGCAAAACAGAAATGACACAAAGAGGAAGCTGTGTGTGTGTGTGTGTGTGCGTGAAGGTTTTAAAGGTTAAAAAAAGCCTCACACCTCGACGACACATTGATGTTTTACTTTCCGATGAGTTATTCAAAACAAAGGGAGAGGCGTGCTAAAAACGATGCTTCCCATCAGAACGCCGATAAATCGCAGCGAGGAGAGGAGACTTTTTAACCTTAATGGATTTGAGAGGATAGACCGAGATGGAACTCAATACTCTCTAAAGCGCACTTCTTCCCACTTTAAATGAATATCCGAGCGTGAATTTGAAGCAAATCAGTTCCTCGCAGTCTCTGAGAAGCACGGCGTCGTCCTGCATAATGATGTCACTGCTATCTGTGGAAGTTCTGCACACAGCAGGATGAAGAATGTGCTGTCACAAGTATGCCAGTTATCTTATCTGTTTGGAAAAGCCCCCCCCCCCCCCCCATCCATCCCCCCCCCTCCTCTGGGATCGTTTAGATGCTGCAGGGCGGGGTCTCGCTAAATCCGAGCGCTGGTCAATATAGACGACATCCATCACCTGCTGACCAGACACGCCTAATGACGGCCATCATTTCCACATTAATGATATAAGAAGTGATTACCCCGCTGCAGCTGCCGCCCTGCTCTGCCCATTGACTGACATTAGCTCGGCTGGTCGACTCGGCTCGATTGCCGCCATCGATTATGCGCTGGCTCTCAAGGAGGCTGAGGGATGCCACCGGGTATTGATCGAGCATTAGCACAGCCGTTAAGAGATATTGACCCTGACCATCTCGCCGCATCCCATGGATCGGTGGTCAGTGGCCTCGGGCTGCTGGGAATGCAGGGTGACGGGGTGTGTTGATGTCTCAGTCGCACGGAAACTGTCTCACAGTGTCGGGAATCCATGAGAGCAAATACATGTCAGTCTGTGTACAATCCTGTCGCTGAAGCTTTAAATATTCATTCCATTTATTCTGAGTTTAAACCGAATGAAAGGCGTCCTGAATGCTGCGTCCTCCAGACGTAGTCAGACATCACCCATCGGGTTGTATTTTAGCCTTTTGGCTTTCACTATCTCTGATTTCTTTTAAACCAAAAGCGACCATGTTCACACATTGACACGCTTCCTTCCTCATTGACAGACGGCGGTCTCTACCAGGCGATAAACCATGTTGATGGGCCTTGAAGCTTTATTTAGCTGCAGTCATATTAAGAGAGATCAACGTATTGGCAGATTGCTCTGGCCTTCTTTGATCGGACCGATCAGGAGGGAAGGGAAATGTGTGCGGATTGTATTATTTTTCACAGCAGAGTTCAGAGGACGTGCCTTTCTAATCCCTGAGCAGTTTCGGGGGGGGGGGTTCGGTGGTTTAATGGAGGACACCTCTTCAGTGCTCAGAACCTTCTTCCATATTTCAACTGGACACCCTCCACTTCCCAGGCCGAGTCCCTCCAGACTGAGAGACTGCCGAGCTGCAGCTTTAGTACATCCTGGTATTTGTTCCCTCACACTGAGCTGTAGGAATCCTGCTGCTCTTTAATCATTCAGCTAATTAGGCATTTTCACCATCTTTAATTGTTGTAATATTTGGAGCCTAAAGTGACCACATATAGACGGGAGTTTAGAAGAGCTACAAACCCTTTCATCCATGAAAACATGTATGTTGCTGTGATTTTGTTTCCTGGATATTCAGCCATGTTTGTCACACAGCAGAAAACGCACGTGACGACACATTTGACCACATCTACCATCAACACTGAATGTGGATCCTTCCCTTTCAGACGTTGTCGAGATGAGAGGAGCTGCAGGTCAGGTGTTTATCCTCTCGTGGTTTTATCACCATCAATGACAAATCTCAACATGTCGCTTTGTTCTGATATTTAATTTGATATCTAGACATCTTCTAATTTGTGTATGAAGCTCTGCTGCTGCCATCGACCCCTATGGGATTTATAATGATGGCGCTTCATTCATGTGTTTGACAGCGAGCTATCTCCCATCTTCTTCATCTGTCCCACGCCTGCATCGATCTAACACACGCACTGACAGCCGAGTGTGTCTCCTTTAACGGTGAGAAATGCATCAGTATAGAGCCTTCACTTTGACGACGGCTCTTCTGTTTTTATTTCCTGTTTTACGACGGCGCTTTTTGTTTGTTTTTTGGACTCTATTAGTTCTTCATTCACGAGCCGGCGACTGGTTTCTCACAGAGCTGCATCAGATTTCCTGCTATACACAGCAGTCATGTTCACCTATTAGATACAAATATAAGCCTGCTGTCTGTGTGGAAATCCAGGGATTCATTTGGGTGATTATTCCTCTCTTCTTTCAGTGTGTTTTTTTTTTTTCTTTTCTGTGCGGCACAGATTTCTGGCTGCGTATAACTCACATTGTTCTTGGCTGCAGCTCAAAATCCCAGGTAGCAAGAGGAGCCGCTCCACCAGAGGACGTGTTTGAAAAGGAATCGCTAAATCAGGCGCTGGCGAGGACACGACTGAGGTTTGTGAGGGTAGCACTAATGCAGTGGCTCGTGTTGTGTGTGTGTGCGTGTGTGCGTGCGTGCTCGTGTGTGTGTGTTTTTAGAGGACTTTTACTGGTAATAAAAACCCCAGTGTATGATAATGGGCCGTGTATTAAGTGTGTGTGGACGGTGAAAAAAAGGTAAAAAAAGTGAACACAGAAGTTTGAAACTGCTGTGTGTGTGTGTGTGTGTAGGTGTGTGTGTGTGTGTAGGTGTGTGTGTGTGTGTGAGTCCCTGTTTGATAGTAATCTCAGTGTGCTTTTTACAGAAACATGACCTATTTAGGTTTAAACTTTTCTGTCTCTAAAGAAGAAAAAGCTGAAAGCCACTAAAGGTCCTGACACACCGAGGTCGATCGTCCGATTGTCGCTCTGGTTTTTTGTCCGGCTCCGTCGCTTCCTGTCGGCTCGCGTCCACCTTCTTCAGCTGATTTGACATTTTGATTCTTTTTTCCACTTAAAGACGAAGGGACTGACAATGCCAGCCGCATTTCCAGCTTTTTTCCAGGACATTATTCTCGATTTCATACCTTTATGACGAGTGGTGAGCGACAGCAGTGTGAGAATGGCCTTCTTGTATCATACCGCCCCCTGCTGGCATGGAGAGTTACTTCACCTCACGCATGCACAGAACACAGGACAACTTTCTGTCCAAGTCAAAAGGCGTTGAGGCCATGTGATCCGTCCTCCCTTGAAATTTGGACTGCAGTACCCATTTTTAAACACTAGGGGTGTTTACATGCTGCTCCTTTAAGTGGACATTTGATGAACTGCAGTTTTTTTT